>NW_026089624.1:14139698-14357176 GCF_024586455.1 Bactrocera neohumeralis
CTGTTTTTCTCCGCTGCGACACGGCACTCCTCGTCGTACCAGCTGTTCTTTTGCACTTTCCGAAAACCAATGGTTTCGGTTGCAGCTGTGCGTAAGGAGTTTGAAATGCCGTCCCACAGTTCCCTTATACCGAGTTGTTGACGAGTGCTCTCAGAGAGCAGGAGTGCAAGCCGAGTAGAAAATCGTTCGGCTGTCTGTTGTGATTGCAGCTTCTCGACGTCGAACCTTCCTTGTGTTTGGTGGCGCGCGTTTTTTGCTGCACAGAGGCGGGTGCGAATCTTAGCTGCAACAAGATAGTGGTCCGACTCGCGATTAGGACCTCGGAGCGCACGCATATCTAACACCCTGGAGACGTGTCTTCCGTCTATCACAACATGATCGATCTGGTTGGTAGTTTTTCGATCCGGAGACAGCCAGGTAGCTTGATGAATCTTCTTATGCTGGAATCTAGTACTACAGATAACCATATTTCGGGCCCCGGCGAAGTCAATCAGCCTCAACCCATTTGGGGATGTTTCGTCGTGGAGGCTGAATTTACCGACCGTAGTGCCAAATATACCTTCTTTGCCCACCCTGGCGTTAAAGTCGCCAAGCACGATTTTGACATCGTGGCGGGGGCAGCTCTCATAAGCGCGCTCCAAGCGCTCATAGAAGGCATCTTTGGTCACATCGTCCTTCTCTTCCGTCGGGGCGTGGGCGCAAATCAGCGATATGTTGAAGAACCTCGCTTTGATGCGGATTGTGGTTAGACGTTCATTCACCGGAGTGAATGATAGTACTCGGCGACGGAGTCTCTCTCTCCCACCACGAATCCTACACCAAACTTGCGCTCCTTTATATGGCCACTGTAGTAAATGTCACAAGGACCTACTCGTCTCTGTCCTTGTCCCGTCCATCGCATTTCTTGGACGGCGGTGATGTCAGCCTTTGTCTTTACGAGGACATCAACCAGCTGGGCAGCGGCACCTTCCCAATTAAGGGACCGGACATTCCAGGTGCATGCCCTCAATTCGTAGTCCTTATTTCGTTTGCCATGGTCGTCATCAAAAGGGGGGTCTCTCATCCGAGGCTGGTTGTAGCTCTTCACTGGGGGTGTTTTTTACGTGGCGGGTCCCAAACCCAGCGCACAACCCTTGTAGGGAATGTTTCGCCTTCTCACTTTAGCTCGCCTTCGAACGGATGTTCTTAGGCTACCCAGAGGATACTTGGTCAAAGACCGGAAGTAGTGAGCTGCTTGAGCCATGTGTAAAAGAATCGTTTCTGGCCACTCCCAAGTGAATGGCGATCAGAGAACTTTCCTCACTTGCGTGAACTTCTACACATGACTCCATCCTCCATCATCTGTACATTTACGCACAAGAAAAGAAACAAAAAATTTTCTTCATCAAGCTGCGCCACATCAAAAAAAAATTAGAAAAATCGCAAATAAATTTCAAGACATTATAAGTTCAACTTTTTGTATGCGACTATTAAATGGTTATAAATGCTGTAGATGCGTGTCAACCGAGGTCAAGTCATGATTCTTTTATTTTTTATTTATCCAGTATAAAGTGATTTTTATCATCTAATTATGAAGACGGTGATCACAGCTCGTGGTTGTTGGGGACTCTGGCTATGAACCATACCATGCTCACACCATATCGCAATCCATATGTTCCATCGGAACATAAATTCAATTTGGAACTTTCAAAAGCTCGTAACATCATTGAAAGAGTGATTGATTAATGTACAAAATATGCTATGTACAACATTTGTATTCGGTCAGGCGATGTCGAGCTCGAAATATTTAATATATACATCCCCCAGTTACGTGTTGCCATACATGATATCACCCGAATATAGGTGCGCTACTTCGTGGTGAAAACCGTTTCTTACTAGCCGACTTTAACGCGCTCAACGATCTTTGGCATTCCTGCTTGTCAAGCGATCGTTAGGGCATGGAGCTGGCGGAACAGATTGAAGATTCGATATTCTGCACAATGAATGATGAAGCCACCACCAGAATTATGGACACCTGTAATAGCTCGCCTGAGATTATCATTGCTAGCGGTGGTCTGATAAATAGCATAACCTGGCGACCTATGCTAACTCATCAGACCACTTGTGGATAATTGTCGCGATCGCGAAACCTCCCGATTTTGTTTCAGTGGACAACCATACCTTTGTTAGCTTTAATAAAGCTAATAGGGTCGGCTTCTCAGAATTTGTTAAGAACACCTTCACCTCTCTACCAATTCCTACGGACGTAACCGTTGGCGAACGTCGATTCCGCAAGGTGATCCCACCAGCTATCGCTCGTTTCATCCCTGCTTGAAGAATTTCGGAACTTCGCCCAAATTTCCCAGCCGAAGCAACCGTTTTAGCTAATGAGCGCGATGCCGATCCCGGGGACCCCCGCATATGGGATCTCAATTTGGAGAATCGGCGATTGGTAAACCAACATAAGCGTGCGAAATGGATAGAGCACCTGATGTCCTGCAACCTCTCCACCCGTGTGAGTAAGCTTTGGCTACTGTCAAAGCTTTGTCTAACCCGAAGAGACATGACGACCGAGCCAACCCGCCAACAAAAGGGAGTCCTTACGTCCGATAACTCTCCTCTCCCCAGTAGTAAAGGCCTTGCCACCTTGGCCACCTGAGGCTAGCAAACCCCCAGTACCACCACAGCGCATAGCGTTATAAACGCACAAATAGTTCGTGACTTTGACCAGAAACCACCCTGGGAGAGAACGATCCTCGATCATCGTCGTTGGACTTGTCAAAAGCCTTTGTCACAGTCAGTAACACAACGCAGCAGGTAATAGAACAAACTACGCTCCCTTCAGGACTGAAGAGGTGGGCCATGATCTACATGAGCGGTCGTCAATCATGAGTAGGTACTGTTACGAGGAGAAAATTCCAAACTGAAAAGAATTAAACAAGGGGTTTCGCTGGGTGGTGTCCTCTCCACGCTGTCGATGGCGTCAAGATTCTGACTGTCAATAATCCTAAGATTTTAGGTGTAACTTTTGACAGTCTATGCTCCTTCACTCTTCAGAGCCGAAGATTATCGCCAAGGTACAGAGTCGTTACAAAATCCTCAAGTCGCTAGCCGGCAACACATGAGGAAAGGACAAAGAAACGTTGTTGGCAACTTACAAGGCAGGGGAACGCTGATGAAGGAGTTTCAGACTTGTCAGAACACTGCACTCCGGACTACGACAGGATGCATCTTGATGACTCCTATTAAACACCTAAATAGTGAGGCGCTTGTGCTTCCAGTTAAGAAGCAGTTCCTGCTGGGATGTTTTCGTAGCAATCACCCCTGCTTGGAGCATAACCATTCTCCTTGCAACATCAAGAGGTCCTTCCTCAATTACGTCGGCGACATTAGGCAGCTCCTTTAAAGTTGTTCGCTCTAAGCCAAGGCGTTGACTCCGACTCGGATAACCAGGGCATCCTCTTGATCCAGAAACCATGGGTTTACAGAGGAGAGGTTAGAGACCTCAATTCGAGGAACAACAAGGTAATTTGGGATTCAGAGTTTCTAACGAAGGATCTGGTGGCGGTGCAGGTGAAGGACAAGGAAGGTTCAGACTTCGTCCTTGCATCCGCCTACTTTCCAGGGGAGACGGCCACAGCACCCCTCTCATCGATTTTCAGTCTGATCGACTATTGCAGGAGAAACAAGCTCCCCCTCATACAGGGATGTGATGCCAACGCTTGGCGTCCTTGACATAACCTTAAGCAATGACAGCATGACCGGTTTGATCTTGCAGTGGCAGGTGTCAAAAGAGCCCTCAATGTCCGATCACAGAATCATTCGATTTGCTCTGAAGGTGGAAGTGAGGGACCGACCTCAGATACGTATCCTCAGAAGTACGAACTGAGATGTTTTCAATGACCGATAGTAGGTCCACTGTAACAGGACTGGAGAAAAGGCCGACTGTCTACTGACAAGTCTATAATGGACGCCTATCATTGCGCTTGTATACTAAATGTGGAGGAAACAAACCTGTCTCTGGTGGCCTAACAAACTCTGGGTACTTAGGCAAACGGTGCGCAGGCTGTTTAATATAGACAATACCTAACAACCTACAACAAGGAGATTAGGTTCGCGAAGACAAATAGTTTTAGGAAATTCTGTGACAGCGTCTCCTCGACCCCAGAGGCAGCTAGACTGCACAAGGCGTTGTCAAGAGGCAAGTCGGACACATATTATCCATCAAAAGACAGGACGGGACCTATACGACTAGTGCGGAGGAAAGCACACCACTGTCCCTTCTTCCAAAGGACGACGTTACAAAGAGGATTAATTTCACAAAGAACTTTAGACTTACTCTCGGCAATAAGACAGAGTGGAATGACTTCACGCTTGACATACACAAACACACCAGAAGGCATTGGTGCAGGCATTGCGGGACCGCATACCAAGCTATCCATAACAATGGGACGCTTTCCAAGCACATTTCAGGCAGAAGTTTTTGCTATAAGTTAGTGCGTAGAAATCAACCTCCACCGCAACTTTCGCTACCAGGGCATCGCCATTCTTAGCGACAGTCAGGCGGCACTAAAAGCAATGTCAGCATATGAGGATAAATCGCTTTTAGTAGAGAAATGCATAGGAAGACTGAACCGCCTATCATTGTGCAACCGGGTACACCTAATCTGGGTGCCGGGACATAAAGGGGTAGACGGAAATGAGCTAGTCGACGAACTAGCCCGCTCTGCGGAAACGTCCAAGATGATGGGACCAGAACCAAGCATCACGGTGGGGTTCCACACTTTTAAAGAACTGCTCCGCATGGAGGACAGAGTGGGGAGAGATCAGCACTGGCAGCAGGCAGCTGGAATGCGCCATGCCAAGCTGCTTCTAGGAGGGTACAGCCTCTCTAGGTTCAAGGAACTAATTAACCTTCCCCGTGACAAATCCGCCTCCTCGTCGCGCTCTACACTGGGCACTGCGGGCTCAGGAAGCACTTGTCCAACATGAGCATTGTCTCTCAATTGCGCCCAGCAGGCTCCTGGAATTATTCACGTTGCTGGACCTTGGTGAACATATGTGATATAGAAGAGGGCACAATAGACCCTAGGTCGCAGTGCAATACCTCAGTATCAAATGTCGATCTATATATCTATGGGTGAGTCCATAGACGCTCTTACGAAAGCTGACTGCAAAATCAGCTTCGGCATTCGCAAGGCCAGGTTGAACATCTTCCTAGGCTACAAAGCGGCTGGACGACGCCGCCAGCTAAAGAATGTGGAATACAGTAACCTAAGATGTGTACAGATTAACCTACAGTACTCCAAGTGTGCTACAGCGAATCTGACAATCCTCATAAACCTCAGGGGTATCAACATCAGCCTTACACAAGAGCCCTGGGTTAAGGAAGACACCATTAACGGGCTAAACAGCAGTAACTGTAAAATTTTTTTACACACTAAACAAAGGTAAACCAAGGCATGCATTCTTATCAATAGAAGTATAAATGCAATACTTTGTCCAAATTACAGCATAGCAGATATTTCGGTGGTAAAGGTGGAACAAAAGGAAAACTATTTCATCTTGGACTCAGCCTACTTGGCCCACGACGAAGACATACCACCGGCACCATTTATAAGACTAGTAGAGGACAACAAAAAGGAAGATGTCCTAATAGAGATTGATGCTGCTGAGGGGTGAAAGCAGTATCATATGCAGACGATATAGTGTTGTTCGTATCAAGCATGTATCCTTCAACAGTCAATGAGATTATGGAAAGAGCACTACGCAGGTTAAACTTATGGGCTAAGAACAATGGACTAGGTGTTAACCCTAATAAAACAGAAATGATGCTATTCACAAGCAGAACCAAAATCCCCCAGTTTCAACTTCCCGTACTAAACGGTACAACACTCAGGGGTGTTGTGGAGTCTGATAGTTGTCGGAATCAGAATTGAAACCGATAAAAAAAAGTAGTAGGTGTCATGAATTTAGATAACATTCGTTTGATATTCGAAACAGAATTTGTATGGGTTTTGGGTGTCACGGAAACCAATTTTATTGGTTTTGCTATCAGAAACAAAGCAGGAAGATAGTCGCTCACAGATTTGAAATGTATGTTAAGAAATGAAGTTATTTTACTATTTCTAATTAATTTATCTTTATTTCTATAGAGGAAAACATCAGTATTAAGCATAAAATGTCTTAATTATTGAGTTTTTGGAAAAAAAACCGGATATTTAAAGATATTAGATTTACAAAACGTAATAAACGTAATTTAACGCCTAAATGTGTCTTTATTCATTCGATAAATGTTATCTCGTTAAGTCTTTCTTTAATTCGGTTAATGACTTTAATAGGATTGATTCCAAATGTATTCCAAACTGTTCTGGAAAATAAATATAGAAAAAAGAATAAATAAAGCATATGTGGCCTACTACACTTACAAGAGAATCGTCAACAACAGTTGGGGCCTTAAACCAAGTAAAAAGCATGTAGCATATACTTACATATGGTGCTCTGGTATGGTGGCCAGCGATAAAGAAACAATACAACAGTAGGAAATTAAATGGAATACAAAGAGCAGCATGTGTAAGTGTTACTGGTGCAATCAAGTCATGTCCGACTGATGCGCTCAATGTGATCCTACATCAACTATCCACAGACATCTTTATTCACAAAATAGCAGCATGTTCTGCAATAAGAATAAAAGAATTGGGTGGTTGGAATCAGCTATGGGCATAGTGACATCCTAAACCAACTCAACGTTAATAAATCAGCCTACATTCTCCCAATGTTAGATTTCAATACATACTTTTAGGTGAGGATAACCTCTAGACGAGAAAGGAGAAGGGGCATTATAAGGGAGGAAGATATCATCTCAGTTTATACCGAACGGTTCCAAAATGGACTGCGGAGTAGGCACGGGAGTATTTTCCGATGATCTTGACATTTCTCTCTCTATCCGTCTACCGAACTCGACTAGCATTTTCCAAGCGGAAGTACTGGACATACCAAAGGCCTTCGAGGCTCTATTGGAAAACCTTGATAGGATACATAAAGCAGCAATATTTACAGATAGCCAGTCGTCGCCCAAGACAAATTCCAGCATAGTCCATAATTGCAAGAAAACACTGAACTCGCTAAAAGACAGCTCTACCTAGATTTGATGGCCATTCACAGTGGAGCAATCAACGCCTTCACCGAATCTCTTCCCGTGAATGGCGTACTCGGAGGCAAGAGCTTGATATGGCGCAGACCAAGAGCTTAAGTTGCCACGAGAAACGAGAGTGACCCTTTCGTAGCTTTGTTCTGGATACTGTAGTAGGTTAAACTCCCATTTTACCAGAATAAATCACCGACATATTCAATATATGAGTTTCTGCATGACACTGCCCTCTTTGCATGCCTCACCAACCCCACTCATATAAGACCCCTCTCCAACAGCACGTTTCTTGAGTCTTCCGTTAGATGACGTCGACGTCATCCGAACGGGCACTAGGTACCCGTTATAACAACAACAATTATTTCCGTCCTGCTATATGGTTGCGAGTTTTCGCGAGAAGTTCTGCGGAAGATTTATGGTCTTTTGGTCATTGATAACGGCGAATGCCGCACTCGATGGAATGATGAGCTGTACGAGTTATACGACGACATTGACATATGTAGTTCAGCGAGTTAAGAGACAGCGGCTACGCTGGCTAGGTCATGTTGTACATATGGGTGAAAACACTCCAGCTCTGAAAGTAGTCAACGCAGTTCCCGCCGGGATAAGCAGAGGAAAAGGAAAATCTCAACTCAGTTGGAGAAAGATCTGGCTGCACTTGGTATCTCGAATTGGCGCCAAGTTTCGAAAAGAAAAAACAACTTTCGCGCTGTTGTTCGCTCGGCTATAACCGCGTAAGCCGAGTCTACGCCAGTAAAGAAGAAGTGACAAATTTCATGGTGAACTTACCGTGGGATTCTGTACTGTGGTACAGTCTCAAGTCTCTAAATTTAAGATTTTAAGTTAGAGGCAATTTTTGAGACTTGAGACGAATTTTTTATTCTGTAAGTGACAGTCACAAAATCTATTACATTTCATTATTCTGAGATGTTTTTTACACTTGAATGAAACTAAATATGTCGATAACAAATATTTAATTTTCTATAACTTAGTCAAAAAACATAATTATCAATAAAAACATATGTTCACTTTCTTTCATAATATTTACGAAGTTTATGTAAAATTGATTTCTTTTTAACCTTTTCGTGTTTGAGTTGCTTACAAAATATAAAAAAAAAACGACAACCGATTAATATCTATGATGATCTCTATTCAGTACATTCAAAATGACAGCAAGAGTTCTTTTTACTTTTGTGACCTGCTACCTATCAGGGGGCCTATTCTGTAACTCGATTCGAAAATCAATTTACTCGAATTCGGATTTTTTATATTCTGTAACTCGATTTTTGGATTTTCAAGCCAATTTTCGAATAAAATATTCGTTAGCTTTTGAGTTGTAGAAAGCAAAAACGAAAATTGTACGTATTTTTTCTGGCACAGGATGGTACAACTTTCGCATAATGATAAAGTAGATCCGAATTTCGAATAGAATACATTTTCGAATCGAGTTACAGAATAGGCCCTCTGGGGGCCTAGTCACAAATTGAGACTTTACTTCAAAATGTCTCAAATAGAGACTGGTTACAGAATCCCGCTATTAATATACCTTGTTCTGATATACAGTATGGGACAAAACTAAAGCACCCCCTACTATGGTTCAGCTCGAACTTAGCTGTTTTCAGACAATAAATATAAATAAATGCAAAATTTTGGCGTTTTTCAACGGGCTGCTTCTTAATTTGTATTAAAATAAAGCTTTTCATTTTCAGTTTTCAAAATTAAATAAGTTAAAACAACAATAACATTTATGGTTTAAAAATTAACTGGACAAAACTAAAACACCCCTTGCATCGGTTTGAAAATAATATGTGAAAATTAAAAAGTAGTAGCAAATACTTTATTTTGGGTAACTGAAACGCATATTTTAGATATAGAAAAAATTAAATTATTTACTATATTTCGTATGCCATTCCAAGCAATTTTTTCAGGTTCTAAAGGTTGATCCTTGGTTTTACAGTTTTCCCTATTTATTTTGGAATTAACGGTATCCCATAAGTTCACGCCTGCAAATCTAAAACATCAATTCTGTAACTTCACAACCAAATGTTTCAATGCCTAGAGATATGCTTAGGATCATTGCCCTGCTGGAACCACTATCATAGTGGCATATCCTTTTCAGCATACGGTAGCATACCGTTTTTCAAATGTCGGTGTAAACAAACCGGTCCCTTATTTCATTTATTATATGAATAGGTCCCCACCCGTTCGTAGCTCCGTTCTGCTAAGTTGCAATTTTGTTGGCGGAGAACTTTTTGTGTTTTTATTTTGCTGCGAAAATTTTATTATTTCCGTGGTTTTTTTTGAATTTTCTAAAAATGTAAGTAAAACTTGTATTTAAAAGTTGTAAAACACACGATATTTCCAGTTTTTGCGCTCTAATGATGTTTTTTGATATGCTTTCAGGTCGAAAACAACAACACCAGAGAAATATGAAAAATTGGCTGATATAATGGCAACCAAAAGAGATGTTGCGCAGGGCTTCCAACAGCGACCGAAGGAAGAAGTGAAGGAGTTTTGGGAGGAAATTGCAAATGTCCTAAATGCACTTGGTACACCATCAAAAGACTCCACACTTTTTTGAATCTAAATAATTAATGCCCCTATTGCGGTTTTCAACCCGACTTGGTCGAATTGAAGTTAATTCAACTCAACTTCAGATCAACCAAACTCTTTTTCGATATTGCGAACTTCAACTAAGTTCAGTCGAAGTATGATTGACGTTTCCAACCTAAGAAAGGGAAATTTGACAGATAGTGAAACAGCTAAAATGTTGTAAACGACATATTTAAACAAAGTGAATAAACATATGTATATAATAAACAATAAAACATGGATATAAGTTTTGATTTATATTACAATGATGAAAATACTGGGGGCAAAATTGATGTGCTACGTATACGAAAAAGCCTTCGTGATCACTCGAATCCATTGGAGCTTCCAAATGCAAAGTAAGCCATAGTTTTTTCACAATTGAATGATTTTTTAATAATATTTGCTGCAGATTCATAAGTTATTTTCGATTAAATAAAGAAGCATTTTGTTTTTTACTGAATGAGATGAAGGAACATTTCCACAAACGTGTCCGAGGAACGGCCATACCTCCTATATTAAAATTATGCGCAACTCTGCGTTTCCTTGCTGAAGGTGGTTATCAAAAATGCAGTGGTTTGATTGATGATAATGATTTTAACATTGGGTTGGCGCAACCTACGATATCTTTAATAATTAAAGAGGTTCTAAATATAATTGAACGTATTTGTACCTAATGGATTAAAATTCAAATGACTTAGGAGGAGCAAAACGCTTCAAAAGTTTCATTTTATTCAAAAAGTGCTTTCCCGGGAGTAGTTGGTTGCATCGACGAGACTCATGTTCGCATAACTTCACCAAGAAAAGAAGAGTAACAACTTTATCTTAACAGAAAGGGCTACTACAGTTTAAACGTGATGATTGTATGTATAAAATCTGAATTACGTTAGAAAAAAAAATGGTATAATTTCTTAAAATTTTTAGCTTTGTGATTATAAAATGTCTATTCGGTATGTGGATGCTAGGCATGCAGGCGCAAATCATGACTCTTTTGTTTTCAATGTTAGCGATTTGAATGTGCATTTACAGAACAACATACAGAATAACACTTGGATCTTGGGTAAGACTTTATCATATTTATTGCTAAATAATTAGAGTAATGTAATTTCTTAGGCGACGCTGGCTATCCTCTGCACAAATTTTTAATGACGCCTTATCGCTTGGCGGAAGCTTCTTCACCCCAAGCACGCTACAATACAGTACACTCAAAGGCTCGGAATATTGTAGAGCGGACAATTGGTGTACTCAAGAGTAGATTTCGATGTCTTTTATCTGTACGAGGCTTACATTACACTCCCGAAAAGGCTACGCAAATTGTGAATGCTTGTTACGCATTGCACAATATTTGCCAACACTTTCAAGTAGAATCTCCGAAAGAAATACCATCTGAGAAGAAGAGGATACGGCGAAGATTTTAATTTGGCAATTTTGAGGCGCTGCACCTCAAATTGAATTTATTGTTTCCAAATTGTGGCTTTCCTCTTCCTACTTCTGGAAACTTCTCCATTAACTCCACCAATTTTTCGAAATGCTTTTTTGTTGCAACTTTATTTTTTCTAAAAATTTATAAAAAATATTAATTAAAATTAATTTAACATTAATTAAAATAGTTATTTTACCCGTCCTCCATTTTTCTTTAACATTTTTTTTGTATTTCACTGCACGAATGTTGAACTTAATAGCAGTTGAAATGTATTTATATACTAGTCAACCCCACTTGTACAGAGTTGAAAACCGCAATACCAAAAAAAGTTGAAGTTCGAACATACTTCAACCGCAATTTTTTTGACGGATTGAGTTGAAGTTGGCAATACCGAATTTTTAAACTTCGACTGAAATGCAGTTGGGTTGAAAACCGCAATAAGGGCATAAACAAATTGTAAGAAAATTGTCTACTTTCACGTGCAATTACTCACAGCCCGTCATTCATCTGGAAGGGATCGCACATATCCCGTAATCTTCGCCTTTCAATTCTCATCTGAGATGCGCTGCTCTCCTCCTCAACCTGTTATATCGCCGCGGATAAAGATTCCATACTTACGTTTAATAAAAATAATAACAATATAAAAATTTTACTTTTATTTATTTTCTTTGAACAGCAGTAATTTATGTGTTTTTGCTTTGTTATGTTCCAGTTTCACATATTTCAAGGCAAACAGCTGATTTCGAAAGAGTTATAACTCTTCCTCTTCTTCTTTCAATCCAATTGCAACACATGATACCTATTTTCGACTACGGCGGAGCGTAGAGCGGGAACGTAATGGAATTGCATGATAGAGGTGATTATATTTCGATTCGTCTGAGAATAAAATGGTATTCAATTTCTGAATGCTCCAATCGAGATGAGCTGTCGTAAATATGAGTTTGGCCTTTCAATTTTTTGCTGAAGTAAAGGACTTTCTAGCGGGACGCCAACAGAACAATCCGCCCTCAACAACTCGTCTTCTAATTGTTCGTGCATTAATTAGTAAACAAAAGTGTTTCTGTATTTGATTGGAAGACTGTAGGATAAATTTAGGTAACCTTTTTGATCAATGAATCGTCTCTTTATGCGGTTTTTTGCTGTCTTCCTCAGCTGTGCTAACAAATATTAGGGGGTGCTTTAGTTTTGTCCACTCAGATTTATACTTTTGAAAAGTTTTTTGTTTAAAATTGTGAATCTTGAAAGAGTATATAACTAATGTTATATTTTTAGCGAAAAAACATCAAGATAAGGAAAAAATTTAAAAGGCCATAAAAAAAACTGACACATACGAACGCCAAACCCTTTGAGGGTTTTACTATACTGACCTAGTACCATCACCCTGACTTGGAATTTCTCACCCCCCAGATTAGCTGTTGTACTGTGTAATTGTTACCCATAATAATTGTCCAACTAGTTGTTATATTTTTCAAAAATTTAGACATTAAAAACACGGTAGGGGGTCTTTAGTTATGTCCAATACTGTAAATATGGAGTCAAAACATTGCCCTATTTCTCTCATAAGTTCCAAAAAATCGCTTGACTAAATCTCTCTGAAGCTTTGCAACCATAACACGATGGTTAGTAGCGGTCTGCTCACACAGACTTTTTAGATACTTTAACCCACAAAAAATACACACAACGAATGAAAGCACGAAACACGATGAATTTTTATATTACAAATATTAACTACAAGATCTAAAAAAATATTAAGTGAATTATAATAATTAACAAGTTAATTAAAGTATTTGTGAATAAGAGTAACTCAGAAGGTACGTAATTATAGTAGTGTAAGTCTGTGCGAACAATGTAAGTAGCGCTGATATTACTTAAGAAAATTGTGCTCAGTACCATTTTGAGTTTTAATTGTTATTATTGCTCTCTATTATTAATTTGGAGTGATATTACTTTTTTTTGCTCCGCTTACGTTTCTTATCAGTAGCGTGGATACCCTTTTTACGGGTTATACAAACACGACAAAACCAGTCTTCATTGTCTTTCGGTGCAATGGTAATTCCCACGCATATCCTGAAATATAATTTTGAATCAGTATATTAATAAGTTGAACGCAAAGAACATACCAATGGTACCAAGCGTCACAGCCATCACAGCCAATCATGGGAGAACCATCATCAACTTTACCACATGCCGGACATATCCAGACACGATTGCCCTCAGCGTCCTTAAAATAAAGACTATTGAACTAATTTACGTTGATTTTATTTTTTTGAACTTACAATGTACGACGATGGGCGGCTTGTTTCCGAAATTAAAGGTACAGGACTATGACGAGCTGCAACGTCAAAAAAACGAGAAGTGTTTATATTTGAATTTGGTAATAGTCCACCATCTACTTTACTGCTGAGCGATGAAGGTTCCTGAGATTTCAAGGGATGCAACAACTGCTGTGGAAGTAGAACAGAACTTGCGGATAATGTGCCACCTGATGACCATGGGCTTGGTGAGGGCGCACCGGAATGTACGCAAGGATTTTTCGATGCACTTACAGTGTTAACATTATTCTCAATTATCGAGTCGAAAGCGGAGTTACCACTACCTCCACTCGCAGTAATTTGATTCGATGCAGATATTAGAGTTTCAGCTGCTTTAACACAGAAATTAAGAAAGATAAACAAAAAAATATAAATTACTTTTACCCAAGTTAAATTTTTGCTTTTGTGGGCGTGTTACTAGTGGTGAAATTCTTGCTAGTTCCGGTGATGGTTCTCGTTTCCTTTCAAACTCATTCAAAGTTTTACTTGCACTAAAATATTTCTTTTGTGATGTATCTTCATCCGGTGTAGGCGATTGTGAGTTACCAAGCTTAAGCGTCAATTTAGGTACAAACGATTGAGTTGAACTAGATAAATTTGTTGTAGCCGACAAATTTGTTGATGTACTGAACATTGAGAACATAGTTGTTGGTTTTCCAACACCGCTTATTCCTGGAGTATCAGTGGCATGTTTCTTGACAGTTTGCGCCAATTCCTCCGTAAATAGCTAAACAACATTTTTCATAACACATCAGTGAAATATTTATTTGCATTTAACTTTAGTTGTATTATAACTATTATATGGTGATAATAACTTTCGCCTTTTACTGCTATTTATAAAGTGTCATTTCCTGTAAGGCTATTTCGTAATTATATATAATTATCCTAACACGAATAGATTTATAACGAGCCTTAGGCGCTTTACAAAGAAATAATTGCAAAAAGTGGTTTATGTAACATGATGATCGCTATGAGAGTGATTGGTCCGGCTGATATTTTCATAAGCGGAGTCCTCAATGCAAATAAGTAAGTAAATATAAAAGATTTTTTAGGAAATGTGCAATTGTTGTGTGTTCATAAGATGCTTCTACAACTTAGAATAAATAGAAATAATATGTATGTGCATCGGGCAATATAAATTAATATACATACATACCATGTATATAAAAAATCGACTATATCAGTGACTATAAACAAGCGGTATGGTAATAGTAATGTGCAAAATAAATTAACTAACATCATATGTTACATTTATATGTTACAGTGAACAGAGAGTATTAAGACCAAATTAATATACTGGTAGACACATAATTTGTGACATGAAAATTTCTTAGGTGTGTCTAATGCAGTTTGATACCCTGAAGTCAAATCTGAAAACAGAATTATTCTATCACCCACAGATATTCTGTAACCTGCGGCTTTAGATTTTACAATACATAAAATTTTATTATTATCAGGGATTTATCCGGTTTAGACCGGTTCTGCCTGTTTGTTTGAAATAAACAGCGTATTTTACGATCATTTTATTTTACAAAATTTATCAATAGACTAACGGTATCCGAATCCGTCACGTGTTCTATGTTTTGATAGCAAAACGTTTTTG
The DNA here is from genome assembly GCF_024586455.1 of Bactrocera neohumeralis. Lineage (NCBI taxonomy): Eukaryota > Metazoa > Arthropoda > Insecta > Diptera > Tephritidae > Bactrocera > Bactrocera neohumeralis. The sequence continues at coordinate 14,154,752 of NW_026089624.1, forward strand.
AAATTACTGTGTTCAAGATTTTTAGGTACAATGCCTAGGCAGTTCGTAAATAGTGCCAACAGTTTTTGTTATGTGTGAGGAAAACAAACTTTTAAATCGTAAACGTAATTTTAGTCCGCTTATGCTAAAAGCTTACAAACTGTATTTTGGTGTTAAAGTTGGGGACCAAGACAAAGCATGGACACTTCATATCTATTGTAAAACTTGAGTAACATTATTAACAGCTTGGTTAAAAGGTTCAATTCGTAAAATGCCCTTTACAGTGCCAATAGTTTGGAGAGAAGCTAAAGACCATGTTACAGGCTGACCGAAGTCTAAACATACGGTTAAGTACTGTAATTTGCCATCAGCTTTAAGACCTGTCAAACACAGTGAACAACTTCCTATTCCAAAAGCACCAGAATCTTGGAGTCTCGAGGAAGAACTCGAATCGACGAGCTCTTCAAGTGAAGTTACAGAAACGGCAAGTGAAATGATAACCGATCCTTTATTTGAAGGATCCGAACTTTTAGCATCCAGACTAAAAGGTCAAAGTGATGTAAATATTACTTTTTACAGAAAAAGACAAAACGACCTCACAAATTGCTTCCTTCAAGAAGGGGGTCTAGTATACTGCTCAGAAGTTAACCTTTTGCTTAACGCACTAGGACAAAAACATGATCCACGTGATTGGCATATATTCATTGTTCCTCTAAACATAGTTTAAAGGCGGTATTGGTTCATAACGGTAACAAATATCCATATGTGTCCTTAGCTCATGCGGAAATGAAGAAATCATACGAGAATATGAAAGTTCTTTTAGAGCACATTCGTTATCATGAGTATGGTTGGGCAATATGTGGAGATCTAAAAGTAATAGCCCTTCTTCTTGGAATGCAACTAGGCTATTCGAAATATTGTTGCTTCCTATGCGAATCGGACAGCCGTGCGAGAGATTGTCATTATGTACAGAAGCAGTGGTCAGTACGTCAGGCAGTCAATCCGGGACAAGAAAACGTTACAAGTGAACCTCTAGTTGATCCCAAAAAGGAGAATTTTGTTAAGGCAATCGACAGAAATGAAAGAGCGTTTTTGTATCTGAAGTCAAAATTTCCAAGAGTCAGTGAAGCAAAAATTAAGAAGGGCATATTTGTGGGTCCGCAAATAAGAGAACTAATGAAAGATAAAACATTTGAGGAAATGTTAAATGAAACTGAAATACGAGCCTGGAGTGCCTTTAAAAGCGTTGTTAAACATTTTCTTGAAAATGTGAAAGCTGACAACTACAAAGATCTTGTGACTGAACTATTTAATGCCTATAAAAAAAATGGGTTGCAACATGTCCCTTAAAATTCACTTTCTGGACGCCCATCAGGATTTTTTCCCGAATATTTAGGGGCCGTAAGTGACGAACATGGGCAACGGTTTTACCAAAACCTTTCTGCTATGGAGAAACGGTACCAAGGCAAGTGGAATGCCAGTTTTCTTGCCGATTACTGTTGGACATTGTTAAAAAACATATCGCCGAAAAACACCGACAGTATCATTTTAAGGTACTCTTTGGTTAATAAAATAATAATATATCTATCGCTGCTCTTTTTTAACAAAAATCCCCATAGCAAAAAAACTATAGGTGTTGGAAGAAATCTGCAGCTATGCATTTATGGTAATTTTTACATAATAAACACTTTGTTCTGTTCATGTCACAACAAACAAGTGGATTTTTGTTTACCAGTGATATTATTGCCTTCAAAACTTTCTCGTACCAAATCGCGTAGTGAAAATCAAATTTTCTTTGTGTATTTCATAGGCGAATATAAACTACTCTAAAGTATATAATTAAGTATTAAAAATTATTGTTTTAGAATTAACAGAGGAAAACTGACAAATTGATATTTTATCAATTGTTAATTGATATTATGAGATTAAAAAGCAAATTTTAAATTTTTAGTATTAAATTAAACTTTAAGTTATCAATTTTTAATCCCAAACATCCTGTTACGGCTTTTGGAACACTTTAATACTATGTTCGGACCGACAACGAAAACATGTTTTCGTGGGGAAAAACTGGTTTTCTCACGAAAACTTGTGTTTTTGTCCATGTAAAATCTGTCAAAGGAAAACACAGTTTTCGCTGAACACTACTTGAAAACTTACATTCCACTCATTATAACCGGTGTCTGCTCTAGTTTAGTCGATGTTTTTGGAAGACATATTTTGCCGGCCCTAAATTGTCGCGTGATATTTGTTTACATTCCATATACAAATACAGTTGTCAGTTGATATTCTCGTATTAGGGGGATTCTCTTGCTCTTGCAAAATCTTGCCCTGTGCAGAAATTGCAGAATTTTCTTCTTGGTGCAACAGGACAACAACAAACACACGCTGAAAATTATTGGCAATGCCTGTAAAATATGTCAGACCAAAACCCATGTCTATTTTCGTGCCGTCATATATCACTAGATTCTGCAATGGGTGCTCTCTTGGCCTTGCATATTTCGGTAAAGGATCTTTGCATTTTGTGTCATCTTGCAATCTTGCAAGAGCAAGAGAATGCCGCTATTGATAGTTGTTAGAGAAAACTCAACATACAAATGTGTTTTCAAAATGTTTTCAATGTCGGTGCGAACATAGTATTAATTAAAAACTAGATTTTCAGTTGTTAATTCCAACATCTTGGATTAAAAATTACATTTTCTTTCTCTAATTCCAATGTTGAGATAAAAAATTAAAATCAAATTATTGATGTGAAATTTTTTAATAAAAAATTGACTATCCTGCTCTCACCATATGCGTCACATCATTGAAAACAATAAATAACTGAAATTCGTAAATTATAACTATTGACAGAAGGATTTACCTTGGTTTTGTTGGGATTTTATAATTCAGTCGAAATACTCTCTCTTATAAGATAATATGACATACCTGCTTATTTTTTTTCTTTTTTTCCTTTTTTAACTTTTTCAATAAATCTTTATTCACTAGTTGCTGTTCCTCATCACACCTTAGAGAATCTTTTAGTTTCTCTTTATGACTCTTTTCATTTCTATTTACAACATTTTCGTGGTGATCTGTGCGTTCTTTACATTTTGACTTTTTATCCTTCTTCTTTTTGGTTTTGTCGTCTCTCAACTTTTTTAGCTTTTTGTGATCTTTCTTCTTTCTCTGAAGTTCATTATTTACGCACAGAAATTCATTGTCTGTTATATTTGTTGATAATAATGAATTTTCAAATGCGTTGGTTGAATAAATATCCTTTTTGGATAGTGTAAATGGAGCTGCTACAGTTGCTGTTAAGCTAGTTGACGGTATAGTTTTTGCAGAATACGCAGAACCAGTTGAAATTAATGGTATCAAATCCGCACCTCCTGCCAATTTACCGACGCCATGTTTTTCGGAGCTAAATATATCTATTTGGGACAAATTTTCTGGTTCAGTTGGGAGAAAATTTTTAGTAGTTTTGAGAAGCTTATTAGCCTTTTGGAACATTTTTGGATCCTTTGAGCTCAAATAAAGATCACCTGATAATTTTTTTGTTATATCCTTTCGAATAGGTACATAATCCTCGATTTGAGAAAAATTTAGAGACTTTGTTGGTAATTGCAGTTGATTTTGATGCAAATCCTTAGAATTGGTCGAACTTAAAGAGTTCAACATGATTGTTGAGTATTCAATGGAATCATCGGACAATTCTATAGGGTCATCGGTATTAAGAATAGACGTCACTGCGGAAGATTTCGCTAAATCTATGCTAGACGAAGCGTGTTTAGAATACATACTACCAATGAATACTGGATTATCGGCATTTGACTTAGGAGATTTAGTAGCACGATCATTTTGTAAATGCAGCTCGTATGTATTCAACGACATACCACCTGGCGTGGGTGGTACCGACTTGGAACCCGTTTCAGGTGTACTCCAAAGCTCAGGAGTATTTAGTATATTTTCACTGACCGTAGTCGAGTGCTGAAGCTTGGGAGTTTTTGGACATTCTCGCTCTGCTTTTCTCATTTCAGATATAACATCAGGTGAAGTAAGTTTCATTGATTCGGGAACGAATGGTGGGACATTGCAATAGTTACGTTCTCCACTTGCTTGGAACAGAGTAGGTTCCAACGATGTGCCACTGATTGACGACTCTAATATAAAACACAAATTTAAATAAAATTAAAATAATGGTGAAATTAAAGAGTTTATAATAGATTATTTGCTCACAAACATTCATTGGACATACATATGTAATATGACGAAAATTTATATCATAATTTATCATAAATTAGGGCTACCAACTTTGAGGCTACAACAACGTAAGCATAAAAATGCCGTAATGTAGAGATCACTGTAGTCTTACATTGTTCTGGTAAAAATTCGATTTTACTTAATTCTAAATATACTCACCAAAAGTCTTGGAGGTATGTTATTATTGACTCTTTAGTAGGGGAGCTGTATAGATTTCATTCACGGTTAAACGGAGCACTAAAATGTGATATTTCCTGTTTCGGAATAGTGGCATATCAATATTACGTTTATTTAACATATTGTGTGTTTGCATAACCACACATTAGCGATAAGGATGCACGTTGTCTTGAGCAGCTATAACTTTAAATGTACATGTATTACAGCGTTTAAAAAGGTCATACAGCTTTAAACACAAGCCTTTATTTATCGGAGAAAATGGGTGTCCTAAAGTTAACGAAAAATTTAAATTTGCTTCCAGTTATGTAGTAAAGTGATGAACGACAGAACAACATATCTTCATTATTGATAAAGATTTCAAAAATAATGGATGGCAGCAAGCCACTTATATTCTTAGGATTGAGGAATCGATTGGTCTAAAAAAGTGATGTTTGCCGACTTCTGAAGTCAAAAGGCTTGGTCATATTACCATTACTAATTTCAAACCTCGCGTTTGTAAAGTACACCATATGCTGATATATTTAAAAAGGTATGCGCAATTTTTAGTAAATGAAAACGGTAAGTAAACGTAAAATTTGACCTGAGCCAATATTTGCAAAAAAAAAAAAACAACAAAAATTGACTTTGTGTGCACCTTCAAAAGGACTTGGTTTGGTCGGTCAGTTTGTGTGGCAGCTATATATGTACATGGTCACGATTTCTTCATATTGTGCATAATGCGTCTTTTTCAGGACTACAATGCTTATCACGTCCCGTTTCTACTCGCATTAAATAACTTTATCGTAGAAAACCTTAATTAGAAATAAAAATTCAGTCCTTATAATTTTTTTGCAAACAAATTTTCACTTTTTAAAAAATGTGCTATTTGGGTGACCAAGCCATTTTAAAGAGAGTTCAAGTTTTTCAATTAATACTAATTATTCGTGAAATTCTATTTGCTATTTTTTACATAAAAGGAAAGTAATCATATTTTAAGCTCTTTTTGCTTTTTTAAGGATCTTTGTCAAATGTATTAGCACTTATTGCTTTGTGTGACTATGGCTGTATAAAACACACAATCGGTCCGATTTAAACAGTTTCTTCAAAAATTATTCTGCGTTTTTCAACAATAATACATGCCAAATTTCGGGAAGATATCCTGTCAAATAAAAGGGTTTCCTTATAAGGACGTGGTTTTGATCGTTCAGTTTATATATCAGATATATGCTATGGTGGTCTAATTTCGGGGGTCCAATATATGAGCGGGATCTTGGGGGAAAAAGCACATGTTTAAAAATTTTCCGTACATACATACAGACGAACATGGCTAAATCCACTCAGCTCATTACCCTTATTATTAACTATAAATATTACTTCATATGGTCTCCGACTTCTGTCTGGATGTTACAAATTTTGTGACAAACTTAATAGACCTTGTCCAGGGTAAATATATCTTGTAATATTCAACGTATTTAAAGAAGAAGCTATTTAACAGCATTGCAGGCTGTTCATTCAACGGTATACCATATAGCCTTCAGAGCAAGAAAAGTTATTTTTTTTTTGTTTTCTAGATCTTTAAATGAAATAAAGATCACCTGTTGCATTTGGCACCGTTTCATTGAAAATAGGTATAATGTCCTCCTTTTGAAAAAAATTCATTAGAGTCGCTGTTAAATCAAGCTGACTTTGATCCAAATCGCTCTGGTTGGGCGAACTTGAGTTATTGAGTAGCGATGGTGGAAGTTCATTGCATTCATCGAAAAGTTCTAATATTTCATCCAAATTTAGTGTGGGTGTAGCTATAGAAAATTTTCCTAAACATTGCATTACATACTTTGGCGTTGCATTTGAAAATACATACCGTCGCCGAATATAGGATTTTCTGTAATTGACTTAAGAGAATCATTTTGCATTTGGAATTCGTATGTGTTTAACAACATACAACTTGGCGATGTGGGTATTGAAATATTTTCGAGTGGAGCCCAGAGCTCAGGTGTTTTTATAAGTTTTTCACAAAATGTAGACAAGTTATGAACCTGGAAATTTAAACATTCTGTTTCTGGGTTCCTCATCTCAGGTTTTGACAAAGTTGATGTTTGTGTCATTGACTCGGGGATGAATTGAGCTACATCGCAAAAATTAAAATCATCATTCAGTAGGGGTAAGAGAGGGTCTAACGTCGAATCATTGATTGTTGACTCTAAATAAAACGCAAATTTAAATTTTGATTAAGAAATGGGCATATATCATATAACAATAAATATGGTAAAACCGTGTTCGAAACTACAAAAACTTTGACGTGCTTTCCTGAAACGAACGTATTTTGTGTTGTAAAAAACTACAATATGTATGTGTACCAACAGGCCCAGTCACCCGTTTTTGTGAATTTTTTATTTATGAATAAAGACAAAACGCTATAGCTAAACGAATTGGAAACTACAGTCTTCTGAAGGGTGGATAGCGACAATGATGTTGGAATATGTGGCAACATTACCATTTCTCATGTAAGCGTTGAAGTGTTGTTCTTCTTATAACGGACATCTAAAGATAGCTTAGGAGAAAGTGCAGTTCAAGTGATGGGAAGTTCACGACGTATTCAAAGCACTGTTCTGAAGTTAAGTTCAACAATTTTGAATAAAAATAAAAATTTTAATTTTTAAATCCCGATTTTAGAATTAAAAATTATATACAAAATATGATAGAAGCGTAATAGAGATAAATGTTAAATTTTTTTTTTATTCTTTCTGTATATACACTAATATATCCTGAAAATTCGAAGACATTTCATGCAATCGTTTTCGTAAAAACAAAAAAAAGGAGCAACGAGAACTAATTTAGTAAAATAATTCACTTTGAAAACTTCTTAAAAAAATATACATATTTTCTTTGAAAATATTCAATGTATTAAACTTCGAAATTTGCTAAACCGTATATGCAACTGCTAAATATTATAACTATGTTGAGTATTCCATAACAAACATAAAATGGCGACTGCCGATTCAATTGCCTGCGTTAAATGTGGAATATTGTCGTCGAAATGCCTGTGTGCGTTGTTCTTAAAGAACGTGTTGTTGTTAAAGAGCGTGTCTTTAACTAGCGAAAAGAATATGGTGATACCACTGAGTGTTGTTCTTATCAAGATTGGAATAGAATTTACTCAAAATTTCGTGAAAACCAATATATTCTTATTTAGTATAAAATAGAAACTGTAAACATGGCACTATCAAATATGAAATTGCTACCAATATCTGTACTGTTTCATATTGTGAGGCTGCAAAATGTTTAAGGTTTTGTGTAAGCTACGTACATGTTAAAGTATCCGTTGTTGGACTCTAATCGCACTTACCTATATTTATTGGCTTCGCGGCGCTTTGTTGTCGCAAATTTGAAATAGGTAAATGAAATGTTGGTGGTAGGCGAGGAAATAACATATTCTGAGCAGTATGCGGTATGAGACCAGGTCCAGACGGAAACGGACAGAATTTCAAAAGATCAGGGATCCCGCCCATTACCGGTTTAGGCATAAACGACTGATGGGCACCAGGCACTACACTTGGAATTGTATGTAATTGGAGCGGAATCTGTGGAGAAAGCCTCTTCCTGTTTGTAGGGGACTTATAAGGCAATGGCTTATGAGATGAAGTTTGTACATTATCCGAATTCGGATCAACCATGGCATCATTAAATGATCCTAATGGTTGTAAAATTGTGTCCATGCGCATAAGTTTTTTGTTAATAGTATTGACTTCTTCTTTAGTTGGAAAGACTGTTTCAGCGTTATATTCATTTGGCTCGGTCATGGACATATTCAAAATTAAATTTTTAGTTTTGGTTTTCTTCCGTTCTTTCCGAATGTCCTTTATATTCAATGATAGACTAGAGGTAATGGCGTCACTGCCACAACATAAAGTTGGAGTCATATTATCGACGGGATTAGTTAGTTCCATTGAAATTTTTGTTTCTAAGTGAGGAGGATATTGTTGATCGTATTTAGAAATTTTAAACTTTTTCATTTTCTTCGTATGTGAAACATCATTTGAGCCAATAGGACTTACAATTGTTTGTTTTGGTAAGTTTTTGCTTCCTGGCTTACGACCACGTTTTTTAGGTCTAGCACCTTCGCCAATTTGTAATGGCAGTTGGCTAATTTGGTTTGGAATAATAACGTCTGTAATGTTATTAGCAGAGATGTTCTCGACCAAGCCAGCAACACCTCGCTCGCAATTAACCGACACATTTAACTTTTTTTCTAATTGATCGGAATTGTGCATATTTGTGTCGCTTGCTATCATACATTTCAGATTGGTAGGCGTGGGTGTAATTGTGGTACCGCAAGGAAGGTTGATAAATTGACCATCACTTCCTCCAGATAATTGTGTCGAAGGCACGCGACTGTTCGGCGATGCTGGTTTTTGTGACTTTTGTTTCGAAATTTTTTTAAAAATATTTAATTTATTTTTATCAAGCTCTGTCGATAATTTAACACCGGACAACATTTTTTTTTCAAGAAAAGTAGCATTTGGAGACAGCTTCACATTATCGACAGTATTTTCATTGTTTTTAACACTAAAACTATTATCGGTAGTGCTACATTGAGAGAACGACAAGCTGGCTTTCGGAACACACGTTTTTTCCTTTGAAGCTTCAGGAAGAAAGCTATCCTTAATAACTGAAATATCGCTAAAGGTTTTAGTACTCGATGGTTGTGGTACCGGTAGTTTATCTCCAAGAACCTTTGTTATCTCCAAATTTTTCAATACATCGCCCTGTTTTTGCAGTATTTTTTTTTTATGTTTTGACTGTTTTTTTAGATACTTTTCCATTTTATGACGCTGAAGAACAGAATTACTATAATCTGATGAAGTTGAGGATGATTCGAGTCCTGGCTTTAACAAATTTTGCAACATTTTTTTGGTCTTTTTATTAAGTCTTTCCGAGTTTTCCACTCGAGGTGATATCAAGGAAGTGTTAGAACTTTCGGCATTTGGTAGGTAAGTCTTTGCCATCAATGCACTTTGCAGATCAAGTGGACTTTTCTTTTTTGCTTTGTTTAGCAACTTCGTAGCGATAGTTGGCACCTGCACATGGCGAGTTAAAGGACTCCACCCAACTTTCTTTGTAATGCTTATATTAGTTATATCAGATACATTTTCGTTCGGAATCATAAGCTTCGAGGATGTCGCTAGAAGCTGGCTTGCTGGGCCATCAGCAAGTTCTGTTTTTTCTACATTTAGCAGCGGTTTTGATTGAATTGAACAGGTGTGAACAGCTTCGCTAACACCTGGTTTTGGTGTGGTATTATTACTGTGGTGCTTGTGATCTGCAGTTTTAAATTTTTCAGAACTTACAACTGCAGCAGGCAATGAGGGCGGTGGTGCATCGAAGCCCATTAGCTTTTCTAGAAAAAAGAAAGAAATATAATGCTTATTTGAGAAAATCTTATATGTAAAAATTAAACGCCATTTTTGTATGTCCGCGCATTATGTCCAAACCACAGCACGGAAAGACGTGAAAATTTGCACGGGTACTATTTTGGTCCGGGAGAAGGTCGTACCGTTGGCCTCACCCTCGGTTTCGCAATTTATGTGTATATTTATAACTCAAGAACGGCTAAACCGATTTGGCTGAAAATTGGTGATGAGTTAGCTTGGAACCTCGGGACGGGCATAGGCTACTTTCTATAGAATTATGTTAAAAGCCAAAACAATTCATAAAGAAACAAATATATATTTCAAATATATAACTCAAAACAATATTCATGTAAGAATCATTTAAATATTTTAATACTTCAAAAAAAATAATAACATTAAACAGCTACTGGCAGGGCACAGTGGTTTTTGTTTACATACACATACCTGGTCAAAGAAAATATTTTTTTATTTACTTTTGAAATATTTCTTAATATAAACACATAAAAAAATACAAAAACAGTGTTTTTAAAGCAAGCATTTATATAGTCTGTAAGTTGATGAGTTTTCTAATAATCACAACAACAATATTAAAAAAAGCACCAAAACTAAATTATCTTGAAAATGAAAGCAAAAAAAAAATATTCGACAATTACGTAGAAGAGCGAATTCCAATGATTAACGGTGAAAGTTACGATCGGTTCGAATATTTTCTTTAACATTGTTATGCAGCATTCAATTCAGAAGTGATATTTAAAGGAAATAAGTGAAATGGTAAAGAAGTGTCTGAAGAAATAAAAAATTTTATCGTTATACATTTTAAAAGTGGATTAACCGAAACTAAAATAGCCGAACTACTTGATAGGCCGCGAACAACTGTCCATTATATTATAAAAAATGGAAAGATAAAAAGTCGGTTGAAAATCATCCAAGGTGTGGTCGCCCAAAAGCCTTAGCTAAAGCAGGCGAACGTTGGTTGGTTCGCCAGATCAAGAAAGAACCAAAAACAAATGCCACGTTTCTCTCCAAAACTGTTCAAGAAAACGTAAATATAGATGCGACACCCCAAACCATTCGAAATTCTTTGAAAATCAATGACAGGGGAAGGGTTGCGCGCAAAAAGCCATATATCTCAAAAAAATAGATTGGAAAGATTAAGGTTTGCTAAAACGTACATAAACAAGCCCGTTGAATTTTGGAATAAGGTGATATTTGCAGATGAGAGCAAATTCAATCTTTTTGGATGTGATGGTAAAGTAATTGTGTACAGGAAACCCAATACAGAATTGAAAGAGCGAAATGCTGTGGCAACTGTGAAACATGGAGGTGGAGGCGTTATGATTTGGGGGTGTATGTCGGCAGCAGGAGTTGGAAAAAAGGAGCCAATTCGCCAAATCGTGGACCACATGCAATACATTGACATTTTGAAGAGAAACTTACGAACTAGTGCAGAAAATCTCGGACTCGGAACGACTTTTCAGTTTTACCTAAACAACGACCCAAAGCATTCCGTACTAAATACAAAGCTTTGGCTTTTATACAACTGCCATGGAGTAATTAAAACTCTTGCTCAAAGTCCAGATTTAAATCCCATAAAGCATCTATGGGATCATTTAGAAAGAAGGCTGAAACAGCGCCATTTTACGGACAAAACCCAAATGGAACAGACACTAATTGAAGAGTGGTACAATATAGACCCATCTATAACAAGAAAGAAAGTCGAATCAATACCAAGACGTTTAAAAGAAGTAGTCCGAAGTAAAGGAAGAGCTACGCGGTATTAAAAAGTAATTTTTTGTTTTCAAACTTGGATTTTACATGAATTGTCGAATATTTTTTTGCTTTTATTTTTGAAGTAATTCAGTTTTTGTGCTTTTTTGTTTAGTTTTGTAATTTTTATTATCATAAAACTCATCAATTTACAGACTAAATAAATAATTGCTTTAAAAAACACTGTTATTTGGTCTTTTATTTGTTTGTATTATGGAAAATTTTAAAAATACATAAAAAAATAAAAATGCGTATGTCGAATATTTTTTTTTAGCCAGTGTATATGTATATGAGTTATAGTGATAGTTGTAACTGTACAAGAACCTGAAGCATTGCACAGAACAATGCAATATTTAAAAGGAACGATTAAGTTTATGTTTTCTTGCGTATAGTATCTGGGTTTTAGCGTAGATTTTGCAATAACTTTCGATGACTGTTGAACAAGACATTACCATATGATTAGATATAGGACGAACAAGAAGCATATATTTGTGTAACGATATAGGACGCAGATGCAGAGACTGTGAAGATGTTGTTATATCATACGTATTTATGTAGTATGTATTATTTCTTTACCCTTTCATGCCCGATGCTGTCAATAGGCAACATTGTACATTTATGCTTCTATGTCCCGTTATTTAAATTTTTTGACACGCGGTTTTTGCATTATGTAGTCTGGTGTATTGTGTAAGCTTACAGTGTATTGTTCTATTGTAAGCTATGCAAAGGTTCATTCAGCAGGCGTTTGTCGTAGAGTGAAATAGTCAAAATCGCGAAAAAAGGCGTTTACGCAAAAAGTTTTAAATAAGATTAAAATAAATGTTTTATTGTAAAGCCAAGGGAACAACATAAATAAATAAAGCTAAGATAGTTATTAAAAATAAAAATAAATCATTGGAAAAGTGTTCAGTTTGTTTAAAATAATTTTGTAAAAGTGCTGTTGCCTATAGGCAACATTTTGTAACTAACGAACCAGGACACTAACGTCTTTGAAATTTTTATATCTTCATACTTAAGGTAAGACTAACATATATCTGTCTTAAAAAACATTTTTGCCCATTTTAATTCGGGCATGCAAGGGTTAAGTAATTAACGAAGTCAATAAAAAATGTGGATTACCAATTTAACTATTCCATTATATCACAATAAATGATATCCTTGACAACAAGGAGCGAGCAGAGCCGAGAGTTTAGATTAGTACTTAATAAACCTTACCGACAAATTTTGGTACTTTGGTATCCGGAAGTTTTCCTTCAATTGCGGGGGATATAAAGCCGCCTGTTGTCATAACAACGCTACTTATTTCTCTAGTAGGACGTCCTTCTTCATCAAACATATGGGATGACGAACACACAGTGACCTTAGCACCCTCTTGGGAAGGATCAAGGGAATCTTTTGAAACACCTAGCCTATTCGGAGTACTCAGACAAGTTACTGTATTGGCGAATGTAGGCAAGTAACGTTCCGTTTTAGTCTCGCACTGACAAATAATAATTGATTACAAGGTATGTGGTTTTGTGTATTTTAGTACTTACATCATTACTCACATTAATTGAACTCGATTTAAAGAATGGTGCATCAGAGCTTAAGTAATGCGAAGGCAAGGTGCTTTGTGAATCTGCTGGTAGCATAGGTGGTAGATACTCATGTATATGAACAGGACGAGTAAGAACTTCCTTACTTCCAGGCTTCAAAAAATTCAAGTTTGTATTCTTATGAGCCGGAAATTTTGGTAATTCCACAGCTAAGGGCACTGGCTCCACGTTGTTGGTATAATCCAACAGTTCGCTTATGTTTATATTTAAATTTCCAAGAGTAATATGAATATCATCCAAGCACGCCTCTGTTCGATTATCTGTAAAAAAATACACATACATATTTATTTAATAATTCACAAAAAATGTTGATCTCTTATTAACAGTTTTACGGATCCGAATGCGTAGGAGCAACTTTATTGAAACTTTAGTTTTAATAACCGCTTTTCATTATGTACTAACCATTTTTAAATCAATAGCAGAACTAAAACAAACAATTATTGTAACTTTTATATTTCTAGTACTTCGTATTACATGTAAAAGTGGTAATTACAGTCAAGAATGCAAACATAGCACGATTTGCGCATGTAATAAATTATTAGTATAAACATAAAACAATTTGAATTTTCATTCGCATAGCACAAATTGAGTAATAAGTAAGTTATGTAGAAAAAAATTAGAACAAAATTATTTGGTTTCTTGAAAGAAAACTGACAATTAAATCGTTGTGTACCGCTCAGTATTTAGTGTTCTGCTATTTATTTTCTTGATCTGGAGGACCTCTTCTATCCGTACATCCCCCTTTAAACCTCGAAATCGGGAGATGCTATTATAAAACCCAGCCGCTTCGGCTCTTCGTGAAACACCTATACTGTCAACTGCTGCTTACTTACGGCTGCATAAGCGTATATTCACATTTCATCATATGTCACGATTTTATGGCCCTGTTTCGAAGCACCGCTTATCGTATTATATTAACACTTCTCCCGACCAATCGACACGAGCCTTTCTTCGAGCAATCGACAAATTATATGGGCTCCATCGTGAACAACGATCTGGCAATATTAGTTAGCGTATAAACAGCACCAATTGCCTCCGGAACTACAACCGTTTGATATTCATCTTGGAGTGATCTTCGACTTAGATTGAATTCACCACACCATCGAAAAAGTTTTTGATGTAACCTCATCGCCGAGATTTTAATTAAGTTCGAATATGCCCTGTTGATGAGATAATCCACGTCTAAAGTTGTGAACGTTAATCGAGCGAAAGTTTCGTGATTTTTATTCCATTTTTTGGTCGAGATGAATTTTTCAAGTTACTTTAAACAACAAAAATTACGCTGGTATAAACAAAATGTCCTGAGAATGTATGGCATCTAAAATGTCAAACTTTACGATATAGTTGTCAATTGCCAAATTGAAACACTAGAGTTGTTTGTGTGAAATTGCTTCTACTAAAATTAAAAATATTTTTCACGAACGCTAAAACCAAATAGAATCGACGATAAAATGCTAGAATTACTCTACACCAGTGGTTTCCAAACTTATTTTGAGAATAAATATTTTTTTAGCGCCCCCATTTTTTCACCTATTTAAAATCCCCTATAACTTCAAATTAATTATTTTGACCTATATATGTATATTAACGGAGAATTCTAAACGAAACTTTTACTATAACCAGCAACTTGAAACCTGAGCGGTGTAGGTAACATACAACGGCGCTTAGGTCTCAAGTTAACTCATACGGGCTCCACCTGCCAATAAGAATGATTATTGAAACACAACTTTATAGTATTAAAACAGAAAATATTTTATTAAAAATAAAACTAAAATAATCGATCCATATATAAAAACTAATGTGAAGGATGAATCTGATGCTGTTTAATAATAAGTTTGTTAATATCAGGTTCCAATTTACTCAAGAACAGTCGCAAGTCGCCACGTTCGGTAACATGCAAACGATTTCTATTTTTAGTAAGCAGTGTTGTCACAGCACTAAATCCACGTTCACACAAATATGACGATGGGAATGCTATCAAGAGTCGTTGAACGATTGACCACAATCCAGGGTACAATTGCGTGATCGGTTTTTGTAGCCAAAATTCTTGGTAACCATTTTTGAACTTGATTTTTATTTCCTCGTTTGTTGTCAATTCTATAAGTTCTTCTTCCAGCTGAGGTGACATTGCTTCGGTGAAGTCAATGTGGACGTTTTCCAAATGTTGACAGTAGGCAAACAATTCGTCTTTACTGTATGATACTGATAAATTCGGAAAATTGTGAAACTCACGTCTGCTCAGATTCTTTTTGTGTAGAAGCAGTTTGGCTCCGAAAGCAGCAACGACGTTTTTTGTTTTAATTAAATTTAGTTTATCGCCTTGCAGTTGGAGATTAATGTCGTTGAACAATTTATACAGGTGTGTCATGTAAGCTATATCATTCTTTGATGTTATGAGCTTGTCTTGAAATTCTGTATCTTTAGTTTCCAAGAACTCTATAACAGAGTCAAACAAGTTGGGTTGTAGAATCGAGCCTCTTGATAGCCAACGAACTTCAGTATGAAACAACAAACGATTGAAATCCTCGTCATTAGTAACACAAAGCTGATGAAATAATCTATCATTCAAAGAGCTGTTGCGGATTTTATTGACTGCTTTGATGACATATTGCAGTGATTGAAATAGTTTTTCTCTTAAGTTTCTAGCAACTAAATGTTGTCCATGAATAACGCAATGTACACCAAGGACATCTGGAATTTTATTTTTTATATGCGCTATTAAGCCTTTATGGCACCCTATCATAGCCGGAGCGCCATCTGTAGCAATTGAAATAATATTTTTCAAAGGAATCTCTTTCTCATCGCAAAACTTTTCCAAAATATTGAATATGGTTTCGCCTTTTGTATCGGTCTCTAAATTTCTAGCAAATGATAGTTCTTCACATATTTTCTCATCTTTAATAAACCTCACGTAAGACAACAACAATGCTTCATTAATTGGTAAAGTGGACTCATCGAGCTGAATTGAGATTGGCTTGTCCTCAGGTGATCGCACAATGATTCTTCAATGTTTTCAGCCATTTCATCAATTCGTCTTTGCACAGAATTATTACTCAAAGAAATTTTTCGGATAATATCTGCGGCCGGTTTATGAAGCACGGTAGTTATTACTTCATTTATTGCTGGCAATATTAACTCTTCTGCGATGTTATGTGGTTTGCCTTTTTGAGCAATTAACAAAGAGATATTGAACGAAGCTCGAAGTCCGTCGTCATTTTGCTTAGCAGCCGCCGAAAATAGTTTTGCTACACTTGGCTGAGTATTATGCTTCTTCTCTAGGTCTTGAAAATATGCTACATTATTGTCTCTCTTATCTGGATGCATTTTATTCAAATGATCTTGCAATCTTGAAGGCTTCATTGCTTCATTCGAATATATTTTTAGACATAGAAAACACAAAGGCGAGGATGGGTTTGTGGGATTTTCAATGAATCCGAATTTAATGTATTCCGCACAGTATTGCCGTCTCTTCTTTTTTACTTCCGACATTGTTTTGCTTTGAGAAATACGTTTAACTTCGCGAGTAGTGTAAAGGAAGCGTAAGTAATGCTCATCTATTGCGCGCAAAACCACAAATGAATATAAAATAAATATTACATTGTTTATATAGGAATGCTTAAGCACAATTATTGTATAGTAGTCCAAAAATATGAATTCTTATCTTCCTAGAAATACATTTGTAAAAAAAGGATCTTTCTCCTTTTCGTATTATCTTATTTTTCCCAGAAATACATTTGTAAAAACAGGATCTTTCTCCTTTTCTTATTATCTTATTTTTCCCAGATATACATTTGTAAGAAAGGATGAAGATCCTTTTTTTATTTTCCACATAAAAGAGTTAAGGAGTTCAAAAGCTCAAAACGTGCGCTACATCAGCTACCTACCCGACGTCAATTCGCAAGTGATAAAATAAATTATTCAAGAGCTCAAAGCATGCGCTACATCAGGTCGAACCTACCTATCCAACACCTTTGCGCAAATGATTATATTATGATAGCAAATGCCCAAATATAGATTTGGCAATGGCAATAGCAATACGTTTGACAGTTAGTATTCTATAAACTCTATCCTGTCGAGATGCCCCGTTATGAAACGGAGCGACCGATTGACATGATTTTCATTTTTTCTATATTCAATAAAATAGGACAGATATATGAACTACGCGGAGAGAAATATAGAACCGAGTTTGAGCAATCTTTTAATTCATATTAGTTGATGTTCACAAGTTGTTGTTGAGAGTCGAGAGCTCATGTAGTCGTTGTCGAAGAGGCCTCCTAGCTAAATAAAATTACAAATAACCCCCCAGGCCTCTACACAACGCCCCCATTTTCTTTCTAGGTCTCTTACCGCCCCCCTTGACACCTGCAGCGCCCACAAGGGGGCGTTATCGCCCACATTGGGAAACACTGCTCTAGACAGTGAAATTCGTAGCTTCCAAAATGTTAAGAGTAGCTATGTTTTGATAACAATAGGGGCCTCCGGATTGCGCAACAAGCACAGATGTATTTAGAGTGTTGATTAGTAAAGAGCATTAAGCATAAAAGCAGACTCAAGTAACGAGTAAAAAGCGTTAAATTGTTATAATAACAAATATAGATAAGTGTATATGCATTAAATTGGGACTTTTATTTCACAATCCAGACTATTTTTCGAGAAATCCGTTGAAATATTTTGCTCAATTCTGACCCATAAATTTGTGATGTATGGCGATAATTATGCAGTTTTCAGTTTAGTTTTGGAATTTGGAACATTTCGGACAGAGTTTTTAGAATTCGAAAAGGTATTATTTCAATGTATTTTAATTTATGTTCTTTATATTGTGTCTTTTTTTTCAATTTTCCTCCTTTTTTATTTTAAAACTGAAGCTATGAAAATATATAGTATAACGCACATTTGCAATCAAAACACATATTAACACGAGAAACGACTACTTGGAATAATTTTTGGTTAGTTTTATTGTGTAGTAATTAGCACAATGTTGACTTATACAAGTCTTGATTTGCACAATGATTTTGTGTTGTACAAGGATAAAAGATATCTTACATCAATATATATCATTTAGAGTGAACCGGAAGTTTAAAAATTCTATATTAGGTATACTACTGTTGAAAGGTGAATTTATAATTTATACTTCGCGCGTTTTTCGAATTGGTAAATTTTTTTTCTGTAAGTTGGTAGTACTGTTAGTGACATCTATGTTAACTTTCACGTCAAATATTCATTAGTAGTTGAGATACGCGTCGTTTTTTGAGACTCTAAAAGTGAACTTTTCAATTTTACTATGTCTGAATTTATTGAACAAAGAAGTGCAATAATGCACCATCTCATACTGCATTGGTTATTCGTGATCATTTCGCCACATTTTCAACCAATATCGTGTCGCAACCATCGCATTAGGCTGTTTTGCCATCGTGTAACTTCGGGCTATTCAGCAAATTCACATGACCACTCCGACGATATAAAAGCTGAATCGAAGAAGGCTCTGATAGATATCACGACGGAGGATTTTTCCAAGTTCTATGATGAGTGGAAAATTGTTGACATAAGTGTATTGCAGCGGGAGGGGATTACTTTGAATAAGATGAAATGGACAAAATTCACCTTTGAATTTGATCACAGTAGTGTAGAAGATATGGGTAGTAGTTATTAAACCTATTTTATCTGCTTTTCGCACTGCTTAATAATATTAACAGAAAAAGATGATACTTGTGTTTCAATAAGGTGCCTCACATACCATCACCAGTAAAGCAGTAAAGTGAATGAGATATTTGAAAATTTTGATAATAATTATATGGAGCTTGGGTACAACGATACATGGACCAATAAAGTTTACATACACCTAGTTCTATTAAATTTCGACACGTTTATTTGTTTCAAAATGGATAAATTTTGTGGTTTTTTTCTATCCATTTCATGATATGTATATTTAGCATTAAATATAGCATATCAAAATATTTTTTTTTTTTACACAAATAAAAAAAATTTAAGTTAAAGCTTAAAATGAGCATAATTTATATCAAAAAAGTTTACGTACACTTATGATTGTTTATATAAATCAAAAGTAATTACAATACTTTTAACGGGTTTTGGCCTACATTTTGTTGCTATTAGTGTCCCTAGACATCGTTGTATGCTCCCCACTCAATTTCTAGTATTATTTCCGGATGTTTTGACCCATTAAGTCCATGATCCAGCTTTTTGGCCTTATTTTGATGAAATTCGATGTTTTCGAATACGGTTTTCCAAAAAGTTCCAGATATTTTGAATAGGATTAATGTCTAGCGATTGCGGGACCTATGGAGTTATTTTTATTTCCATAACAACCATTCACGTACAAGATAAGTTGTGTGTTTTGGGTCGTTATCCTGTGGTAAATAGAAATGGCTGCTATTAACAGCCGATTTAAGCACACTTAAAATTTAAATCTTTTTCTTAAAATGCTCAGATACATATGCTTATACATTTTTGAAATGTACACAAAAAAATAAATCCCCAAACAGTAAGGAATTTGTTGAAGAGTGCTGGTTATCATAGACGAGTCGCGCGTCGTCAGCCATACATATATAAGGTTAATAAAAAGAAAATGTCGGCGTTTGCTAAACAATATTTAAACAAACCGTATTGGTTTTGGGAAAACATTGTGTTCACCGACGATTCAAAATTTAATAAATTTGGTTCGAATAGATCACGAAAAGTGTGGAGAAAGATCAATGAAGAGTCGCAAGGACAAAATGTATTGCCAATGGTAGAGCACTGTGGGGGTAATGTTATGGTTTGCGGGTGTATGGTTGCATCTAGAGTTGGACATTTGGACTTTATTAGTGAAAACATGGATAAGCATATGTATCTGAACATTTTAGGAAAAAAATTTAAATTTTAAGTGTGCTTAAATCGGCTGTTAATAGCAGCAAAACCAATTTCCAACAGGATACCGACCCAAAATACATGTCTTATCTTGTACATGAATGGTTGTTATGGAAATAAAAATAACTCCATAGGTCCCGCAATCACTAGACATTAATCCTATTCAAAATATCTGGAACTTTTTGGAAAACCGTATTCGAAAACATCGAATTTCATCAAAATAAGGCCAAAAAGCTGGATCATGGACTTAGTGGGTCAAAATATCCGGAAATAATTCTAGAATTTGAGTGAGGAGCATACAACGATGTCTAGGGACAGTAATAGCAACAAAATGTAGGCCAAAAACCGTTAAAAGTATTGTAATTACTTTTGTTTTATGTAAACAATCATAAGTGTACGTAAACTTTTTTGATATAAATTATGCTCATTTTAAGCTTTAACTTTAATTTTTTTTATTTGTGTAAAAAAAAAAAATATTTTGATATGCTATGTTTAATGTTAAATATACATATCTTGAAATGGATAGAAAAAAACCACAAAATTTATTAATTTTGAAACAAATAAACGTGTCGGAATTTAATGGAATTAGGTGTATGTAAACTTTATTGGTCCACCTTCGGGAGAAGAAGACTTCTGAGGTGGCGGAGGTACTGCCGCGGAATAAAGGGCAGAGGAAGTAGTGCCACCCATGTGAAGTACCGTGAAAGCAAATCCGCTGCACTAGCGCGAGATAACATTCCTTATCATACTCAACAACCCAAATATATCAACAAATCCTTATCAGCTGTAAACATAAAAACATGTATCATACATATAATAAAGTAGTTATCAGTAACAGATAGGAACTTATCCAAATATAATTATCAGCTTAAAATAATAACACAACAGAACAACATGAATATTCTGTCGATAGTACAAATAGTTGTAAGCAAACATAATGTCTTTTAGGCTTAGTATTGCCATCAAACGTGAAGGTGGAGATATTAAACTCAGGAGCTAGATAAAAATAATAAGCACAATAGTATTATTATTTAACTGGGGGCTCAACCGAGATCCCAAATCAACTTGCTTTCCAGCCAGTCTTTGAAATATAAGACTTAAAAAACCAAAATCCACGGTCTTAAAGAAAGACACAGCAGGTTCCTGAAAAATTGCAACAAAAACAGAATTCTGAGGAACCACTAAAAACTGGAGCACATCAAGAACTTCCGAAAGAAAAAAGGGCAAAAATTAGTAGTAGAAAATCAGGAGCAATTACGATGACATCAGAAATGGCACAACTACGTGCAAGTTATGTATATTAAAACATCCGATTCCAAATAGTGGTCAAAACTTAATGCTTTATTGTAATTTTAGTTCGAGAGAATCGTAACAGTTATTGTAATAAGAATAAATAGCTTAAAGAAAATAGGAAAATGTTGTCGGCAGCTTCAGTGTAACAAAATATACAAGGTTTATAAACATAATTTTTGTAGACATGTTTACATACATAAATAATTCGCACACAACGACGTACTAGCTCAAACTTTGCAGCAGCAAAGCACTGAGATGCAGAATCGATTGTCAGCAATTGAATCAAGCCATTCGTTTAAAGGAGTATCGACAGTTGATCAACACGAAGCAATATACGCTTGCACATTAACGACTATTTTATTCCATAATAAATAGATTAGATTACACGTTTGCGGACCAAAGGCCACTATACGTCCTTTCAGAGGAAATGAAAAAGATCGTACAAGGAAGGAAAACCTTAGCCGATTCCACAGGGAAGTGAGCAAAGCGCTTAATTTGGCATTATCAAAAATTGAGATGTCCGAAAACCAAAACAGTGGTTCTATGAAAGACTATGCAAACCAAGAAGCAGTAAGGACCTTCATCGTAGGGTTAAATAGCAAATATACAAATGGGACATTGTATAGTCATAACCGTAAAGATTTGGAAACAGCTTACGCAGTAGCTAGCTGGTAGTATTATTTACCACGACAATGTGAATCGCCAATTCGAGGTACATTCTAATCAGCTAAGGGGAACGAGCAACAACGATTCCATCAACCTGATGATAAAAGGAAATATAATCCTCGCTTCAACGAAGGCCAAGTTTATTCACGTCAGAACACAGAGGAATTATCAACCGCAAAAACGACACGCACCAGAACCAATGGAAGTGGACAGTTCGCAGCAGTACCAGAGGCCAACATATTACTTCAATCAACCAAGGAATCCGCCTCACCAACAAAATCCATTCAAAAGAGACAGGAACGTCTCGCCGCAAAACTTCAATCAACCAAAAATGCAGCGCATCAATCAAACAGTACAAGCAAACTACGATGGTCATTTTGAGACACGGAGTACTTTTTTAGCTTGCCTTGTATCGAAACAAAATGTGGATTAACCGGCACACCCGTTACTATTTTAGTGAACACAAGGTCAACTAATAATTGCATTAGCAACAAATGTGAAATCGGTAAGTCAATACAAATTATTCCTTTTAAAACAAAAACTTTACATGGCTTTTCGGTCATTAATTCAAAAAAAGTGATTGGGACATATGGATATGATTTAGTATATTATGAAGAAGATAAGCTAAATGAATTCGATATGATATTAGGAGAACAGGGACTTAGAACTCTTAAAGCAGAAGTGAATTTATTTGATTATAGTTTAAAGTACCAGAAGGAAGTGACCCATAACGTAGAACAAAAAATTAATTTTACTATCAATAACCCTCAATACGAAGAAGACATTAGAAAACTATTGCAAAAAAACGTTCAAATAAGTGAAACTCTTCCTTTCAGTACAACTATTCAGGCGACAATTAGGACCCAGACAGAGGAGCCAATATGGACAAAACAATATCCATATCCCATTGCGGATAACGACTTTGTGAATAAAGAAATTAGCGAGTTATTACAAAATGGAATTATTGAACCAAGTAAAAGCCCATATAATTCACCCATATGGACTGTTCCAAAAAAAGGCACTGACGAACAAGGTAAGCCAAAAAGGAGAATGGTAGTTGTTTTCAAAAAAATTAATGCTTAGACAATCACAGATAGATATCCAATACCTGATGTAAATATGACTATCCAAAATTTAGGAAATGCAAAAGTATTTTCAACTATAGATTTAGAATCAGGATTCTATCAAATTTTAATAAAGGAATCTGATAAAGAAAAGACCGCTTTTGCAGTCAATGGAGCAAAGTATGAATTGGTTAGGAAGCCGTTTGGGTTGAAAAACGCACCTTTAATCTTTCAACGATGCGTAGACGATATCTTACAAGTATATATTGGTAAAATTGCATATGTATATATAGACGATGTATTAATATTCTTTTCCTCACCCGAAGAACATATTGAACACGTTTCAACTATAATAAATGCACTACATAAAGCCAATATGAAAATTTCAGACGAAAAGTCACATTTTTTTCAAGACTCAGTGGAGTATCTTGGCCACATCATTAAGCATAATAGGATTACTATGGATCCAAACAAGATTGAAACAATAAAAAATTTCCCAGTTCCAAAAACGCTTAAAGAACTAAGGTCATTTTTAGGATTAGCTAGTTATTATAGAAAATTTATTAGGGATTTTGCATCTACCACTAAACCCTTAACTATTCATTTAAGAGGAGATCAAGGAATGATAAGAAAAAATCAGAGCTCCAAAGTAGACATAAAATTAGACGAGGCAGCACTGGATGCACTACAAAAAATAAAAATAGCACTTCAAGAACAAACAGAATTCTTTCAACCAGATTTCTCAAAACCATTTGATTTAACTACTGATGCAAGTAATTTTGCTATTGTGGCAGTCCTATCTCAAAATAAACAACCAATTGCCTTCATTTCAGGAACATTATATGACACTGAACAGAAATATAGCACAAATGAAAAAGAATTATTAGCCATAGTTTGGTCACTTCAAAAGTTACGAAACTATCTACAATGTAGATTCTACATATATGGGGTAGCAAATTTAACTATTTACACAGACCATCAGTCCCTCATATATTCAATATCAGACAAGAATCCGAATACGAAATTAAAAAGATGGAAAAATTTAATTGAAGAATATGGAGCAAAATTTGTTTATAAACCAGGACACCAAAATGTTGTAGCAGACGCTTTTTCAAGACAACAAATAAGTACGATTACTGATTGTTCTCAACATTCGGCAGAAAGTTCACCTGTAGAACATTTCAAAAGAGTGAAACAACCATTGAATTCATTTAGAAATCAAATTGTACCTATTTATGATCCAGCCAACGTAGGCGTATCAACGAAAACAATTTTTCCACATAGAGTACGTCATACAATCCACTACAAAAATAGAAATAAAAACAGGCTGAAATTACTTAATTGAAAACAATAACAAACAAAGGAAGATTAACCCTCAGTTTGAAAAATTATTAGAAAAATTAGATCCGAAATCTGTCGTAGAAGAATTTGTAATCAAAGAAGTTTACAAAGAGTTAGAGACAATTACAAATACATTTAATTTTGCTAGAAATGGAAATTTTTACTCTGGAACTTTAAACTTGAACAATATTCACGAATTGATTTCAAATTAAATAACTTGATATTTGGCAACTCTGTGTGTGTTAGCATGGTTTTTTTTTCGCTCGTGATATTTTATTATTATTAAAATAATTTTTTGTAAATTAATTAACTCTGACTGACTAAATTAATAGAGTAAAATATCGTGTTGTGTATACATACAATTTTTAATCAATCTGATTATCAACATGCCACCTAAAAAGTTAATTGTAAACAACACATGTGGTAGCTGTTCTGAAAACGTGAGAAAAAACACCAAAGGATTGAGATGCTCTCTGTGCCAGAAGTGGTTTCATTCCAGATGTCTGAACCTCAGTAATGCTGAATTTGACGCAATAGCAACAAACATCAACGTAAATCGTATCTTATGGAGGTGTCTGGAATGCAATGATTTGGAGGTTAGTGTAAGACATTCTGATGACTCGGAGGATGAAAGTGAGAATGACAACGTTGATAGACTTGAAAAAGTCCTAAATAAACAATTTGAAGAATTTTCCAAAAAATTTAATGACAATCTTGAAAACTTTAAATCATCTATTAGTGAAAGTATCACCGGGTTAAAAAAAGAAGTTAAAGCGCTCGCCAAGCAACATGCCATCACCGATAAAAAATGCACGAGTCTGAGTGACCGTATCACAACTATTGAAAAGAATTTATGCTCCTACAAAATCTCATCATCATCACCATCTTCTCCTGAAGACATCATAAAAGAAATTAATGATCGTAAGAAGCGTGAGTCAAACGTCATCGCTCTTGGAATTTCAGAGTCAACCAAAGCTACTGGCATCGACCGACTGGAAGATGATAAAGTATCACTCTCATCTGTATTATCGGATGAATTATCTGCTAAATTAACTGGATTCAAAATCCGAAGACTTGGACGTCAGACACCTAACCGTACACGTCCTCTGCTTATAGAGACCCAGTCAGTTGCTGATGCCAGAGAAATCTTTAAACTAAACCAGAGTGAGAGCTCTCAGGTTAGATTCAAACCAGACCTAACCCCTGCACAACAGACTCACCTTAATGATTTACGCTCTAAATTAAACACTCTCAACAAGAATGGTGACACAAGTAAAACCATCAAGTATATCCATGGCATACCGCAGATAGTTAACAAAAATTTTCGCCCGCTCAGTGAAAAGGAAGAAACCCGAAGCTCTTCAAATGTACTATCAAAACACGCGGGGGCTCCGAACAAAACTAAATAAATTTTTCACAGCGTCTGCCGTCAGTAATATCGACCTCATTTGTATTACTGAATCATGGCTACACCCATCGATTCACGATGGCGAACTAATCGACAGCACTTACACAATTTTTAGGCACGATAGGGATCCAGTTTTGTCCGGTCTAGAACGAGGTGGTGGAGTATTCATCGCAGTCAAACGCCACTTTCAAGCGGAACTAATACAAATTGATCAACATAACCTAGAGCTCGTCTTTGTCAACGTAAAAGGTGCTCCCCATGATATCATTGTTGGCTGTGTCTACATGCCACCTCTCTCAAACTTTGATTCCTATACTAATCTACTCACTCTGCTCTCTTTTATAAATGATAAATTTAAAAATGCTAAACTATTACTTGTAGGCGACTTCAATTTGCCTAGTAGTGTCCCCCGTGCGGACTGTGAAAGTATTCTCCAAGATGGTTTAGCCTTACTTGATTGCACTCAAGTAAACAACACAAGCAACTGTGACAACACTTTTCTGGATCTCTGTTACAGCAATATTGAAACTAGTGTTGATAAAACCCTATCATTTGTTGAAGAGGACAAATATCATCCGGCTCTCTCTATCAGTCTTAATTTTCGACCTAATCTTACATCACCGAGTTCACCTACATACTCCTTTAAGAAAGCCGATTATCATAATCTCAACGTTTTTTATCACCAGGTTAACTGGGTAGGAATGTATGAAACAGACACTATCGACAATGCAATTGCTTGGTTTTATAACAAGCTAGAGGAAGGCATCACCCTATATGTGCCTGTACATAAGAATTATGTCAGTAATTACCCCAATTGGTTCTCTTTTGAGCTTATCAACAGAATTAAGCTCAAAAATGCGGCTCACTCACAATACAAGAACTCTAATAATCAACGAGATTACGCTCGCTTCAGCATGTTAAGGCGTGAGTGCAAAACTTTAAGTATTGAATGCTACAGAAAATATGTTGACAAAATAGAGAACATGGTTCAGTCTGACACAAGTGCGTTCTGGAAGTTCATCAAGGATAAGAAGTACAATAGTGTGAACATTCCATCCGAAATGTCATGGCTTGATCAATCTGCCTCCACTGGTGAATCAATCAGTAACCTGTTTGCCTCATACTTTAAAACAACATTCACTGACGATAACAATAATGATCGAATTGACAAAAATACAGTGATCAATGGCCCAAAAACCAACATCGATCATCTGGAAATCAAATGCGAAGATGTTCTCAATCAATTACTCAAACTGAACCCTAACAAAGGCGCTGGACCTGACGGTATACCTAATGTTTTCCTTAGAAACTGCGCTACTGTGCTCTATGAGCCTATCACTCACATATTCAATAGATCTTTGCAGCTTGGCACCTTCCCTAGCGCATGGAAGCTGTCGTATGTCAGTCCAATCTTCAAAAGTGGCCAGAGAACTGATGTTTCCAACTACAGGCCTATATGCATTCAATCAGCGTTGGCAAAACTATTTGAAAAGCTGGTCCTCACTCAACTTACTGCTGCCTTTAAAGATATCATCACGACAAGACAGCACGGATTCACAGGTGGCAGATCAACCACGTCCAATCTTTTTTCATACACTAATTTCCTACTCAACACTTTGAATGATGGTCTCAAAGTTCACTCCATATATACTGACTTTAGCAAAGCCTTTGATCGTGTAAATCACAGAATTCTTGTTTCTAAGCTTCAAGTCTACGGAGTCGACGGCTGTGCCTTGGATTGGTTATATTCCTACCTGGTAAACAGATCCCTGCAAGTTAGAGTTGATGGATACTTGTCTGAGGAATATAAAGTTACATCTGGAGTGCCACAGGGATCCCACTTAGGACCTCTGCTTTTCAACATCTTTGTCAACGATATTGACAAAAATCTCCTGTCAGAATACCTGCTCTACGCGGATGACCTAAAGATCTACAGAACCATCAAAAATGAGATTGATGTCCAGCTGCTTCAAGATGACATTGACAAACTCTCGGACTGGTGTACTAAAAACAAACTTGACCTTAACGCAAATA
This sequence comes from Bactrocera neohumeralis, assembly GCF_024586455.1. Lineage (NCBI taxonomy): Eukaryota > Metazoa > Arthropoda > Insecta > Diptera > Tephritidae > Bactrocera > Bactrocera neohumeralis. The sequence goes on from NW_026089624.1 coordinate 14,182,569, forward strand.
AATGCGCGGTAGTCTCGTACTCGTGCTCTCACAGCAATATTGCCACTAGTTATAATCTAAACGGTCACAACCTGCAAGAAGTTCCCGACATAAAAGACCTGGGCATCATCATAGACAACAAACTCACTTACTCGAAGCATATAGACAACATCACACTCCAAGCTTTCAAGGTTCTTGGATTAATCACGAGAACAGGCAAAGAGTTTCGCAATCCCTACACATTGATATGTCTATATCGCCAACTGGTTCTACCCATACTTGAGTACGGCACTGTAGTCTGGTCTCCTCACACTGATGTCTCAATCAACAGATTGGAGAAGGTCCAAAATAAATTCTGCAAGTCTCTATCCTTTCATACAACCTTGAGGTCGCAGGTACTCTCCACTGACGATATTCGTTCACGCTATAAAATCAACAGCCTAGCTATACGTCGTCAAGTTGCTGACATAGTCTTTTACTTTAAGGTTGCTAACAACCTAATTGATGCCCCAGAGATTCTTGGTAGTTTTGAGTTTGCTCCTACGGCATTCTCGCTGAGACATTCACGGAAACTTAAAACAATAAAGACACAGAAAAACTACGTCTTCCACGGACCTCACAACAGGATTGCTAACCATGTAAATTCACTTCACCAGAACATCGATTTCTATGGAGGCTCCCTCAGTTCATTCATCTATAATATAAAGAACATACTCCTTCCATACCATTAATTTGATCACTGTAATACAATTGCCCATATTATTATATATATTTTTTTTCTCTTTATTCTTTTACTTATAAAAGTAACTGTTGTATATTGCCGATTGGCGTTAATTTGTTAAATAAAATAAAATAAATAAAAATTTAATTCCGTTAGCCTACAAACGTGGAAAATTACAAAATAAAAGAAAAATAGCAAAATGTGAAAATAAATTTATAAGAGTATCTAAGTGTAAAAATAATGTAGGAATACATATTTGTAAACAAGAATTGCAAGATAATTGTACCATCCCTTTACTAAATAAGGACAAAGCATAGCGTAATATTGTTAAAGAAAACAATGTGCCATTATTAATATTAGATCACGGAAATATTATTATTGACGGAAGCCATATATGGAACAGCCAAAATATTACAGGCACAAAATTAATTCAGTTTAATATTAGCACTACTTCAGATAATAAGATATATTTTCATTCACCGTCGAACTGTCATCGTAACCGGTTGCTTTTCGCTCTGTGCTTATTGAGTTTGTTAAAACGGTATAACGGTTTGTTCTGCGTTTATATTACGCTCGTGCTTTGTTTGTGAATTAATTTTTTATCGTTTTATATCTTTTCAATCACTTAATTTCTTAATTTGTTAAACTAAAATTCGCGTTTACTATGGCCCCTGGGGCCACCAAATTAGGGGATAATAGGTTTTCCCTATTATCTCCAATAATGAAAAAGAAAAGAAAAAAACCAAATCCGATCCCGTTAGACCAATTTCCAGAATTACCAGTCTCAAACACGGATGATCCAAAATTTTTGGTCATGTCATCGCTGGACGACAACAAGCCACTTAATTCGTTATCATGCTTCGCTACGTATAAAGGTATTCAAGCAATCAGTAAGGAAGTAAGTAAAGTTACTGAGCTACGTGATGGTAGCCTACTGCTCTTTGTAAATAACAACAAAACAGCTAGCAAATTTCTTTCTGCAAAAATTTTACCTGGCGGAGGTCATATCAATGTCAAGCTTCATAATACTTTGAATACGGTTAAAGGCACCATATACGCCCCATTCCTGAATAACTTATCAGAAGAAGATATTGTTGATGGTCTTAAGGAGCAGGGTGTTTCTGCTGTACATAAGTTTTCACGAATTGCTGACGGCTCCCGTAATCCTACGGGTGTAGTTTTATTAACTTTTGATAAATACAAACTTCCTGAAAGAATTGATGTTGCCTGGAGGAACCTCACTGTCCGTCCGTATTACCCTAATCCTATGCGTTGTAAGCAATGTCAATTAATTGGCCACACAGCAAAATACTGCCGTACTTCACCTTCTTGTGTCTCATGCAACCTCCCTTCCGATCATACCCCACCTACTGAATGTAAGAGAATAATGTGTGCAAATTGCTCGGGCGACCACCCGGCATCATCTAATACTTGCCCTAAATATCAACAGTCCAAAGAAATATTAAAAATTAAAACTATTTATAAATGTAGTATGCGTGAAGCTGTTACCAAGTATAAAATTCAATTTTCTCATACAACTTCTAATGCAAACTCTTTTGTCTCTATAGCTAAAATTTCTAACAATACTAATCAAATCAATAATGAAACAACACCTAATAACAAATCCAACAATCCTACCAAAACTAATCTAACAACAACTACAGACATCAATTCATCTAAACAATCCCTTCCAACCCATCCTACCTCCTCTTCTGTCACTTCTCCTTCCCCTCTCTTTTCCCCTTTATCCATCTCTGACTCTCCTCTCAATATCCTTTCCTCCTGTCCTATCACACCCTCCCCCACCCTCTCCTGCTCGCAAGATCCTCTTGCATTACCCAATTTTCCTTCTTACAATGAAGACATTTAGTTTAAATAAAATATTCGTAGCTTAACTTTTTTCTTTTATAAGTTTACATATGATATGATTACACTTCTTCAATGGAACATTAACGGTTATGTTATTAATTATATTAACTTAGAGTTACTTATGGGATTGTACAATCCATCTATTATCCTGTTGAATGAAACTCACCTATCTTATAATGCCTCAGCTTTTACCCCTAGGGCTTATGTGGGATATTTTATTAATCTCCCACATAACACCACCAACAAGCAGGGAGTTGCCATCCTAGTTAAAAGAAATCTACCTCACGTATTACTTCCCATACCCCTTTCAATTTTTTCTTCTGTAGCTATTGAGATCCTCGCCCCCTATAAAATTTCAATCATCTGTGCTTATTCCCCTCCTGATCAATCATTTTCTACTACTGAATTTTTAAATCTTATTCCTTCCGGTTCAAATCCTTTTATCTTGTGTGGTGACTTCAATGCTTGGAGTCCCCTTTGGGGCTCTGCTTCGGCTAACTCCAAGGGACGTAGCATTGAGGATGCCTTACTAAGATCCAACTGCATTGTTTTAAATGATGGTTCCCCCACCCATTTTTCCACTCACTCTACCTTCACTAATATTGATCTTTCCATATGTTCTGCCTCCCTCTCCTCAAAAATATCCTGGTGTTGTATTGATGATCTCCATGGCAGTGATCATTTTTCCATCCTTTCCAAAATATCTACTTCTCGCCCTCATTCATTTTTTAAGACCAGGATTCGGTTTAAAACTGATTCGGCTGATTGGGATAGGTTTGAAGAAACCTGTTTTTCGCATTCACGTTATTTCCCCTTTTCTTCCAATATAAATCAAGAGGCTTCTAGAATCCAAAAAATTATACGTTCTGCTTCTAACTATTCTTTTCCCCTTTCTTCTTCTAAACCAGTCAAGCTTGCTCCTCTTTGGTGGAATAATGAGCTTTCTGCACTAAGAAATCTGAAACAGATCGCATGGCATCAATTTAAACGTTTACGTTCTAGTGCAAACTTAATAGCTTACAAAAAATCCAATGCACTTTTTCGCCATAAAGCTAAGGCTGCTAAGGTTCATTGTTTCCAAGAATTTACGAATAATATCACTTCTTCTTCGGATTCTAGAAAAATCTGGACTGATATGAAAAGACTGGCTGGTTTATCACCTTCTTCTCCTATCACTTATTTAAATACTCCTCGGGGCACCCTACTATATCCCAAAGATATAGCCTTAGAGTTTGCCACCCACTTTTCCAATATTTCTTTGGACTCCAATTTCTCTTCTGATTTTTCCTCTAGTAAACTTTCTTCTCTTTGCTCTCCTTACCTTCCTCCTTCCACCTTATCTCAATCAGCTGAATATTTAGATGCCGATATATCTGAACTTGATTTTAATTTAGCCCTCTCGTCAGTCAAGGGCAAAACTCCTGGCATTGATAAAATCTCTTACCTTATCATCAAGCACCTTCCTCCATTCCTTATATCCCGTCTAGTCAAACTTTACAATAGTATTTTTCTCAGTGGCAACTACCCTGTCCTCTGGAAGACTAGCGCGATTATTCCTATTTTAAAACCTGGTAAACCTCCTGGTGTGGTCAGCAGTTATCGTCCCATTTCCCTTCTTCCTTGCCTTGGTAAATTGATTGAAAAGATTATTGCTACTAGACTCGCCTGGTATGCTCAATCTAATAATCTCATTTCGCACAACCAAGTTGCGTTCAAGAGGGGGCAGGGTACGTTGGATGCTCTCCTGCACCTTGATCACTTTATCTCTGATACTCTGTCCCACAAAAATCATGTTTCTATTCTTTCTTTAGATTTCCTAAAAGCATTTGACAGGATTGGGATTCATGTAGTGTTAAGACAGCTTAGTAGGTGGAGAGTGGGTTCTCGTATTTTTAACTTTGTCAAATCTTTCCTATCCAACCGTAAATTAAGTGTTATCATATCCAATGTTTCATCCTCTGTTCTACCATTAGATAATGGTACCCCACAAGGGTCACCGCTCTCGGTGATCCTATTTACTATTGCATTTGATGAAATCAGTACCATTCTATCAGATTTTGTTACTATCCGGCATCAGATTTATGCTGATGATTTAATTTTATTCTCAAAAACTTCAAATTTGACTTCAGTAACAACTACTTTCTCTGAAATTTTATTGCGTCTTTCTCGTTGGTCCTCTACTTCAGGCACATCAATATCTTTTCCTAAATCGAAACTTTTTCATATTTGTAAAAAACATCAATGTACTATCCCAACGCTCACATTTGATAATACAAACATTTTGTGTACAGATAGTATTAAGTTCCTTGGTATTGTATTAGACTCTAAGTATACATTTAAGAAACATTGTCAGTATATAAGAAAAATACTTTTTGTTAATTTAAATATTATTAAATACCTCTCATGTAAGCGCTCACTCATCGGCTCGGCTTTACTGGTCAACGTCACTAAAGCCCTCATCTCATCTGTAATTAATTATGGCTTGGAAATTTATGGACATCATTCTAAGAATCATCTAAAGATGCTTGCTGCGCCCTATCATTCTTCAGTTCGTTGTTCTCTTCGAGTGTTTCCAACATCGCCAATTAAAAACATACTGACGGAAGCTGGCCTACCTTCTCTAAAAGATGCAGTGGAAGATAGCTTAAATAAGCTTTATTCAAAACTCATACTCAGCACGAACTTTACTATAAAAAAGGACTTTCAATCATCACTTTGCAGAAAGAGGTCTCCTAAAATACCGTCTTCTATTTTTAAAAGTGCTTTGTTTGCTAAAACCAATGAGTTGCCGCTTAAAATATTGCTGCCTTGCAGTAAATATATTCCACCGTGGAAAGTAAATGAATCTTCTTTCATTAGTGATCTTACTTTTCTTCGCAAATCCATCACTCCAAGCACTGTGTATAAATCTCGATTTTTGGAATTATCTGCGCACTTCAAATCTTTTGGTTGGCAGTTTATATATACTGATGGCTCCAAATCGTCGCATACATCTTTTGCTGTAGTTGATGATAACCAACAAAGAATATCGTATGGTTTATTATTTCCATTTTGTTCAATTTTTACCGCTGAAGCTACGGGTATTCTCAAAGCTGTCCAGTATGCCCAACAAAACCTTGGTAAATTCATCATCTGTACAGATAGTCTATCGTGTTTTCAAGCTTTAAAAAACCGCAGTAACTACAATGACGTCATTATTGGCATTAGATCGCTGTTGTTTTCGTTAGCACATAGACTAAAAATAATGTGGATACCCGGTCACTCTGGAATCATTGGAAATACTTTTGCGGACTCGGTGGCTAAGGAGGTGTGCATCACTCACACAACTACATCTGCCTTGTTTGTTAAGAGTGATATAAAACGGCTTATTATTCAACAAAGATCCACTAAATTGGCGCTTGATTGGATGAATTAGAGACACCACTACTCTAAAATAAATTCAAATCGTATCAAACCATCCTTTCCGTCATCGCTTTCATCTAATTATATCATTCCATATATCAGACTTCGCATTGGCCACTCCATTATCACACACGCTCACATACTAAATGGCACTCAGATCAACCAATGCCCATTTTGTGATTCAGATTTAAATCTATTGCATCTTCTGCAACATTGTCCAGCACTTCAAACTCATAGACTGTCAAACTTCAATAATACTGATCCAATAATTTTATTGATGGATCCCTCAAGCAACAACATTTCGAAAATCTACAACTTTTTGAAAGACAGCGACCTTCTTCGACGCATATAACATAACCAGTCGGCCGATAGCCCATGATGCTAGTGCTGCGTATTTTCTTAAGTTTGTATAATAATTGTATTATTATGTAAGCTTTTATAAAATAAAATAAAATAAAAATATTAGAATCCAAATCGAATTATAAATTTTCTAAATACAAGAAATGTTAAAATACCTAATTCCTGTTGAGGAACGCCCTTTCCAATGTTTAAGCTATGCTATTCTTCTAATAATAATATTAGGATTATTTATATACGCCTCAGTAAAAGCATGTAAGTGTTACCAGATTAAACAAGAAGCCAAAAAACGCCGAGTTTTCGAGCAGGTATATGAAATGGAAGTACAGCGACTCCAAACACAGCGCCTTTGAAATGAGGTCATTTCATTTTAACAGAGGGGAGAGTTAAGGAAGATAACATTCCTTATCATACTCACGAACCCAAATACATCAACAAATCCTTATCGGCTGTAAACATAAAAACGTGTCTCATGACATATACACATAATAATGTATTGTAATTATCAGTAACAGATAAGAACTTATCCAAAAATATATATCAGCTTAAAATAAGAACACAACAGAACAACATGAATGTTCTGCCGATACTACAAATAGTTGTAAGCAAACCTAATGTCTTTTAGTCTTAGTATTACCACAAACCAAGAAGGTATATTGAACTCAATAAAGAATAATAATAAGCCCAAAACTATTATTATTTAACTGGGGGCTCAACCGAGATTGCAAATCAACTTGCTTTCCAGCCAGTCTGTGAAATATAACACTTAAAAAACCAAAATCCACGGTCTTAAAGAAAGACCCATCAGGTTCCTGAAAAATTGGAACAAAAACAAAATTCTAAGGCACCACTAAAAACTGGAGCACATCAAGAACTTCCGGAAGGAAAAAAGGGCAAAAATCCACTGCAGTCGTAGAAAATCAGAATCAGTTACGATAACATCAGAAATGGCACAACTACGCCCACACATCGACGTTCTAACTCAGCTCAGTTGCAGCAGCAAAGCATTGAGATGCAGAATCGACTATCAGCGATTGAATCAAGCCAATCGTTTAAAGGAGTACCGATGGTCGATCAACACGAAGCAATACGCTTGCACATAAACGACCCCATGGAAATTGACCTAGAATTATTCAAAGCACTTCCACGGTTCGATGGAAACAAAGATCAATATAGATCCTGGAGATCGCAAATATGGACCTTTATGGATGGTATAAAAGGATTCACCAACCACCCTAGATACTACAGTGCACTTGGTATAGTACGCACAAAAATAACAGGAGCAGCAGCAGATATTCTTACAAACCACAACACGAAGATGAATTTTTATTCCATAATAAATAGATTGGATTATACGTTTTGCGGACCAACGGCCACTATACGCCCTTTTAGAGGAAATGAAAAAGATCGTACAAAGAAGGAAACCCTTAGCCGAATTCCACAATGAAGTGAGCAAAGCGCTTAACTTGGCATTATCAAAAACTGAGATGTCCGAAAACCAAAACAGTGGTTCTATGAAAGACTATGCAAACCAGGAAGCAGTAAGGACCTTCATCGTATGGTTAAATAGCAAATATACAAGTGGGACATTGTATAGTCCTAACCCTAAATATTTTTAAACAGCTTACGCAGGAGCTAGTACTATTTACTACGACAATGTGAATCGCCAATTCGAGGTACATTCTAATCTGCCAAGGGGGAACGACCAACAACGATTCCATCAACCTGATGATAAAAGGAAATATAATCCTCGCTTCAACGAAGGCCAAGTTTATTCACATAGAGAGGACGGACAACATCATCAATACAGACCAAACGTCAGAACACAGAGGAATTATCAACCGCAACAACGACTTCCACCAGAACCAATGGAAGTGGACAGTTCGCAGCAGTACCAGAGGCCAACATATTACTTCAATCAACCAAGGAATCCGCCTCACCAACAAAATCCATTCAAAAGAGACAGGAACGTCTCGCCGCAAAACTTCAATCAACCAAAAATGCAGCGCATCAATCAAACAGTACAAGCAAACTACGATGGTCATTTTGAGACACGGAGTACTTTTTTAGCTTGCCTTGTATCGAAACAAAATGTGGATTAACCGGCACACCCGTTACTATTTTACTGAACACAGGGTCAACTAATAATTGCATTAGCAACAAATGTGAAATCGGTAAGTCAATACAAATTATTCCTTTTAAAACAAAAACTTTACATGGCTTTTCGGTCATTAATTCAAAAAAAGTGATTGGGACATATGGATATGATTTACCGTGCGATTCTGTAACTTGAGACAGTCTCAAGTCTCTAAATTTGAGATTTTAAGTTAGAGACAATTTTTGAGACTTGAGATGATATTGCTATTCTGTAAGTGACAGTCACAAAATCTATTACATTTCATTATTCAGAGATGTTTTTACACTTGAATGAAAATAAATATGTCGATAACAAATATTAAATTTTCTATAACATAGTCAAAAAACATAATTATCAATGAAAATAAAAATATATGTTGACTTTGTTTCATAATATTTACGAAATTTATGTAAAATTGATTTATTTTTAACCTTTTCGTGTTTGAGTTGCTTACAAAATATAAAGAAACGACAATCGATTATTATCTATGATGATCTCTATTCAGTATATTCAAAATGGCAGACAAGAGTTCTTTTTAGTTTTGTGACCTGCTAACTACCAGGTCTCAATATTTTGAGACTAACGCTAGAGACTGTTTAGTGAATAGTAACTAGTCTCAAATTGAGACTTTGCCTCAAAATGTCTCAAATAGAGACTAGAGACTGGTTACAGAATCCCGCTATTAGTATATTATGAAATAGATAAGCTAAATGAATTCGATATTATATTAGGAGAACAGGGACTTAGAAGGAAGTGACCCATAACGTAGAACAAAAAATTAATTTTACTATCAATAACCCTCAATACGAAGAAGACATTAGAAAACTATTGCAAAAAAACGTTCAACTAAGTGAAACTCTTCCTTTCACTACAACTATTCAGGCGACAATTAGGACCCAGACAGAGAAGCCAATATGGACAAAACAATATCCATATCCCATTGCGGATAACGACTTTGTGAATAAAGAAATTAGCGAGTTATTACAAAATGGAATTATTAAACCAAGTAAAAGCCCATATAATTCACCCATATGGACTGTTCCAAAAAAAGGCACTGACGAACAAGGTAAGCCAAAAAGGAGAATGGTAGTTGTTTTCAAAAAAATTAATGCTTAGACAATCACAGATAGATATTCAAGAACTGATGTAAATATGAATATAAATATATAAATTTAGGTAAAGCAAAAAAAATTTTAATAAAGGAATCCGATATAGAAAATACCGCTCTTGCAGTCTATGGAGCAAAGTATGTTTCATTATACAGTTATAGTTTTTTAGGATGCCGTTTGGGTTGAAAAACGAACCCTCAATCTTTCAACGATGCGTAGACGATATCTTGCGAGAATATATTGATAAATCCTCACCCGAAGAACATATTGAACACGTTTCAGCTATAATAAAAGCACTACATAAAGCCAATATGAAAATTTCAGGCGAAAAGTCACATTTTTTTCAAGACTCAGTCGAGTATCTTGGCCACATCATTAAGCATAATTTGATTACTGATAATTTGATTACAATAAAAAATTTCCCAGTTCCAAAAACGCTTAAAGAACTAAGGTCATTTTTAGGATTAGCTAGTTATTACAGAAAATTTATTAGGAATTTTGCATCTATCACTAAACCCTTAACTATTCATTTAAGACGAGATCAAGGAATGATAAGAAAAAATCAGAGCTCCAAAGTAGACATAAAATTAGACGAGGCAGCACTGCCAAACAAGATTGAAACAATAAAAATTTCCCAGTTCCAAAAACGCTTAAAGAACTAAGGTCATTTTTAGGATTAGCTAGCTATTACAGAAAATTTATTAGGAATTTTGCATCGATCACTAAACCCTTAACTATTCATTTAAGAGGAGATCAAGGAATGATAAGAAAAAATCAGAGCTCCGAAGTAGACATAAAATTAGACGAGGCAGCACTGGATGCACTACAAAAAATAAAAATAGCCCTTCAGGAACAAACAGAATACTTTCAACCAGATTTCTCGAAACCATTTGATTTAACTACTGATGCAAGTAATTTTGCTATTGTGGCAGTCCTATCTCAAAATAAACAACCAATTGCCTTCATTTCAGGAACATTATATGACACTGAACAGAAATATAGCACAAATGAAAAAGAATTATTAGCCATAGTTTGGTCACTTCAAAAGTTACGAAACTATCTATATGGGGTAGCAAATTTAACTATTTACACAGACCATCAGTCCCTCATATATTCAATATCAGACAAGAATCCGAATACGAAATTAAAAAGGTGGAAAAATTTAATTGAAGAATATGGAGCAAAACTTGTTTATAAACCAGGACACCAAAATGTTGTAGCAGACGCTTTATCTGATTGTTCTCAACATTCGGCAGAAAGTTCACTTGTAGAACATTTCAAAAGGGTGAAACAACCATTGAATTCGTTTAGAAATCAAATTGTACCTATTTATGATCCAGCCAACGTAGACGTATCAACGAAAACAATTTTTCCAAATAGAGTACGTCATACAATCTAGTACAAAAACAAGAATTATTTAATAGAAATAAAAACAGGCTTAAATTACTTAATTGAAAACAATAACAAACAAAGTAAGATTAACCCTCAGTTTGAAAAATTATTAGAAAAATTAGATCCGAAATCTGTCGTAGAAGAATTTGTAATCAGAGAAGTTTACAAAGAGTTAGAGACAATTACAAATACAATTAATTTTGCTAGAAATGGAAATTTTTACTCTAGAACTTTAAACTTGAACAATATCCTGTCATAAATATATTAGAATATTCGGATATCCACGTTTGTATGTACAGGAATGCGATAATCACAATATATAAATACCCTATCTTCTTCTTCTTCTTAATTGGCGTAGAAACCGCTTAAGCGATTATAGCCGAGTTAACAACAGCGCGCCAGTCGTTTCTTCTTTTCGCTACGTGGCGCCAATTGGATATTCCAAGCGAAGCCAGGTCTTACTCCACTTGGTCCTTCCAACGGAGTGGAGGTCTTCCTCTTCCTCTGCTTCCCCCGCGGGTACTGCGTCGAATACTTTTAGAGCTGGAGTGTTTTCGTCCATCCGGACAACATGAGCTAGCCAGCGTAGCCGCTGTCTTTTAATTCGCTGAACTATGTCGATGTCGTCGTATATCTCGTACAGCTCATCGTTCCATCGAATGCGGTATTCGCCGTGGCTAACGCGCAAAGAACCATAAATCTTTCGCAGAACTTTTCGCTCGAAAACTTGCAACGTCGACTCATCCGTTGTTGACATCGTCCAAGCCTCTGCACCATATAGCAGCACGGGAATTATGAGTGACTTATGGAGTTTGGTTTTTGTTTGTCGAGAGAGGACTTTGCTTCTCAATTGCCTACTCAGTCCGAAGTAGCACCTGTTGGCAAGAGTTATCCTGCGTTGGATTTCAAGGCTGACATTGTTGGTGGTGTTTACGCTGGTTCCAAGATAGACGAAATTATCGACAACTTCAAAGTTATGACTGTCAACAGTGACGTGAGTGCCAAGTCGCGAGCGCGACGACTGTTTGTTTGTTCACTGCCAGACCCATTTGTTTTGCTTCCTTGTCCAGTCTGGAGAAAGCAGAACTAACGGCGCGGGTGTTAAGACCGATGATATCAATATCATCGGCATACGCCAGCAGCTGTACACTCTTATAGAAGATGGTACCTTCTCTATTTAGTTCTGCGGCTCGAACTATTTGCTCCAGAAGCAGGTTGAAAACGTCGCACGATAAGGAATCGCCTTGTCTGAAACCTCGTTTGGTATCGAACGGCTCGGAGAGGTCCTTCCCGATCCTGACGGAGCTTTTGGTGTTGCTCAACGTCAGCTTACACAGCTGTATTAGTTTTGCGGGGATACCAAATTCAGACATCGCGGCATAAAGGCAGCTCCTTTTCGTGCTGTCGAAAGCAGCTTTGAAATCGACGAAGAGGTGGTGTGTGTCGATTCTCCTTTCACTGGTCTTTTCCAAGATTTGGCGTATGGTGAATATCTGGTCGGTTGTTGATTTTCCAGGTCTAAAGCCACACTGATAAGGTCCAATCAGTTTGTTGACGGTGGGCTTTAACCTTATATGCGATGTTGAGGAGGCTAATCCCACGGTAGTTGGCGCAGATTGTGGGGTCTCCTTTTTTATGGATTGGGCATAGCACACTTAAATTCCAATCGTTGAGCATGCCTTCGTCCGACCATATTTTACAAAGAAGATGATGCATGCTCCTTATCAGTTCTTCGCCGCCGTGTTTGAATAGCTCGGCCGGCAATCCGTCGGCCCCTGCCGCTTTGTTGTTCTTCATGCGGGCAATTGCTATTCGAACTTCTTCATGGTCGGGTAATGGAACGTCTGCTCCAACGTCATCGATTGGGGAATCGGGTTCTCCTTCTCCTGGTGTTGTGCGTTCACTGCCATTCAGCAGGCTGGAGAAGTGTTCCCTCCATAATTTAACTATGCTCTGGGCATCAGTGACTACATCACCTTTGGGGGTTCTACAAGAGTATGCTCCGGTCTTGAAACCTTCTGTAAGCCGCCACATTTCTTCGTAGAATTTTCGAGCGTTACCTCTGTCGGCCAGCTTATCAAACTCTTCGTACTCACGCATTTCGGCCTCTTTCTTCTTCTGCCTGCAAATGCGTCTCGCTTCCCTCTTCAACTCTCGGTATCTATCCCATCCCACACGTGTAGTGGTCGATCGTAACGTTGCGAGGTAGGCAGCCTGTTTTCTCTCCGCTGCGACACGGCACTCCTCGTCGTACTAGCTGTTCTTTTGCACTTTCCGAAAACCAATGGTTTCGGTTGCAGCTGTACGTAAGGAGTTTGAAATGCCGTCCCACAGTTCCCTTATCCCGGGTTGTTGACGAGTGCTCTCAGAGAGCAGGAGTGCAAGCCGAGTAGAAAATCGTTCGGCTGTCTGTTGTGATTGCAGCTTCTCGACGTCGAAACTTCCTTTTGTTTGGTGGCGTGCGTTTTTTGCTGCACAGAGGCGGGTGCAAATCTTAGCTGCAACAAGATAGTGGTTCGATTCGATGTTAGGACCTCGGAGCGCACGCACATCTAAAACACAGGAAACGTGTCTTCCGTCTATCACAACATTATCGATCTGGTTGGCAGTTTTTCGGTCCGGAGACAGCCAGGTAGCTTGATGAATCTTCTTATGCTGGAATCTAGTACTACAGATAACCATATTTCGGGCCCCGGCGAAGTCAATCAGCCTCAACTCATTTGGGGATGTTTCCTCGTGGATTCTGAATTTACCGACCGTAGTGCCAAAGATACCTTCTTTGCCCACCCTGGCGTTAAAGTCGCCAAGCACGATTTTGACATCGTGGCAGGGGCAGCCCTCATAAGTGCGCTCCAAGCACTCATAAAAGGCATCTTTGGTCACATCGTCCTTCTCTTCCGGCGGGGCGTGGGCGCAAATCAGCGATATGTTGAAGAACCTCGCTTTGATGCGGATTGTGGCTAGACGTTCATTCACCGGAGTGAATGATAGTACTCGGCGACGGAGTCTCTCTCCCACCACGAATCCTACACCAAACTTGCGCTCCTTTATATGGCCACTGTAGTAAATGTCACAAGGACCTACTCGTCTCTGTCCTTGTCCCGTCCATCACATTTCTTGGACGGCGGTGATGTCAGCCTTTATTTTTACGAGGACATCAACCAGCTGGGCAGCGGCACACAGACAGCCCAATAGTAACCGCGGCAAAAAATGGTTCACAGTATATTAACATATATATGAGTAACAATTCCCTGAAATTTCAGCCTCATAACTTCATTACTTTTTGGTCTAGAGCAAGTCAAAGTTGAGGTATGCCAACGCGCTTGAAATATGTTAGTTCAATATGTAATAATCAAAAGCTTATTGAAATAAAAATACATAATAAATGTAACTTTCAAGTATTTGTTTAATTAATTTAGTTATTGTAGAATGAGTAAATGAAAAAATAAATTAAAAAAAAACGCAATTTTTTTTTTCTTAACAGAACTGTGGTGCAAAAATTGAATATTTTGCATTTTCAATGGCCTAGGAAATATAGAGCAGCCCCTCGCCCTAGGTGCAGACTTATACCAAATGAAAGTTTGAAATCTCAGCTTTAATTTAAAGTAGAGGACATATAGCAAAAGTTTGCAAAAGCACATTGAACATACAAAAAACTACAAAAAGTACGTAACGCGCACATTTTGTCGCTATACGTATGTTAGCATGCAATAGCATGTTTACAACTTTTTACTTTTATTTTTTTTTAATTGTTTACTATTCACTTATTGTGCAAGAGAATAGTAATAAATTACTTTTGTTTTTTGTTAGTTATTCAGAATTATGCTTTAAAGATCATTTATGTTTTAATAAAAATATTCTTGTTTACATAAATTTACGTTATTAATTTGATAGATAATTTTGTTGAAGGTCATTGACTTTGGGTTAGATAGTTGCATAATTTTTAATTTAAATTGATAGTGCAAGATATTGTTCTTATCTAAGTTGTGTTATGATCACTTTCTAATGTGGTTAGTTTAATTGTTATATTGTAGTGCCGCATGTTGCCTGGCAGGAAAATAGAAAATAGTCTCTTGCATTATAATTATTTTTGTTGTCCAAAGCTCATAAGCAGCCTAATATAGTGAGCATAATTTTTTTCCATCCGCTGAGCCAAACCAGTTTTTTTTTTTTTTGCTCAAACATATGTACATTTTGTGTACTCGTGTAATTTTTTTTTGCTACAGGAATGTTATCCGAAGAAGCGCAAGAAGCAATGAATAAGGAGTATATAAGCTGTAGGCTATTCCATTCTCGTAAAAATTCACGTATTTCTACGAATGAAGATGTAATGCACTATTTGCAAATATAATCAGATCCTTATATTAATTCATTTAGAATGAGAAACAAATTGAAAAAATTAGAATACCATGATGATGTTAAAAAATTATTGATTGAATGAAAAAAAAATATTGTTTTTTTTTTTATTGCATTCCAATGAGAGGTGGGCGTATTAGTGGGCGTGTTATTGTAATTTTTGCATGAAACATTTTAAATGATATAAATTACAGTAATATAGAATTTGAAGGTTGTATTTAATATATTTTAGAAAATATGGCACTTTTTATGTTAAGGTAGTATGGATGATGGGGTTAAAAGTGGGCCAAAGTTCAATTTTTATTTCAAAATAATGTTTGTAACTATATAACATTCAAGTATACCAAA
Organism: Bactrocera neohumeralis; assembly: GCF_024586455.1. NCBI lineage: Eukaryota > Metazoa > Arthropoda > Insecta > Diptera > Tephritidae > Bactrocera > Bactrocera neohumeralis. The sequence goes on from NW_026089624.1 coordinate 14,198,239, forward strand.
ATTGAAAGTTATACCTAAAGTATTACGGACAATACGGCATTTTACAAATTTCGACTGTATGACAGGTGGGCGTAAAAGTGGGCGAATTTTCTTAATTTTTTTTTTTTAAACTGGAATTGTCTCAAAAATAACCTGTGCAAAATTTCAGAGCTCTACAATGACTCCTTGTATTTGATGCCGGCGTTGTCTCACTGTGCGACACCTTCCCAATTAAGGGACCGGACATTCCAGGTGCATGCCATGGTCGTCATCAAAAGGGGGGTCTCTTGTCCGAGGCTGATTGCTAATTTTCATTGGTAAGTTTTTTTACGTGGCGGGTCCCAAACCCGCCAAAGTCGGACTTACCGAACCAATAACCCACATATTTAGTAAATCACTGGAGATGGGTATTTTTCCGTCGGCATGGAAACGCTCGTATATTTGTCCAATTCACAAGGCAGGGTCGAGATCTGAGGTGTCCAACTACAGGCCAATATGCATACAGCCGGAAATGGCAAAGCTGTTTGAGAAACTTGTTTTGCAGCAGGTGAATTTCGCCTTCAAGGATACGATCTCGACCAAGCAACTTGGGTTCTTTGGCGGCAGGTCTACGGCTACAAACCTTTACCTGTCGATTACGTACTGAGAGCGTTGGATAAGGGTGAAACAATTCACACTATCTACACGGACTTCAGCAAAGCGTTCGACATGGTGCATCATGAGCTTTTCATAGAGAAGATGGATCGCTACGGAGTGGCGGGAAATGTATTGAGTTGGTTTAACTCGTACTTGACTGGGAGATTCCTGCAGGTGCAAGTCAATGGCTATGTGTCGTCCGAGTTTAAAGTGTCGTCCGGGGTCCCAAAGAGTTTCCATATGGGGCCAGTGTTGTTTAGCATATTTGTCAACGACATTGGGGACAAAATATCGTCGGAATTTTTACTATATGCTGATGACCTCAAGATTTTCAGGAAGATAAGCACTTAAGATTTCGTTTGCCATGGTCGTCATCAAAAGGGGGGTCTCTCATCCGAGGCTGGTTGTAGCTCTTCACTGGGGGTGTTTTTTACGTGGCGGGTCCCAAACCCAGCGCACAACCCTTGTAGGGAATGTTTCGCCTTCTCACTTTAGCTCGCCTTCGAACGGATGTTCTTAGGCTACCCAGAGGATACTTGGTCAAAGACCGGAAGTAGTGAGCTGCTTGAGCCATGTGTAAAAGAATCGTTTCTGGCCACTCCCAAGTGAATGGCGATCAGAGAACTTTCCTCACTTTCGTGAACTTCTACACATGACTCCATCCATGCACCTGGAATGTCCGGTCCCTTAATTGGGAAGGTGCCGCTGCCCAGCTGGTTGATGTCCTCGTAAAGACAAAGGCTGACATCACCGCCGTCCAAGAAATGCGATGGACGGGACAAGGACAGAGACGAGTAGGTCCTTGTGACATTTACTACAGTGGCCATATAAAGGAGCGCAAGTTTGGTGTTGGATTCGTGATGGGAGAGAGACTCCGTCGCCGAGTACTATCATTCACTCTGGTGAATGAACGTCTAGCCACAATCCGCATCAAAGCGAGGTTCTTCAACATATCGCTGATTTGCGCCCACGCCCCGACGGAAGAGAAGGACGATGTGACCAAAGACGCCTTCTATGAGCGCTTGGAGCGCGCTTATGAGAGCTGCCCCCGCCACGATGTCAAAATCGTGCTTGGCGACTTTAACGCCAGGGTGGGCAAAGAAGGTATATTTGGCACTACGGTCGGTAAATTCAGCCTCCACGACGAAACATCCCCAAATGGGTTGAGGCTGATTGACTTCGCCGGGGCCCGAAATATGGTTATCTGTAGTACTAGATTCCAGCATAAGAAGATTCATCAGGCTACCTGGCTGTCTCCGGATCGAAAAACTACCAACCAGATTGATCATGTTGTGATAGATGGAAGACACGTCTCCAGTGTTTTAGATGTGCGTGCGCTCCGAGGTCCTAACATCGACTCGGACCACTATCTTGTTGCAGCTAAGATTCGCACTCGCCTCTGTGCAGCAAAAAACGCACGCCAACAAACACAAGGAAGGTTCGACGTCGAAAAATTGCAATCACAACAGACTGCCGAACGATTTTCTACTCGGCTTGCACTCCTGCTCTCTGAGAGCACTAGTCAACAACTCGGTATAGGGGAACTTTGGGACGGCATTTCGAATTCCATACGTACAGCTGCAACCGAAACCATTGGTTTTCGGAAAGAGCAAAAGAACAGCTGGTACGACGAGGAGTGCCGTGTCGCAGCGGAGAGAAAACAGGCTGCCTACCTCGCAACGTTACGATCGACCACTACACGTGCGGAATGGGATAGATACCGAGAGTTGAAGAGGGAAGCGAGACGCATTTGTAGACAGAAGAAGAAAGAGGCTGAAATGCGTGAGTACGAAGAGCTTGATAAGCTGGCCGACAGGGGTAATGCTCGAAAATTCTACGAAAAAATGCGGCGGCTTACGGAAGGTTTCAAGACCGGAGCGTATTCCTGTAGAAACCCCAAAGGTGATCTAGTCACTGATGCCCAGAGCATAGTTAAATTATGGAGGGAACACTTCTCCAGCCTGCTGAATGGCAGTGAACGCACAACACCAGGAGAAGGAGAACCCGATTCCCCAATCGATGACGATAGAGCAGACGTTCCATTACCCGACCATGAAGAAGTTCGAATAGCAATTGCCCGCCTGAAGAACAACAAAGCGGCAGGGGCCGACGGATTGCCGGCCGAGCTATTCAAACACGGCGGCGAAGAACTGATAAGGAGCATGCATCATCTTCTTTGTAAAATATGGTCGGACGAAAGCATGCCCAACGATTGGAATTTAAGTGTGCTATGCCCAATCCATAAAAAAGGAGACCCCACAATCTGCGCCAACTACCGTGGGATTAGCCTCCTCAACATCGCATATAAGGTTCTATCGAGCGTATTGTGTGAAAGATTAAAGCCCACCGTCAACAAACTGATTGGACCTTATCAGTGTGGCTTTAGACCTGGCAAATCAACAACCGACCAGATATTCATCATGCGCCAAATCTTGGAAAAGACCCGTGAAAGGAGAATCGACACACACCACCTCTTCGTCGATTTCAAAGCTGCTTTCGACAGCACGAAAAGGAGCTGCCTTTATGCCGCGATGTCTGAATTTGGTATCCCCGCAAAACTAATACGGCTGTGTAAACTGACGTTGAGTAACACCAAAAGCTCCGTCAGGATCGGGAAGGACCTCTCCGAGCCGTTCGATACCAAACGAGGTTTCAGACAAGGCGATTCCCTATCGTGCGACTTTTTCAACCTGCTTTTGGAGAAAATAGTTCGAGCCGCAGAACTAAATAGAGAAGGTACCATCTTCTATAAGAGTGTACAGATATCTCCTGTCATCAAACAAACAGTCGTCGCATTCGCGACTTGGCTCTCACGTCACTGTTGACAGTCATAACTTTGAAGTCGTAGATAATTTCGTCTATCTTGGAACCAGCGTAAACACCACCAACAATGTCAGCCTAGAAATCCAACGCAGGATAACTCTTGCCAACAGGTGCTACTTCGGACTGAGTAGGCAATTGAGAAGCAAAGTCCTCTCTCGACAAACAAAAACCAAACTCTATAAGTCACTCATAATTCCCGTCCTGCTGTATGGTGCAGAGTCTTGGACAGACGATGTCAACAACGGATGAGTCGACGTTGCGAGTTTTCGAGAGAAAAGTTCTGCGAAAGATGTATGGTCCTTTGCGCGTTAGCCACGGCGAATACCGCATTCGATGGAACGATGAGCTGTACGAGATATACGACGACATCGACATAGTTCAGCGAATTAAAAGACAGCGGCTACGCTGGCGAGGTCATGTTGTCCGGATGGATGAAAACACTCCAGCTCTGAAAGTATTCGACGCAGTACCCGCCGGGGAAGCAGAGGAAGAGGAAGACCTCCATTCCGTTGAAAAGACCAGGTGGAGAAGGACCTGGCTTCGCTTGGAACATTCAATTGGCGCCACGTTGCGAAAAGAAGAAACGACTGGCGCGCTGTTGTTAACTCGGCTATAATCGCTTAAGCGGTTTCTACGCCAATTAAGAAGAAGAAGAAGCACTTAAGATGATATTAGTGCATTACAGCAAGACCTTGATAGACTTGAGGAGTGGTACGACGAAAATAAAATAAGTTTAAATTTAAAAAGTGCGTGGTGATGTTCTTGTCACGGTCCTTAAGTCGTCGTGCAGCTGTTTACCGTATCGCTGATCATCAGCTAGAAGAAGTCACAGTAGTAAAAGATCTTGGTGTCATGATTGACAATGCACTAAATTTCGCCGGGCACATTGACAAAATTACATCACAGGCATACAGGACACTTGGGTTCATATTCAGATGTGGGGATGACTTCAGGAATACTGATACGTTCTTAAGGCCGTACTCGACCTGGTCATTGGTTTGGTCTCCTCATACCGACTGTCTCATTGACAAAGTGGAGAGAGTGCAGAAGAAACTCTGTAAATATGTCGTGGTCAATTTGGGATTTGTGACCTGATGAGTCGGAGACAAGTATCAGATCTCTTGTTTGCTTTTAAATAACTATATGGATTAATCGACTCTCCGGAAATTTTGGAACAATTCGGCCTTGTAGGCCGTATGCCTGGGTTGAGGTCGCACAGACTGTTCAAAACAGTCAACTCTTCGAAAAACTACGTGCGGGGTGGACCAAGGAGCAGGGTTGTAAAGTTAGTCAATAGATATTATCAAGATATTAATATGTTCAGTTGTACGTATGCGAGCTACGTCTCAAGGGTTAAGTATAATGGATCATTAATGTGTGATTTGTGATCAAACCTAATCAAGATGCACTCTCCTGATGTTAATACGTCAGTATGCGTGGTTGTACTCGTGAGAGTTAGGTTACATGAGCTTAAAGTTTAGTAGAATCTTAGTAATGACACACCAAGACATTGATTTGTGCAATGTTCACAATTAAGTCTCGTTTAAGTATCCAATATTAAATATATATGCCTTCTTCCTTCTTTTTTGTTATACTTCTTTGTATCTATATAGCCGATTGGCGTGAGTAATAATAATAAATAAATATTTGTACCTGCGAACGGTCGCTCTTTAGAACGCTGCCATCCAAAAACTATTCAAGATACGACCTTGCCGGTTTCGAAGGATATTATTGGAAATATCAACTATCGAAAAAGCAAAAATAAAAATTGTTTGAAAGTATCACATTGGTATAGCCCCTTAATATTGAGTACAACATAAATATAGGAAGAGATATTGACAAAAGCATAAAGGAACTCAATGCCATAATAATTAACGCAACTGTCTTAGCAACACCAAACAAAAGCTTTAAGCCGCTTGGTTTCAAAAAAATCACTAATAATGAAATAGAAAAGCTTGTATTAATGGCAGATAAACCGCTCCCCTTCCACTCTGCTTCAATTAAAATCAGCTTTGCGTAAATTAAAAACAGCGCCTTACCGCGAGGAAGAATGAAATGTATATATAGTAGTTGTGTACAAATTCAAGCAAGCGAAATTCCCTTTGGAAAGCTCAAAAAAAAATTAGGGAAAAATCGCTGATTATCTTGATAGATAAATCTGAGAAGACTTAACAGAAGCCGCCTTCATACAAACCAATCAGTGTTCTACTGTGTCCTTCTAAAATTTTTGAAAAAGTGTTACTATGAAATATGTCTCCTTTCCTCCACGAAAATAATATTATACCAACGCACCAATTCGGGTTTCGTGAAAAACATTGCACGATAGAGCAAGTAAATTACTAACGAAATAAGAAAAGCATTTGAGTACAGAGAGTACTGTTCAGCTATATTTCTAGACGTGGCTCAGGCATTTGATAAGGTGTGGCATGAAGGCCTTTTATATAAGATTAAAAACATTCTACCTTTAGAAATGTATAAAACATTGGAGTCTTATTTAAAAAAATAGACAATTTATCGTAAAAGTGGGAGGAGTAAGAAAAGTTAAGTATGAACATATGTTTAAAGTAAAAATTTTTTTAGTTAAAAACAACTTTTTATTTTCAAATTTTAGATTTTAACATTTTTTTTATAATAATTACAATAAATTTCTTACAATAATTGAGACATTTCATGTTTATACTCATGTCTTTTCCTATAGAAACAAAGATAAATTAATTCAAAATAATAATAAAATAATTTGATTTCTTAACTTACATTTCTCGTCCCAGAGGATGGAAAAGATAAGTGGCGATGTATAATCAGCCCTTCTCCCGAGGGACAGCACTACCAAAACAGTTATCTTCAAGAAGAAGTTTAAGGTCACCCTCGGCAGCAAAGACGAGTGGAACGATTCCAATCTCGAACTGATGCTGAGGAATGTACGCTGAGGTGGTACACCGATGGCTCGAAAATGTCGGAGGGAATCGGTGCAGGGATCGCTGGTCCACGCACTACGCTCTCCATACCCATGGGAGAGTTCCCAAGCATTTTCCAGGCAGAAGTCTTTGCCATAAGTCGGTGTATAGAAATAAACCTCCATCGCAACTATCGTAATGAGAGAAAAGCCATTCTCAGCGACAGTCAAGCGGCGCTAAAAGCGATCTCTTCTTACGAAATCAAATCGTTATTAGTGCAGGAGTGCAGGGAAAGGCTGAACAGCCTTGTAGAACGTAACCAGGTACACCTAATCTGGGTGTCTAGTCACAGAGGTATAGCCGGTAATGAACTGGCGGATGAGCGCAGCCTCCACCAAGATGGTGAGACCAGAGCCCTTTATTAGGGTAGGTCCACATACCATAAAGGAGCTACTTCGCAAGGAAGAAGGAGTGGACAGGGAGGAGCATTGGCGGCAAACGCGCGGTATGAGACATGCCAAGTTGCTAATGGGAGGATACAATTTAAGTAGGTTCAAGGTTATAATAAACCTCCCCAGGAACAAACTCAGGCTACTGGTCGCATGGTATACTGGCCACTGCAGGCTGAATAGGCACCTGTACAACATGGGCCTATCCTCTTGCATTAACTGCCGGTTCTGCGACCTGGAGCCTGAAACCCCGGAGCACCTGCTGATTGACTGCGCAGCAGTCTGTATACGCAGGACTAAGGCCCTAGGATCAATGTTTCCGGATAGGGATCGCATAGCCTCACTAGCGCCCGGAAGGCTATTGAACTTCATCAATGCGCTGGGGCTAGATGAGTCTATGTAAGTTAGGAGAGGGCACAATAGACCAAAGGTCGCGGTGCATTCCTCATATTGAATCAATCAATCAACTTACATTTCAAATCTGTGTGCGACTATCTTCTTGATTTGTTTCTGACAAAAAAACCGATAAAATTGATTTCCGTGACACCCAAAACCGATACAAATTCTGTTTCGAATATCAAACCAATAGTATCTGAATTCATGACACCTATTGCTTTTTTTGATCGGTTTCAATTCTGATTCCGACAACTATCAGATTATACAAAACACCTGAATATTTTAGTACCCCAAGCGAATGAAGTATCTTATCTTGGTATCCACCTAGATAGAAGACTTACGTGGAGAAAACATATATCTAGTAAAATAACTTACATGAGTAGAAGAAGCTGCAAATTTATATTGGCTTTTAAATACTTAAATACTCTATAATTAGCATAGACAACAAAGTGCGGTTATAAATCCCATTTTAGGTATGACCTGTACTACTGTACTAGTATTGATATAATACAAAGGTTCCAATCAACAATGCTTAGAAGAATCACGTGTTCACCATGGTACAGGCGTATTAAAAATTTCCATAAAGACCTTGGTATTCTTATGGTAAAGAAAGAAGTAGAAGACAGCAGAATTAAATATATGTATATATAAACTCCAAGATTACCAAACCCTTTGGCTAATGCTTTGGTACATTCCTTCGATCAAACACGCCTTAAAAGAAGAGATATGCCTGCGTACTAAAGAGCAGCGTATCACCAGCTCAGTTAGTTGCTTGAGCTTGTCAAGTTTTTAAATATATTTCAGATTTTACAAGTTATTGTTGGCTTTAAAACAAAAAGCAGATCCAGTAAATAAATAAATATTAAAAAAACAAGAAAAAAAAGAAATCTGGACAACCATCAATATCGACTTCATAAGCAGAGCGATTCGGTAAGGCGTCAATGTTCTGTGTTTGATGGGATCAGAAGCTTCTAAAGCCTGGTCAAACTGTTAATACTAATTGCTACAGATAAAAAAAATTATCAGTTTGAACCATTTATATATCGAGAAACGACCAGAATAAGTCAGAAAACACGGAAAAGTAATTTTGTTACACGACAATGCACCTGCAGTCAGATTACTAGGCTGGGAGGTGCTACCTCTCTCACCGTATTCACCAGACTTGTTCTCTTCCGATTACCGATTGTTTTCATCAATTGGACACAAATAGGCTGAGCAGCACTTCGATTCCTACATCGAGAATTGGGTGTCTGATTGATTTGGTTCAGATGGCGAATATTTCTATTTGCTTGGTACGCACAAATTGGCAGAAAAGTGGTCAAAAAAACGCTAAATTCTTACCAGAACATATATAGTTACCGCTGATTTATGTTTATTTCAGATATTCCCGGTTAAAGTTTAAGAGTCTAAAAGTTCAATGGGATATGTGCTAATTTTCAGAGGACGCAGATATAAAAATAATGTTGCTAGGACTTATAGTTTTTAAAATATCCGCGATTAAAATCTGTATAGCTACAAATGGTATTTAACCACGTTTAACTAATTTTTCACTTTGTATATTCAAATATATACGTCAAGCAAAGATTTCACTTTTATTTTGCGTTTTTTTAATAAATTACTTAATTTAAAAATCACTTGGCACACTCATAGCTGAAGAGGTTAAAAGTGTTTACAATTATGAGGAAAACGAGCGTTGCCACATCTTGGTAACCAAATATAAAGGATCTTTCAACGAGAGCGTTTTCTTAGCCGAACCAATACCCGGGGTGACTGGAGTACGTTCGCGTAATACTCCTTTCTACGTTGGGGGTTGTTGTTGTAGATGCTGTTGTAACGGGTATCGAATCCCCGTTAGGATTAGATAAATTGTCGTCGACGTCATCTAAAATTGAGCCTAAGAAACGGGCTGTTTCGACGGGGTCGGACCAAAGGGAAAATGGTTAGCAAGGCATGCAAAGAGGTGGCCAACGTCATGTGTGAACTCATTGCACGGTGGGCATATATTTGATATGTCGGGGTCTATTTTGGATAAGTAGTAACCTGCTACAGTATGCAGAACAAAGCTCCCAATGATCGGGGTGACTGCGGTTTTCGCGCAATATTCCTTTTGCATTGGCGCCTATCGGCCGCGTGCTCCAAAAAACAAAATAACCCTGGTCCATCCAATACCCGGAGTAACCTACTTATTTTAGTAAATAATGTTTTTATATAGTACTAGCAGCCCGCCCCGCCTTCGCACGGATATTAAAAAATTATTTCAAAAGTTATAATTTTGTACAAACTCTCCCAAACATACTTCCTCGTTTTTGCGTGGGATCATTAAAAATTAGTAAAATAAATGAAATTCGAACTTTTAACATTTTTTTGTATTATTATTATTTTACTTTCTCTGCTCCTGAAAACTAATTTTTTATGTCAGAGCTACCCTGTAAACGATATTTGATGTTAATTTATTTTGTGGCAGCAATATAAATTGATTTTCTGGACCTCCGATCTGCGATAGACTAACATACCGTTGGCCATGAGTAAAACATTCTTTTCGTAGGTCAATCGCTACTAATTCGAAAGTTTGGCTTTGGGACTTGTTTATGGACAGAGCGAAAGATGTTTTCAGCGGAAACTAAGGCCGTTTAAATGGGATTGGCAGATCACTTGGGATTATCGGAATCCTCGTTATATAAGTTGGTCGACCAGCTGCTGGGCCAGTGATGATTTAAACAATTAACTGCGTCTTTGATTTTAGCCACGGTATCAATGATTTGAATAATTAGATAGTTTATTTCGTTAACACTATCATTACTGGGTGACACTATTGCCCTAAAAAATAACCAATGAAAGTCTTTTTCGTGCAAATTCTCGATGTCAGGGTATACTGCATCTATTAAAATTTTTAAACTATGGACTATTTGGCCTAGATATCATCCAGAAAAATATTACAATTACTGTTCAAATTTTGAGTGGTAAAAATTCCTTCCCCAATTTTAAGCAGTTGTTGTGAAAAATAACCATCGGTAATTCCATGAAGATGAGCTCTCATATTCGTCCGTAATTTTATATTATCAATCGAAAACCATAAGGGCGATGGTATTAAGCATTTTTATATGATATATGCTCGCGTAATTCAGTTAATGAAAGAAAGAGTCTGTCGGAAATCTCCAGAAAATAGGAAAGTTATCTCGCGCATGAGAGCATTGGATTTTCTAAGGTCTTTTAATGTTCTGTCTACGGCGTCTATAAGAGACACATTTTTATGGATAAAACATATTGATTTTTGTTCAAGATTTACGGATAGCGGAAGTGTAAAAGCTGAATGAGCAGTTATCCTATTCTTTAGAAGAGTTGCAGCAATTCCTGACGAAGCAGCTGCTATCACTTCACTTTCTTCTATAAAATATGAACGAACGTAGCACTGATTATTAGTTAGAATGCAACCCTTTTGTTATTGTGTGAACAAAAATAATTGAACAAAAGTTAAATGTGGAATAAAAGTTTTTTTTGCATTATTTAATATAAATTAAATGGTTAGAAACGAATTAGTGAAGCGTTAGTGGATATAAAAGTTAAAAATATAAGTGTAAAATGCATTATAAGTCGGAGAAACACGCATTTCAAATAGTTGATTTTTTGAACTTTAAATGCAAATATCTCAAAAACCATAAGTCAGCGGCAGCTATATGTATATATATATATTCTTGATCTGGAGGACCTCCCCTATCCGTACATACCCATTTTAACCCCGAAATCGGTGAATGCTATTCTAAATCGCAGCCGATTTCTTCCTTAAAAGCTGTAAAATGTGAATTTCTTTAAGTGATACCAGTTTAATTTAATGGATTTGAAGTGAAAAATGTGCGTATTATAAAACTTAAATATATTTCTATATATAAACTTATAAATCAAAGAAACATGCGCTTTAATTTTGAAATTGAAATGCAAAGATTTTAAAAACAGCAAGTCAGCGGACCTATATATATACTTTCTTAATCTGGATAGCCTCTTCGATTCATACATACAGCAAAGAGAAGTACTTACAATGTTCAACTTGTCTTCGCAGGTCTCGAGAGAATTCATGAAGAAATCTTTGCAGAATATCCTGAAGCAACTCAAACGGAGTTGTTTGTACGACATGGTAACCAATAGTCTGGCAAATTTGAGCGACAACTATTCGCAAAAGCTCTCGCATATAGTGATCCGTCATAATATATTCGACAATTTATGTTGCGAAATTACGACTTGTTTATTTTCTCATGAAGTATTGTTCCTGAATATCTAGTTATAATTGAAATACCTCTGCTTGAAAAATATTTTAAGTTTCTGATCGATAAATTTATTTTTAACATCGACATATATACAATAACACCAATAATTTACACTAAGATATTAAAGTTGATTAAACATTAAAAGAAATTTCCTTCGAGCGCTGTACGACTTTATCGATAGAGCGATTTTTCGATTTACCGCGTTGCTCATCCCTGTTTAGGCTTAAGCGAGGTATACACTTGCAGACTTCTACGCATACCCTGTCGGAAGTCAGTTCTCTATACACTTCCGTGACATATTGTTCAGACACAAGAATGATAGAATACAAGATTACGACACTAGTTTACAGTTAGTTTTTTTCGGTTTAGCTCTTGACAATTCTTACGAAAAAAAATACATTGTTCAACAATTTCGTGACGTCACAGTTTTGCGTTGAGAAGAACAAGCATAGAAATGCATACAAATTGTAAACAGAAAAGTAAACACTTTTTGAAATTCCCAAAATAATATTAATTCATTCGTCCTTGCAGGAAAAATTTCAGTGGAATGTTTAGAATATTGTTGCGAGAAAATATTTATATAATTAGTTTTAGGCACATCCACAATAAATAGAGTAGCATGTGTGGAAATTGTTGTGGAAATTGTTCAAATGAAGAAACCCAGTGTAAGTGTACTGTTGTATTTATTTAAATTTCTAAGCATAAATATATTAATTTTTTAAAATGAAATGTGCAGTAGCTTGTTGTAATAATTATTATGCAATTAAAGGATCGAAAACGAGTTTTTCAGTTTTCCGGCCGATTTAAAAGTTGCCAAAAAATGGGTTTTATTTTGCAAAAGAAATGATATATTTAATACTAAATTAATAATTTCACAATTCTTTTATCATAATTTCATACATCTGATACATCTGAACTTATAATATATGTATATATTTATATACAACACAAGAAACGTCTTCTCCATTTGAATCACAACTTAATAGACAATTTTATTCAGCCCTATTCTGCATTTCTACTCGAATCGAAACTTTCTCCGATTGGCAACTTTGGTATTCTGCGCTTCGATTCAACTTCGAAAATTCCAATTCAATGTATTCTGCATTGCGATCGTAATTACGTTTTTGTACGTTGAAGTTTTGTCGGCGGAAAGCCGTTATATATTCATTTTCGTGCACTTGGATAAAATAATTTCCTCAAATATGTAAGTAAAACTTTATGATTATAGTTGTAAAAATGGTAGGCACCTTCGTGGTGCAGGGGCTTAAACCGCAGCACAGCACAGCATCTCTCAGCTACCGGAGATGTTGCTGCAGAGCATCGCCCCCGGTGGCTGTCGGAGGCTGCATGTGCACGGTGACCAAGAGCTACCACCTCCTAATCCAGGGTGTTATGCGACCCGTGCCCATTGGATGATTTGCAGCCAGGAGGTAAATTCGGCTGTATTCGTACGGAGCCTTCCCAACACCGGGCCGCCTTGGGAAGTAACGGTGGCCTTACTGCGTCAAGGGGCTCTGGCGCAGTGGACTTTTAGACTCCCCTTCTTTAAGACTAGACCGGGAGGCTTACAACACGAGCCGAACGGTCGTAAGAACAAGATGAAAGAACAACAACAACAACAACCACAAAAACAACAACAACAAACAACAACAACGGCAACGACCAAAGCAACGACAATCAAAACGGTGAACATGGACAGCAGCAGCAATAGTACCGCAGGCAAGAGTGGCCCAGGGGCTAAGCGTAAGTTTAGCTTCTTGGACGCCCTGTCGCCGGAAGAACGTGCACTCTTTGAAGAGCACGCTCGTGACGACGACGACGATGTGCCCTCTTGCAGCGGCACTCAACGCAGCGCGTCAACCGCAATTCGCGCAAACGCTACCCCCGCAACCCCCTCGAGCAGGATCGACTGCGGAGAGGAGGGTGGTTTCACGAAAGTGGAATCAAGGGGTGAACGTAAAAGAAGACGGCAACGAGGGAACATTCCATGTACCCCGGAGCCAGGACAGCCAGGAGGTCATGACGACCCACGTAGATTGGGAATGAGTGGAGCCACTCTTAAGTGGTACCTAAGATTCCTTGAGGACGGCATGACCCCGGAGTCAGCCGAAAGGCGGGCTCTGGGTAGGAGCAGTGGGAAAGACCCCTCTCCTAACAATGTACGACACGCAGGTACCAACGGTGGATCGGCCGCGACAAAACGCAGGAACCGAAGGCGTCGTCGTGCTAAAGCAGCCTCGTCGGAGGGACAGAGCGCAGCAAGGCCGGCGACCCAGGAGGCACCTAGTCGATCGGAGAAGAGGAAGGGTGGCCAAATAACGCCTCAGGTGCCACCTAAGCCCAAGAGAATACGGGAAGATAAACCACAAGAGGCCAGTGGTAGGCGCTCCAACCCCAACCAGCAGCCAATAAGTACCGAAAGCCGCAAATACTCGGAGGCTGTAAGTAGCATCCGTATGGCAGTGGTGCCCCGCAATTACCCGGCGGAGGCCCTAGAGCCTGAGCAACTTACAGCCCTACAGAACTGCCTGGTAAAGGCCCTATCCATCGGCAATAAGTTCACCGGTGCCTTTAACGGCATATTCTTTAAGGGCGGCATGCTGCTGGTCGACTGCCAGGAAGAGAAGTCGGCCACCTGGCTGAAGGAGATCACGCCAAGGCTCGAGGGTTGGAAGGGCCCGGCCCTGTGTGTAAAGAGAGGTGAGGAAATACCGCGAACACACAGCATGGTAGCGTTCTTTCCGAGAAGTGCAGAGGATAGCTACGACTTCGTGCTTAGTCTGGTGAGGAACCAGAACGAAGGTTTAAGTACCTCGGCGTGGAAAGTCGTAGCAAGCAGTGTTGTGGGTTCCGGGTGGAACCTCAACATCACGATGGACGACGAGTCCTACAAGTTTATAAGGCTGAAGGGATTCAAACTGAATTTCCGCTTCGGCAAGATTGTGATGCGGCCATGGAGGCCCAAGGCTGCGTCCACGAGCCAAGAGGCCAAGACGGGGATGAACGTAGCACCAGCTCCTCCCGTAGCCCGCCCAGCGGCGCATGAGGCGACTGCAGCTGTGGCTTCGGGTAAGGACAGCGAATCCCCCAGCGAACCCATCTCGGCTGGGCAGGTTGCGACCGCCGCCGCGGATGCAGATGAGAGCAACGGGCAGGAAGGAAAGATGTCATTCACCCAGGAGCAGGAGGCGACTGCATCTGTGGTTTCGGGGGAGGATAGCGAATCCCCCAGCGGACTCATCTCGGCTGGGCAGGTTGCGACCACCGCCGCGGATGCAGACGAGAGCAACGGGCAAGAAGAAAAGATGCCATCCACCCAGGAGCTTCTGGAAGGGTTGGAGATGCAGGTCGATGAAGGGGACGAAGACGGGGACCTGTCTCTCTTAGAACCGATTCTGTAGGCTCCAGCACCGGCATAGAAGTGGCCCAGGTGAACCTACATCACGCATCGGCAGCCTCGGCAGTCATCGTGAAGAGGTTCATCTCGGATAACCTGGGCATCCTTCTAATCCAGGAACCTTGGGTGTTCAAAGGAGAGGTAAGAGGCCTCAACATGAGAAGGAGCAAGGTAATCTGGGATCTCTCTAGCGAGAGACCCCGATCTTGTGTAGTCGTTAGAGCCGATATAGACTTTTTCTGTATTTCAGAGTTTCTAACGCAAGACCTGGTGGCGGTGCAAGTGAAGGACAAGGAAGGATCGGACTTCGTCCTTGCATCCGCATACTTTCCGGGAGAGTCAGCCACAGCCCCCCATCGATACTTGGTCTGGTGGAGTATTGTAAATCCAACAATCTCCCCCTGACCATAGGATGTGACGCAAATGCTCATCACACGGAATGGGGTAGCACGAACTGCAACATGAGGGGTGAGTCACTGCTTGAATTTATACTTAGTAATAATATTAACATAGAGAATGTGGGCTGCGAGCCAACCTTCGTAACAAGTGTCCGCAGGGAAGTCCTAGACATTACCCTAAGCAATGACAACATGATCGGGTTGATCTCGCAGTGGAGGGTATCAAAAGAGCCCTCACTGTCAGATCACAGAATCATTCGTTTTGCTCTGAGGGTGGTAGTCGGGGACCGACCTCCAACTCGTACCCCCAGAAATACAAATTGGGGCACTTTCAAAGAGATCCTAAGTAGAAGTATAAGTGTAGTGGAGCAGGCGGATGTTAGGTCCACCACAGTTGGACTGGAGAGCAGACTGAGTGCCATAACCCAGTCCATTGTGGACGCCTATCATTGTGCCTGTCCACTGAAAGCGACCACCAGCAAACAAGGCTGCCCATGGTGGTCCAGTAAACTCTCAGCCCTCAGACTGAAGGTGCGTAGGTTGTTCAACAAAGCCAAGCGCACAGGCAGTTGGGAGGACTACAAATGGCACCTAACAGCCTACAACAAGGAGATTAGGCTTGCCAAGTCAAACAGTTTCAGGAAATTCTGTGATAGCGTCTCCTCGACCCCGGAGGCAGCTCGACTGCACAAGGCGTTGTCGAAGGGTAAGACGGACACAGTATTATCCCTAAAGAGACAGGACGGGACATATACGACAAGCGCGGAGCAGAGGGCAGAAACGCTCCTACAAACGCACTTCCCGGAGACGGCTCAAGCTGACCTAACCCCAACCTTGGTCACACGCAGGCCGGATCGCTCAGACTGGCTGACGGCAAGGACTCTGTTCACTGCTGACTCAGTCAGATGGGCACTGGCCTCCTTCTCGAGCTACAAATCACCGGGAGTGGACGGCGTCTTCCCGGCCCTATTGCAGCAAGGTATGGATATCCTCCTACCACACCTGCTGGGGCTGATGAGAGACAGCCTGGCGATGTCGTATATCCCCGAACCGTGGAGAATAGCAAAAGTGATTTTCATCCCCAAGATAGGGAGGAGAGACTATTCGTTAGCCAAATCGTTCCGGCCTATTAGTCTCACGTCCTTTATGCTGAAGGGGATGGAAAAAGTAATAGACAACCATATTAGATCGGAAGCGCTGAAGATTGCACCCCTACATGCCGGACAACACGCGTACAGGGCAGGTAGATCTACAAATACCGCTCTGTACCAACTCGCGTCTGAGCTACAGGATTCGCTGGATAATGGCGAGGTTGCGATCTGCGCCTTCCTTGATATCGAAGGGGCCTTTGATAACGCGTCTCACACTAGCGTCATCAAGGCACTCGAGAGAAGGAACGTAAATCCCTCGATACGCAGATGGACGGAAGCCCTTCTGCGCACTAGGGTTGCAGAAACAACAGTTGGAGGAAGTAAAATTCGTCTTGGCACCACGAGGGGCTGCCCACAGGGTGGAGTACTGTCCCCTCTGCTTTGGAGCCTGATAGTAGACGAACTACTCGAGCTGCTCACCAGCAATGGAATCCGCTGTCAAGGGTACGCGGACGACATTGTCATAATGGCGAGAGGAAGATTTGAGAACACTCTCTGTGACATTGTTCAAAGGGGCTTAAAATTGGCGAAGGAATGGTGTAACACGGTAGGGTTAAACATCAACCCAGCAAAAACCACCGTGATCCCATTCACTAGGCGGAGATCTCTTCCGGGCCTGAGGACCCTAACAATTGGAGGCGCAGAGGTGGAAATGTCTAGGGAGGTCAAATTCCTTGGCGTCACCCTAGACTCAACACTAAAATGGAGCAGGCATTTGGACTTAACGCTGTCCAAAGCAACAAGAGCACTTATGATTTGCAGACGCCTAGCCGGCAGATCATGGGGATGCAGCCAAAGCCAAACATCATGAGATGGCTGTATACCATGATAGTAAGGCCCATCGTCACCTATGGAGCGGTTGCCTGGGCCACCAAAGCAGCACAGTCCTCTGTGATTCAGAGACTGTCAAAGCTGCAAAGACTTGCATGTGTCTGTGCTTCAGGGGCAATGCGCACATGCCCCACAGTGGCACTGGAGGTCTTATTAGAGCTCACACCGCTGCATAAGGTGATCAAGCTAGCAGCAAAGCACACCATGCTGCTAATGTCAGCAGAAGGCTGCGGGAGAGGGAAGATAATGTCCTCCAGGCAGATGGACGCTCTAGCGGAGAGCACACCGCTGGCCCTCCTCCCAAGAGACGGCACAACA
Source organism: Bactrocera neohumeralis (assembly GCF_024586455.1). Classification (NCBI taxonomy): domain Eukaryota; kingdom Metazoa; phylum Arthropoda; class Insecta; order Diptera; family Tephritidae; genus Bactrocera; species Bactrocera neohumeralis. The sequence continues at coordinate 14,215,770 of NW_026089624.1, forward strand.
AGGAAAGTAAACTTCAAAAAGCATTTCAAAGTAACTCTAGGCAGTAAGAAGGAGTGGAACGATTCCACGCTGGAAAGACTGCTGGAAGACAGTACCATTCAGTGGTACACAGATGGCTCGAAAACACCGGAAGGCATTGGGGCAGGTATTGCGGGTCCGCGAACCAAGCTATCCATACCTATGGGCTGCTTCCCAAGCATTTTCCAGGCTGAAGTTCTTGCCATCAGTCAATGCGCTGAAATCAACCTCAGCCGCAACTATCGCAACCAGCGCATAGCTATTCTCAGCGATAGTCAAGCGGCACTAAAAGCGATCTCATCGTACGAGACCAAATCGCTTTTAGTAGAAGAATGCATAGGAAGGCTAAACCGCCTGTCCCTGTGCAACCGGGTGCACCTAATTTGGGTACCAGGGCATAAGGGAGGGTAGAAGGAAACGAGAAGGCAGACGAGCTGGCCCGCACGGCGGCAGCGTCCAAGATGTGGGGACCAGAGCCGTCCGTAGCAGTAGGACCCCACACTCTTAAGGAGCTGCTCCGCACGGAGGAGAGAGAGGATAGGGAGCGGCACTGGCGGCAAGCAGCAAGTATGCGCCACGCCAAGCTGCTCCTAGGAGGATATACGCACTCTTAAGGAGCTGCTCCGCACGGAGGAGAGAGAGGATAGGGAGCGGCACTGGCGGCAGGCAGCAAGTATGCGCCACGCCAAGCTGCTCCTAGGAGGATATAACCTCTCCAGGTTTAAGGAATTAATTAACCTCCCCGTGAGAAATTCCGAATCCTCGTCGCAGTCTACACAGGGCACTGCAAGCTCAGGAAGCACCTGTCCAACATGGGCATGATCTCCTGTGCTAATTGCCGGTTCTGCGACCTGGAACAGGAAACACCAGCACACCTTATCCTAGATTGCACAGCAATCTGTGGAAAAAGGCTTAAGGCCCTGGATTCCATCTTTATCAGCAGGGATCACATCACCACACTAGCGCCCGGCAAACTACTGGAATTTTTCAGACTGCTGGGGCTTTGGGAGGTCATGTGATACAGGAGAGGGCACAATAGACCCTAGGTCGCGGTGCAGAACCTCAATAATCCTATCTATCTATCTATCTCTCTTCCTCTTCTTCTTTCAATCCAATCGTAACTCAGAATAACTATTTTCGATTCAGACGGAGCGTAGAGCGGGAACGTAATCGAAATGCAGAATAGGGCTGATTATCAATAGGCCGATATATTTCTTTAGAAATGATTCAAATCTTTTCACTTAACAATATTCAATCGCTTCACTAAAACTTTTCATTAAAATCGAAAGAATTAATAATATTTTGCGAATTTACAAAAGTGTTTACTTTTCTGTTTACAATTTGCAAGCCATTTGACAGTTTTTCACTCCTGTTCTTCTCAACACGGAACTATGACGTTTCGTAATGGCGGTCGTCGTAATCTTGTATTGTATCATTTTTGGTTCAGACATCATTTTGTTGTAATCGTTGAACTGAACGGATATGACCTCAGAAAAGGAACTTTTAGCGATACTTGTTATTTCGATGTGCGCGGAAAATAACGCCTTCAGGGTCTTCCTGCGTGCTTATTCCTGTTGTTGTCACTTCGTGTTCTCGAAGAAGTCTAGGTGGTGAAAGTACCAAACCGTTGGCTCATATATGTCTTCACCGGCACCAGACTTTTCAGATTTTTTAATTTTTCACAATTCTCAACTATAGTAATTTCACTTGCCATTAAGGGGGAGCCTGCTTTAGAGGCTTGAAAAAGTCGATTTTTTTGAAGATTATTTTGGAAGGGAAAGAAATAATTGGTTCAAGCGAAGTTTCTATTGTTTATAGATATATATTTCAACATCATCCGAAAATTTTTTGGATGCGAAATCTTCGATATGCAATTTTGCATGTGCATTTGTCGGACGGCGGGCAGGATGCTGGGCGCAATTTCTATCAGAAACACAAAATTCACAGAGATTCTTATTTGTTAATAACGTTTCTTCTAGCTAAAATAAGAAAATTAAAAAAAAGTGTAAAATTCTACAATTTTTTAAAAATTGAAAAAATATGGTTTTGGACTAAAAAACTTTTTTTTTTTACTTTATGTTATTTAAAAATATGTTCAAACTTGAAGTATCTCTGTGTTTTTTTTAGTTTAAATAGAAGATAATTTAATGCCAAAGATAATAAACTTTGCCTTACTTTCATACGACGTTTAGTTTTTTTTCTATCCAGCCCGGCAATTAAGTTAAGTATAAGTGGCAGTCACAAAAATCTATTACATTTCATTTCATAGAGATGTATTTACATTTGAATGCAAATAAATATGTCGATAACATATATTAAATCTTCTGTAACATAGTCGAAAAACATAATTACCAATATAAATAAAAATTTGTATATATAGACTTTGTTCCATAATATATACGAAATATAAAATTGATTTATTTTTAACTTTTTCGTGTTTGAGTTTCTTCTTCTTCTTTTATGGCGTACACGCCGCTTACGCGATTATAATCGAGTTAACAACAGCGCGCCACTCGTTTCTTCTTTTCGCTACGTGGTGTCAGTTGGATATTCCAGGCGAAGCCAGGATCTGGTTCTTCCTCTTCATCTGCTTCCCCCGGCGGGTACTGGGTCGAATACTTTCAGAGCTGGAGTGACAGACATGACCTAGCCAGTGTAGGCGCTGTCTTTTAATTCGCTGAATTATGTCTATGTCGTCGCACATCTCATACAACGTCGACTCATCAGATGTTGTCATCGTCCAAGCCTCTGCACCATATAGCAGGACGGGAATTATGAGTGACTTATAGAGTTTGGTTTTTGTTTGTCGAGAGAGGACTTTTCTTCTCAATACTTCAATATCAATATTATCGGCATACGCAAGCAGCTGTACACTCATATAGAAGATTGCACCTGCTCGATTAAGTTCTGCAGCTCGAATTATTTTCTCCAGCAGCAGATAGAGAAGACGCATGATAGGGAGTCGCCTAGTTTGAAATCTCGTTTGGTATCGAACGGCTCGGAGAGGTCCTTCCCGATCTTGACAGAGCTTTTGGTGTTGCTCAACGTCAGTTTACACAGCGTATTAGTTTTGCGGGGATACTAAATTCAGACATCGCGGCATAAAGGCAGCTCCTTTTCGTGCTGTCAAAAGCAGCTGTGAAATCGACGAAGAGGCTGTGCATGTCGATTCTCCTTTAACGGCTGAATATCTTGTCGGTTGTTGATTTGCCAGGACTTAAACCACACTGATGAGGTTCAATAAGTTTGTTAACGGTGGGCTTTAATCTTTCACACAATACGCTCGATAGAACCTTATACGTGATGTTGAGGAGGCTTATGCCAAGGTAGTTCGCGCAGATTGTGGGGTCTCCTATTTCGTGGATTGGGCAGAGCACACTTAAATTCCAAAATGTTGGGCATGCTTTCATCCGACCGGTTCTTCGCTACCATGTTTGAATAGCTCGGCCAGCAATCCATTGGGCCTTGCTATTTTGTTCTTCTTCAGGCGGGTAATTGCTATTCGAACTTCTTCAGGGCCGGGCAATGGAACGTCTGCTCCATCGTCATCGATTGGGAAATCAGGTTCGCCTTCGCCTGGCGTTGTACTTTCACTGGCATTCGCAGGCTAAAGAAGTGTTCCCTTCATAATTTAAGTATGCTCTGTGCATCGGTCACTAGCCGCCACATTTTTCCGTAGAATTTTCGAGCATTACCCCTGTCGGCCAGCTTATCAAGCTCTTCGTACTCACGCATTTCGACCTTTTTCTTTTTCTGTCGGCAAATGCGTCTCGCTTCCCTCTTCAACTCTCGGTATCAATCTCATCCCTTACGTGTTGTGGACGATCGTAACGTTGCGAGGTAGGCAGTCTGTTTTCTCTCCGCTGTGACATGGCACTCCTAGTCGTACCAGCTGTTCTTTTGCATTTGCCGAAAAACAATGGTTTCGGTTCCAGCAGTACGTAAGGAGTTTGAAATGCCGTCCCACAGTTCCCTTATACCGAGTTGTAGACGAGTGCTCGCAGACAGCAGGAGTGCAAGCCGAGTAGAAAATCGTTCTGCTGTCTGTTGTGATTGCAGCTTCTCGACCTCGAACCTTCCTTGTCTTTGTTGACGTGCGTTTTTTGCTGCACAGAGGCAGGTGCGAATCTTGACTGCAACAAGATAGTGATCCGAGTCGCTGTTAGGACCTCGGAGCGTACGCACGTCTAGAACACTGGTATTTCGATCCGGAGACAGCCAGGTAGCTTGATGAATTTTTACTAGTAACTACATATAACCATATTTCGGGCCCCGGCGAAGTCGATCAGCTCCAACCCATTTGGGAATGTTTCCTCGTGGAGGCTGAATTTACCGACTGTAGTGCCAAAGATACCTTTTTTGCCCACCCTGGCGTTAAAGTCGCTTAGCACGATTTTAACATCGTGACGGGGACAGTTCCCATAGGAGCGCTCCAAGCGCTCATAGAAGGCATCTTTGGTCACATAGTCCTTCTTTTCCGTCACTTTGATGTGTATTGTGGCTAGGCGTTCATCCACAGGGATGAATGACAGTACTCGGCGACGGAGTCTCTCTCCCACCACGAACCCCAAACCAAATGTGCTCTCCTTTTTATGGTCACTGCAGTAAATGCCACAAGGACCTACTCGTCTCTGTCCTTGTCCCGTCCATCGCATTTCTCGCACGGCGGTTATGTCAGTCTTCACTCTAACGAGGACGTCAACAGGCTGGGCAGCGGCACCATCCCGATTAAGGCACCGGACGTTCCAGGTGCCCTCAAATCGTAGTCCTTATTTCGTTTGCAATAGTAGTCATCAAAAGGGGGGTCTCTCATCCGAGACAGTTGGTAATCTTTCATTGGGGGCGCTTTTTACGTGGTGGGTCACAAACCCAGCGCATAACCCTTTGAAGGGGGTGTTTCGCCTTCTCACTTTAGCTTGCCTTCAAACGGATGTTTTTAGGCTACCCAGAGGTTACTTGGTCAAAGACCGGAAGTCGTGAGCCATATGTAAAAGAATCGTTTCTGGCCACTCCCAAGTGAATGGGGATCAGAGAACTTTCCTCACTTGCATGAACTTCTGCATATGACTCCATCCTTTGTGTTGCTTACAAAATATAAAAAAACGATAATCGACTAATATCTATGATGATCTAATTTGATAGGTGTGTTTTATTTGACCAGGAAATTAAGCTTTTAGCTTATTTTGTATGGAAGATTTAAAGTTGCCATACACGACACACATGTGCGTTCGATCTGTATGAAATCGTTTTGCCATACACGACATACAAATTCATTTTTCGTTAGTTCTGCATACAATGAATATGTGTGACAAGCAAGCGGAAAATTGTTCGTTCACGATCTATTCTATTCGGCGACACGAGAGAAATGCGATTTTGTGTGCACACAGCGCTATACACGACATACTACATGTGTGCTCACCGATCGTAAAAAATCAAACAATTTCGCGAACATGGATTGGTATGCGCACAAGTCCATACACGAGTAAATAGCAATTGAACCCATACCGATCGAACGCACATGTGTGTCGTGTATGGCCACTTTTAGCCAACATATTTATGTTGGATTGTCATAACCCTGCAAGACGGGTAGCTCTTAGCAAACGTGTTAGCGACTTGTTATTGTTCACTTTTGCATTCGTTAAAATATTTGTTACCTTTTTTCAGAGAGTGGGAAAATGCAATACATAGCTATTTAATGTTCAATGGTTATCTCGCTCTAACCTATGGCAAATATCGCATGCTGCCTTGTTTTATCAGAATACACACATTTGTTAGCAAATCTCTTCACAGTATGTTACGGGTAAGATATTCTTTTGTTAGCGCATAGCTTACCTATGTGTTATGGATAACAAAAACTATTTGTTACCCGAATATCCGTTAGTATTATTATATTGGTTATCAGATTGTTACCTATAACATATAAACATGTTAGTAGGAATAAGCCGTAACAAGATTATTTTTTACCCATTTGTTACTTTCAGCAAATTCAATTCTTTTAAATAAAATTCAGTTTTTGTTTTTATTATTTCGCATTATTTAATAATAAAATCGAAATAATTAAATATTTTCTTATACTAATAGCGAGCTCCACGTAATGCTCGCCCTCCAAGTCACCGGTGATGCGGCTAATTGAATGGTGCGTCTTTGTTATACGAATCCAAATGCTCCAAATGATTTCTGTAATATTAAAAATTTTAATTACACACACGACATTAAATTCACAATGCTTATCTTTTTCTCGTTGTTAAGCGTTTTCGTTTACTCTATATAAAAGAAATTAATAACATATATATATGTTATATATATATATATATATATATATATATATATATAGGAAATTAATTATAAAATATCAAATTATAAAATAACAAACTTACCTCTTTAAAATTCAAAATAAACTGCGCTTTTCGTTTTCTTCTTCTTGAAAAATTGGGCATTCGTCTCTCCTATTCTAGCAAGTTAATATTACAATATGTTTAGAATGTCGATAGTTTTTCTCTTTCTTACTTACGTATTCTCCCATTCAATTGAAAATTCCAGAAAATGTAACAGTGTTAGTGAACAGCTGAAAATGTTTCAATGTGTTTGTGCAATCTGTTAGCTCCGTCTTGCAGGGTTACTTACGTATTCTCCCATTCAATTGAAAATTCCAGATAATATAACAGTGTTAGTGAACAGCTGAAAATGTTTCAGTGTGTTTGTGCAATCTGTTACCTTTGTCTTGCAGGGAAGCTATCATAGCTTGTGTATTGAACTAGAGGCATTGCCAGTTCATCGCCTTCTTTCATTCTTAATAGGAAGGTTTTCCCCAAAAAAAGTAGTTAGCAGAGCGAGAAACCTTATTTTGACAGATGAAAATGTCAACAAACCAAAGTCACAGATGTTTTGGATGAGTATTAAGTTAAAATTAAGATAAATATGAACACTTGTATTCAGTTTTCTGTATTCTAGACCTCAAATAACTAAAATAAATATATTTGTATAGCATATTAACATTCCGTTTACAAGTTTGAAATTTCAAACTAAATTGTATATTAGCTGATTGTTCTTGTGCGTATTACCTACCCAATGCATTTTTAAGCGAATATATGGAACAAGCTAAAAGCGTTTTTTTTGTCCATGATTTAGCTATTAGCTTGTGATGATCTAATTAAACACAGCTAATAATGCTAACCATGCGATTCTGTACTCTGATACAGTCACAGGTCTCTAAATTTGAGATTTTAAGTTAAAGACCATTTTTATGACTTGAGACGATTTCGCTATTCTGTAAGTGACAGTCACAATATCTATTACACTTTCATTATTAAGAGATGTTTTAACACTTGAATGAAAATAAATATGTCGATAACAAACATAAAATGTTTTTATAACGTAGTCGAAAAACGTAATTACCGTTAAAAATAAGAATATATGTTGACTTTGTTTCATAACATTTACGAAATTTCTGTAAAATTGATTTATTTTTATCCTTTTCGTGTTTGAGTTGTTTCTTCTTCTTCTTCTTAATTGGCGTAGACACGGCTTACGCGATTATAACCGAGTTAACAACAGCGCGCCAGTCGTTTCGTCTTTTCGCTACGTGGCGCCAATTGGATATTCCAAGCGTAGCCAGGTCCTTCTCCACTTGGTCCTTCCAACGGAGTGGAGGTCTCTTTCTTCCTCTGCTTCCCCCGGCAGGTACAGCGCTAAATACTTTCAGAGAGGGAGTGTTTTCGTCCATTCAGACAACATGACCTAGCCTGCGTAGCCGCTGTCTTTTAATTCGCTGAACTATGTCAATGTCATCGTATATCTCGTACAGCTCATCGTTCCATTGAATGCGATATTCGCCGTGGCCAACGCGCAAAGGACCATAAATCTTTCGAAGAACTTTTCTCTCGAAAACTCGCAACGTCGACTCATCAGTTGTTGACATCGTCCAAGTCTCTGCACCATATAGCAGGACGGTAATTATGAGTGACTTTTAGAGCTTAGTTTTTTTTTGTCGAGAGAGGACTTTGCTTCTCAATTGCCTACTCAGTTCGAAGTAGCACCTGTTGGCAAGAGTTATCCTGCGTTAGATTTCTAGGCTGAGTTGTTTACAAAATATAAAAAATGACAATCGATTAATATCAATGATGATTTTTTTCAGTATATTCAATATGGCAAACAAGAGTTCATTTTAGTTTTGTGACCTGCTAACTATCAGGACTCAAATTTCAGACAATATTTTGAGACTAACGCTAGAGACTGTTTAGTGAATAGTAACTAGTCTAACCGTGTGATGTTATCCGTGAGATTTTAAGTTAGAGAAAATTTTTGAGACTTGAGACGATTTTGCTATTCTGTAAGTGACAGTCACAAAATCTATTACATTTCAGAGATGCTTTTACAGTTGAATGAAAATAAATATGTCGATAACAAATATTAAATTTTCTATAACGTAGTCAAAAAACATAATTATCAATAAAAATAGAAATACATATATATCGACTTTGTTTCATAATATTTACGAAATTTATGTAAATATTATTTATTTTTTAACCTTTTCGTGTTTGAGTTGCTTTCAAAATATAAAAAAACAACAATTGATTAATATCTATGATGACCTCTATTCAGTATATTCAATATGGCAAACAAGAGTTAATTTTAGTTTTGTGACCTGCTAACTATCAGGACTCAAATTTGAGACAATATTTTGAGACTAACGCTAGAGACTGTTAAGCGAATAGTAAATAGTCACAAATTGAGACTTTACCTCAAAATGTCTCAAATAGAGACTGGTTACAAAATCTCGCTATAAAATTGAGACTTTACCTCCAAATGCCTCAAATAGTGACTAGAGACTGCTTACAGAGTCCCGTTATAACCATTTGGTTTCTTCGAAACCAAATATGAAGAATTTTCCAACGACAGCGTTTTCTTTGTTTGTATTTTCGCATTTTTTTTTGTTCTTTATTATCTATAAAAAAAACAACATTGTGAAGACCTGTTCGCGTAATACTCCTTTTTGTGTTAGTGACTTACTTATTATCTCGCGCAACACTCTTTTCTATAGTTTTAAACATAAGTATTGTTATGTGCATTCATCCAAACGGTGAGTCTTAACCCTTTTACCCCTGAGCTTTTTTTCGAAATCAGGCGGGGTTTTCATCATTACGACAGCAAATACTGTAGTATGACTAAAATATAAGATGTTTGGCATACCTGAAAAATTGGATATCCTTACGGTTATCCTGGGATATATAATCCCAATAACATTTATAGGTGAGACGCATAAGTCCCAATAATACCAAAAGGAACACAAAATGAAATATCAACTTTTAATAAAAAATAATGGATTTCACTGTTTATTCATTTTTCCTTTTACAAATTTAAGTCACTTGTGAAAAGAAGCAAAACATTTAAAACATAAAGCGTTGTTGCATCCAGAACAGACGTATTTGGTTCTGGTTTCCTTATTTTGTGAAGTGCAATGAACGCATCAGCGACGAGAAGGCTGTTCAATAGGAAGATGATCGCCAATATTTAGACGTTCAGTTCGTGATCGCTCTGCTGGTCTTCCCCCACATTGACGTGTTGTGAGCTTTTTGTGCTTTATTTCTTCAGCTATCATTGACTCGGCTAATGCCACAATAAATTGAATGAGCGAAATTTTACGGCGTTGTGTAAATATACTAATCTAAGCGTTAACCACAGCTAGCATCAAAATCTTGTAAAATACATTTTTCCATCATTTTTGCGACTTACAATTCATGTCGTATATTGCAGCCTTCTGATTTGTTAAGTCTACGCCCCCCATTATACGATTGAAGTCTGCAATAGCTAGTGGACAATCAACTTCTAATTTAGAACCATCTTGTTGTTTTCGGCTAACTTTAGTTATAGTAGCCATTTCCGAAAAACGTCGAGGTCGGAAGCACCATGAGGAGAGTCAATAAGAACTTCAGCCGGTTTTTCTACGGGCATTATATACTTCGGTTCGAAAATGACGCCGGCGTCAAACTTTGTCCAGCCAAATTTATTGCCTAATGGCTGATCCTCACTGTTCTCTAAAGAATTAAGATGATCGCCTAAAACTTGACCGTCATCGTCATCCAACTCAGATTCAGAAGAAGACTCATCACCTGATTTGCTTACATATTTAGCGTTTGCTACAGGAACTTCCGCAACTTCGTCATCGTCATCCGATGGTTCATAGCTAGACTCAGAGGCACTAAAATCATCGGCCATATCGTCGCTATCCTCTTGTAAAAAATAATCAGCAATTTCGTTCTCACCCAATTTTTTCCTTGTAGACATCTAATGGTATAAACAAATATTGGGATATTATTATCCCAAACAAATGCATTATTGGGATTATATGTCCCAATGTAGTTACAAATATAAAAAACTTACCTTTTTCAATCCAATTTGTTTCCAATTTCGAAGGAATTATCTTTATTCACACCTAAACCGTAAAACAAGCGGAATAAAAACTGAACCAGATAGACGTTTCATATTGAAATACAACGCGTGACTGATGAAATTTCGCGAAATGTCTATGCAAAATATTCGGTAACGGGAAATTAATGTCAATAATAACGGAATGCGGTTACTGATCATCAAAGAAGTCTTCAAGGCTTTATTGGGTACATTTCAATGCGTAATTGGATCAAAATTAAAAGTTATACACATGTTTGAAGTTTGCTGGGACATATTGTCCCAGTAGGGGCGAAAGAGTTAAATTGTTCAAATGTGTACTATGTATATGTTTGTGTGTACTTTTTTCAGTTTTTTAGGGTGTCGTCGGTGTTTCATATCCTTAACAGGCTTATTTCAATTAAATTTTTAAAAAACAGTAAGTTTTGAGCAGTTGAACCGAAATACATGTATGCTTGTGAGTTTTTTATTTGAAAAAAAAAAACATATTGTGTGCATACAGGTGTTTTATTCTTTCGTAATAAATGCAATATTTATTAATTTAATTTATTCTTTATTTGAAAGAAAAATGACACTAGTCAGACGAGCAAATATAGGTTGGCGAAGGCGTAATGCAAGTGATGTGTCATTACTAGAACGATCACGGACTGCAGATGAGCTCGCACAAGCTAATGCATCGCAGCGTGAATATACTTGTACTATTACTTTTTGTTCTCTATTGCCGAAATATAAAGGGCAACCTACGTAGTTGTGCTAATTATTAAGTTTATTTCAACCAATTTATATGTTTCCGGTTTAATAAATCATGCTTTATTTAGGAAGCCCATGTTGAAATAATACACTAGCCTTAGCCTAGCAGCGAAGGCTAAAGAGACATAGCCAATTATACGTAAATAATACAGGTGGAACTAAAGCTGTGTCTGTCAGCCGACGTCAGAAAACTTTGTTTGGTCTCAGTTTACATGCTCCATTACTACGAGATGCAGCCACTTCCAGATTTTCTGCACAAGACCATGTTTTCCTAAAACACATGGACAGGATGAAATAGATGGGGCTTATCTCGGATGGAGATCTATGAAGAAGTAGAGTCTCAAAAACGAATTGATGGAGTATTTGTTTCGTAAAGGGCCCTCTTTAAGGCGACAAGAAAAAAAGCGGTTCTCATTGGCAGTGCACCACACCCATATATGATGGCAATACCATACCATATATTTAGCCCCCATGACAGGTGCCTTGCAGCGAAGTTTGCTATCATGCTTATGCTTAGTATCTAGTTCTCAAGAAATGTAAAAACTTCATATAAAAGAACGCTTAAGAAATGGTCAAGAAAATTTCCTGCGGTAAATTTTCTTGTGGTAGTATGCAGCTCTAAAGAAATCTAGTACTAATTTTTAATACATTTTTTCAATAAAATGCGAATATGGCAATCCTGGTTTTGCGAAGAAACATGTGTTTAAATGAGTTAAGCCTCCCCCCTCACTCAACCTGGGAAAAACTGGCGCACCCTAAGGAAACACTGCGCGGTACACCACATTCGATGACACCATACTCATACATCACCATACAACACAACACCAACACAACTCACCACACCTATACACCAACCTCATTAACAAAAAGGATGGGCAAAATTACAGCATACACATTCGTTTTCCAACACCCATCCCGCGCGTCGCAATTTTTGCAAACAACGTCACCATACGGTTCCTGCTCGCTGCCAGTCCTGTGCGCTGCGGATATAATTCGAATCTCAGCGGTCCTGCGTGATATGGTCGCCGTTAACTTGCGCAATCATATTTACATATCTGATTTCAATAAAGTTAACCCTACAGTGTTTAATACCTTTTAAATTAATGTGTTTTCCTTTGCCGAAGTACTGGGTGCTTATTGAACTGAAAATAAAGTGGTGGATGCTTCCCACTAAATTGGGCATCCAAATATTTAACATGAAATCAACAATTGTTTCTTGAAGGAAATTCAAAGTAATCGTTAAATTCATCCTAAATCAGTTAAAATTATTATTATGAAATTAGTTAAAATTATTATTATGAGGAAATTCAAAGTAATCGTTAAATTCATCCTAAATCAGTTAGAATTATTATTATGAAGTATATTTCATTTTGAAATGTTGTATAAAACTTACAAATCATCAACAACATTCCTTTAATCGAAAATATTTATGTTAGTATACACATATGTATATACATACATATTACGCACAAAGTTTCTTTTCTTTGTTTATTCTCTCTTGCTCTTGTAATGTGGATCATTCACAATGCGTAACCAGCTGTTAAAATTGAAGAAATAATGTATTTTTTTTTCTTGAGAGAGAGTTCTATACTTTCCGGTGCTTGTTTTCTTATTGTAATATAGATCAGAATCTCCACTAAGATTGAACACCTTACGCCGAAACCACTTTACCAATTATACTGAAAATTTCTATTTATGTATGCTCCTAAAAGGAACTACAAATGACAGATCATAGGCTTAATTGTCGGAACTGCCGATGTCTGACTTTTGTGGCATAATAATCAATAATTACAGAGAGTTATTATTCATTATTTCTGCTCGAACAATGACCTTTTACGGCGCCTTCTTCACATATTCCTGTGTAAAAACTTTGAAACTGATCGCTTTCAAATTGTCTTTGGGCAATTGAAGACTATTTAGATGTCGTGAAAGTGTAATTCCATTATTCACTTGGGTATATATTTTTATAGTATGTATACAACTGGCTTTTGCTTAAATATAAGGTCTTAGTGCGTAGATAAAACCCCACATCTATTGAAAGATTATCTTTGTTGGGAGCGAAAGGCCAGAGGGCTCTTAAGGAGTTAAGAGTAGTTCGAGACATACAAAAATTTGCAATTTTAAATATTTTTTTTTATTATTTTTTGCAAAAAAATAATATTGTTTCAAAAAAGTAAAAACACGAACTCAATAAGGTTTATACTGAACTTGACAGACATTTTAAAACAAAATTTAATAATTTTAAAAGTACTGGCTGTTTGTATTGACCCAGATCCAACGGGAGCTCTTTGCGGTGACCATCACTAATCTTTGTAGCTGCATCTTAAATAAATCGTACTAATAAAATAGTTTCAGTAAAAACACTTTTTTACATACATGTATGTAGTGTACCATACTTGCTACTTTGGGATGCCAAAATGACAAAAATAGTTGTACGTGATGTAAATTTTTTAAACTCAAATTCATAACCATCTGTCCTTCAGATTCATTAAGTGGTGCAATGAATCTATTGTCTGATCAAAGTTTTTTTAATTAATCAATAATTTTTTCCGTGTTTAATTACAAAAAAAAATACTTCGATGAGGCACTGATTTTACATACCGATTAGTCCTACGCGATTAAAGATAACAACGCTGTGAAGACAATCACAGTACTGAATGTTTTCTCGATATTTTGGATGGTCCCCACTTAAATTCCTTCCCTTTATCAGTATTTACTGACGTTTTCACTTGACCTACTTAAGGCCTTTCCTAGCGTAATGCAGGCTCTTTCTGTCCTTTACTATTAACGCAACTTTAACTAACCTTCTTTCAAGACCGCCCAGATATTAGATATTAGGAGCTGCTTTACCTTCAACCAAAGGGGTTTTCCTTCGTCATCCGATATTTTCCAGGGCATGTTCATAATCCTTAATTACTTAAGCAATTTCATATTCTTTATTCATAGTGTGATCTATTATGTCGTCTCCAATTTTTATGGCAGAGAAAACTTTCTTATCTCTTTCCGGCGTGGTGTTATGAAAAGTATACCACTTATTCGGAAATTTTTCTTTTATGTTGTGTGCGCTGGTACGATGTAAAACAGGTTCGACTTGGTGCATCCTGTTTATGTTAAAGACGACGGAGAAAGCAGGGCCGAACCGACCTCGGTTAAAAAGAACTGCCTTTTTGGAAGGGACACCATTAACTAAGAAGACAAAATCGTCCAAAAAGAAAAAGACAGGTGTAGGTAATATTGGGTGAGGAGGAGGAAGCCATGCGTGGAAGTTCACGCAAGTAAGGAAAGTTCTCTAAGCGCCATTCACTTGGGATTGGTCAGAAACGATTCTTTTAACTATGGTTCTGCATTCTGCAGAATGAATAAGAAGCGAAGGAAATGTCACTGTTGACATTACTACTATCTACGCTAAAATAGAAAGAAGAAGATGAATTTCGGAGAAGTATGGCTTACCGTCGCGAAAGAAGAAGGGGAAGGAGATGCACTCCAAAATGCGCACCGACTCCACCCTCGGACGCGGTGATCGCGGACAGCAATCCAATCCAGCAAGAATCGTGCTACAAAAACAAATCGTAAAAGCATTTTTTAAACAATGCAATACTTTTATTTATTCTTATTGTATTTTTTTTATATTATTTTACATAACGAGCTAACCCGGCGAACTTCGTGTGTACCTTAGAGGTAATAAATGAACAGATTTTTAATTTCATCAAGATACATTTTTTATGTGGATAATTAATGTAGGTAAATTAAAGAAGCAAGTATTTTAAGGATTCTTTATTGGCAATGTATTTCAGTGCATGGATTCTACTTTTTAATGAAGCACTTTGGGATAGACGACATTTTTCATTTTATTATCAGGTGCTCGAACAAATAATGTAATGGTCTTCCGGCCCGTGAACATGCCACATATAATTGACCATGGGAAAAACATTGATTTTCTAAACGTTGAAGTGTTTTAAGCTCAAACGGCATGTCGGTTGGAATCATCGGGATTCTTGGAAAGGGAACTTCCTCTTCTTCGATTTTTTCATTAAGTATCGTATCTTAAATCACATTATTCATCAATTTCCTTTTCACCAAACGCATTTTGTTGCACAGCTTTGGTTAGTTTATGTTTCGAAGCATGATTACAACGGATCCAACCTTTAGTCGTAAACTGAGCGGTGGAAGGCCTGGCATATCCAAGGTGTTTAAAAATTAAACTGGATAGTTCGTAGCTTCACCTTAATTTGTTACATAGTCAATTGATTTGAGAAAATTCAGTGTTGCAATTATTTCATTCTGAAATATGAAGCTTATGTCATATACATACGTCTTTATTCTGAGCCTTCAAAATTGCTCGCTCACTCAACCATTAATTCTTTTTGTGGTTTGTAACGATGGTTGGGAATACTGGCCATATATTGGATGATTGGCAAGCGTGTATTTCGTCTGCAGCAGTTGATCTTGGTATTACTAGTAGTGTTTGGCGGAAATCTCCAGACAGTAAAATAATCGCGCATCCAAAACATATGGTGTCAACACATAGATCTATAATTGTTGTGTAATGCTTCCCATGCTCGTTTATGTGCCATTGTGCGTTCGTCCCAGATGATGATTTTCGATGCTGATAAAACTTAGGCCATTGCGGAGTGTTTTGCGATATTAAATGTTGGTTCTTCAATAGTTTGAAGATTTAACGTCAATTTTAATTCTGAATGAGCCGTACGGCATTCCTTTAACAATGTGGCTTCTATTACAGAGCAGCATCTGCCATCGTAATGTTGGATCTCGCACGAACATGGCTAAAACTACAGACATGAGAAATGCCACCAGTACCACCAAGGGCATCCAGGAAATAAAAACCAAAAACTTTCTTTTGTTGGTGATTCAGCAAGGGTACATCCGTTCAAACTATTAAATCTAATTCCTGGTGATCATATTCACTTACCCATTTAAATTCTCAATTAAATGCGTCATTCATTTCACGATTTTGCGCTTTTGTTTCTAACCTGACCTGAATACCGAATATACCTCATATTACACATGTCTTTGATCAAGATCAAAGCCCGATTATGTATCTTCTTATTCATCTGAAGGTTGGGATTTCTCTAACTGACACGAATTTGTTGTAAAATATCTTCTGACATATTATCCTTGTATTTTTGCCAGAGGTTAGATGGGTTCGATTGAAAGCATGTCGAAATGATGATAGAAAATGTTTGTATCGGACTTGGAGACAACTGGTTCAACGATTGCCGTTTCCAATAGGTATCGTAAACCTAATTAATTAAGTTCTCCACATGCAGCACAAATTGTTGGGAATACTGTAGAATTAACAGTCAATTAGTCGCTGGAGGTGTTTCAGCTCGTTAAACAACATTCAAAGCTGTATAATATTTACTTTAACCATTCTCCAGGTGTACAATTGTGCGATGACTTTAGTGAATAGAGAATGCGAATATATGCCAAATCGCTTCATTGCAGTTCACATATCGACATACTTGATAGCGTTCATTGTTGCTATTGGAGGTCTGGATGACAAAAACCGCCATATCGATGCCTTCCGTGACATATTAGCAAATGTTTTTTATGGAATTTTTAATGAATTGCAATACTCGACATTGCAATGCGTCTTGAAATAATTGGGGAATATGAAACAATCCAAATATTGATCACGAAATCCATTATTTTCACTTTTTTGTGTTTGGAATACTTGCCGTCCATCACGAAAGGTGATTGGCGTCACACGGTCAATGAATCCTATTTCTAATTACAACATTATAGATGTGGATCGGGAATCTTGGCACATATAACATCATCGATTTTGACTGATTGAATTCTTTTCACTAACCAAATAGAAATGTGTGCGTGCGGCAATCCTCCCTTTGTCATTCTATTGATTACATCCAGCATCTAGTATCTACAAAAATGCGTTGTTTAACAATGAATTTTATCAGGGACCGCGTTTTTGTCTGATTACACGCGCTGTGATGTCGTGTCGGTCATTTAATGTTTGTCCGGAAGCAGCAATTGAACAATCTCTATCCTATGTACGTCGATGGCAGAAGAGTTAATCGGCCTATATTAGCTGCATGTCGTTCCGTACGAATTGCATCTCGTAAATGGATATACTCCTCAGAACGCAGTTTGACTTGGTTCAACCGAATGAAAGTTAAGCGCTCCGTTTCTGTTTTGACGTACATGCTGCAGCAAACGTCGAAGCCGCAGCAAATAGTTGTCAGCATTTTGTCGAATCATCAAACGGTATGTGTAATAATTCTTCGAGCTAACGTTCCTGGTAGTTTTTTCACATGAAATTAAGACAGGAGTATTATTATTACGAATGTAAAACTTACATCTATATTTTTAAAGTAATTACAAATATGTCGAGATAATGATTTTTAGACGGTTGCCAGTAATTTGTCCAATATTCTCTAAACAACTATTATATTGAAACTCACCATTCAATGGTTTTTTCATTTAGATATTGAAATAATATTCATCTTCACCTTGCCAAAACATTAGCGGCTATTGCAACATGTCAGATATTTGTTGCAGTTACTCAGTATCGCGACGTGTAAGCACAATATCGCGTGTTTCCAAGTTTTCACTAAAAATAAGGGTGGCCACTTGATCTATTGTTGCGAGCATTAAATAAATAATTGCGTTCGTGTGTTCCAAATGGTCGTTTATATGCTTTGATCACGATTTTGTAGTCATCGACAACGCATGACGTTCATTAAGTAGTTGCTGCAGATCACGAATAATTATCTTTTCACTGCTACATTTATCTCCGATCAAGTTGTTCCTCCATGTTGCCCATGAAGTATACTATTACCCTCTTAAATGTTAGTGATTGACAAAAAAAATCCTCCCTCAAGCCAAGCGCTGTAGCCTAACTTTAAGGGGTCGTTTTTTTATTTTAGTTTTCTATACATTTAACATAGGAATTTTCGTTTTTTTATTCAAACTAAAATTTTATCAATTAATTTTCGTTTCTCAAAAATAACCATCACATATTCAGAAAGTTGACTTTTCAAACTTTAAAAATTCTCCCGTCTGGCTTGAGGGAGGATTTTTTGTCAATCACTAACATTTTTTTGAAGCACTCTACTGTGAATCTTCTAGAGACAGTATTGATTAAATTCGTCGGTGAATATGTCCTTGTATCTACAAAATCAAAAGCAAACTCTGTTAACTGATTTATAAACCCGTTTTTTCAGAATTAGCATACGTAACACATAGGAATATTTCCTGTACTGTAGTGTACTGATATATATATATATTATAATCTCTTTTTTTATAATAAGTATTCATAATTTATATGAATAAGTATAGTAAGTTATGCTTCTACTGTATTGTGTGTATGTACAAAATTAAAAGAATAAATACCTTGAATGTAGGATTAAATCCTTGTTCTCCTATAATTTCCGCCCTAAATGATGTCATTTGGAAACAACCATTGTATTTTTAAGTGTTTGCTAAAAAATGTCGTGATTCGGGTGTTTCGCCGCGAAGCAATGAATGCAATGGCTCTGGTGGTGGAGTCAGTAACGGCAATTTTTTTTCCCAATATAATAAAGTAGCACAACCCTGGCCTTTCTCCGAAAAACTTCAATAATACTCGCAAACAATGTCCATCGGTCCAATGCTAGTATGCACACCGTTAGTGATGCAATCGTATCGAAACGCTGCACAATGGGGTAAAATGTGTCGATTTTGGAGATTAATTCAAAAATTAAAATTCAAGGTACAAGTAAATTTTTGGTATCAAACAAAAGTAGATAAAATTCTACATCACTAACTGAACAAATATTTGGCAAAAAATTTACAGTTTTCTTGTAATATTCTCTGAAAATTGCAAGTTTATTTCTTTTTGTATGCGCACAGTAATATACGTGATTTTTTTTTTCATTTTTCGAACTTTTTTATTTTCTTTAACTGGACAAATCTTGAGAAAATTGTAATAGAACCTTCTTGTTTAGGTAATTTAGTAAATACAAAAAGATTTCATTTGTGTTTTTACGTGTCTCTAAGTATTTTAATTTTTTTTTTTGGGCGAAAGCCTTAAAATATTGGGATTTCGACCTTATAAGCAGACATATAGTTGTGAGTTAAGCGGGGTAAAGCAAATCTTGTTTCATTCCTGTAATCTATGACTGTTTGTAAAAAAAAAGTTGCGCCAATACTGCGCACTTTCTCAGTATATGCATTTCTTTATGCGAACTGCCTGGTCAAATATACACGAATACGTTACGAAAAACGGCAGTTTAAATGCATAAGAACATATTCCTTTTAGTCTAAAATTCGCGTTTTACTTACATATGTATAATAATAAACATCATCACATACATTTTTGTAATAAAATTTTGATTTCTTACATTTTGTAATAATTAATTAATATGGCATAAGGTTCTTATCTAAGGTTTAGGGTATATGTAAAACCATGATAACCGACATTGTTTTTTCCCGCGCAATTTTTATTACTAATGTTTGTATGTCATGTGCAGTCGAGAGAAATAACAATAGTGATGTATATTTAACTAACATGGTAAAAGCGATACCGACATTGACTACATTTAAAGAGGATAAAATATTATTATCTTCCTTATAGGAACCAGTTCTAATGTAATTTGGGTTCCTCGTCAAAGTCTTTATGACATAATGAAAAACTCTGGCTGGGATAAATTTAATGAAAAATTTGAATTTTTAAAAGAGCAATTGAAAAAGCGTATTGAGCCATCTGATGAATTTATAAAAGAGTTTGATGACCTAGGATAAAAACCTTTATTAGTCAATTTAAAATTCGTTGGAGCAGAGCCAATAGGCATGAAGAGCGTTTCCTTAAAGTAACCCAAAGTTGGCTGGATTCTTCGATAGGTTTCACCCATTCACAAGGAATGAAACGTGGCTGCAAAGAACTTTCATTTGAAGAATGAAATGAGAAAACGAAGCAAAAAAAAGTAAATTTTTAAGAGATATTGTGCCTTTGCCTTTATTAGCTTATACTGCACAAAGGAGTTTTAGAGCTTCAGGGCAAGTGAAAGCGTCAAAGATAGTGAAAGAGGTTGCAAGTTCACCATCAAAAGCGAAAATATTTCATAAAAGTATTGCCAAATCATCACAGCAAATGTCCAAAGAAGACGCTTTATTTGTTTTGGTGGAAGCAAAGTTATCTCGACAACAGTACAATGTTATGAGGCAATCTGCTCCAGATAGGTTTCCTTGCTATTCATATGTCCAATCAGCAAAAAAGGATTGTTATCCTAGACGTGAGAGCACGCATTTTTCGAGATTTCAGCACAAGTAAGCTTGCAAGCCCTTTTAGACCATACCACTGAGCGTATAACTTTAGCCCAAAATAGCATAATTAAAACATTGAACGATGAGGAAATGACGAATTTATGCTTGTACACCAAGTGGGGATTCGATGGAAGCTCTGGACACAGCTCATATAAGCAAGCGTACCATAATCCGGGTGCAAATGATTCATCAGTTTTCATCACCTGTATTGTTCCAATCAGGTTGATTTGTGGAAGCAAAATTATGTGGCAAAATCCGCGCCCAGCTTCTACCAGGTTCTGCAGGCCTTTGTAAATTTGTAAAAGAGTCCACAGCTGTTTCTAGAACTGAAAACGAAAGAGTTGGTATAGAAATACGAAATCTTGTTAATTTGGTTATACCTTATGGAAGTAAATATTTGAAAGTTAAACACAATTTAATTTTATCTATGGTTGATGGAAAAGTATGCAACGCATTAACAGAAACAACATCTACACAAAAATGTTATTTATGTGGAGCTAGCTCGAAAGATTTTAATAAAATTGATGAAATGGTGAAGAAAGTTGTGAAAACAGAAAATTTAGTTTGGGCTTTCAATACTTCATGGGTGGATTAGGTTCTTTGAATATCTTCTCCACTTATCATATAAATTGTCTATAAAAAGTGGCAAGCTCGAACAGAAAGCGAGAAACTATTAGTTTCGGAAAATAAAGCACGGATTCAAAAAGGATTTAAAGATAAAATTGGTCTGATTGTTGACCAACCGAAACCTGGCCTTGGGAATTCTAACGATGGCAATACAGCTAGGCGTTTCTTTCAAAATCCCGAGATGTCACCAGCAATTACTAAAGTTGACATAAATTTGATTAAAAAGATGCATACAATACTCGTAGTTGTTTCTAGTGGGCACGATATTGAGGTACAGAATACTTCGTTGAATGTTATCCTTGGTATAACATGCCTCCAACACTTCACAAATATTTTATCCATGGTCCAGAGATAATATCGCACGCTATGTTGCCAATCGGACAATTATCAGAAGAAGCTCAGGTAGCTCGAAACAAAGATTTTAAGAATTTTAGAGAACATTTTTCTCGCAAATTCAGTAGAAAAAAAGCAAATGAAGACATATTTAACAGTTGATGATGACGATGATGATGAAGGCGATGATAAAAATTCAGGCGAAGACGACAATGATCATGAATATGATTATAGTGATGAAGAAACAGTTTATATATTTTAAATAAAATTTGAAGCTTAAAAAAATTAAAAATTTAGAAAACCGATGTTCAGCATATTTTTGTTTTTTTAAGATATAAACAATCAAAAAACTCGAATTGCATTATTTTCTTACTTCTTTATGATTAATTAACTAAAAAAAATAACTTTTCCATAACTTGAAGACTTGTGGGAATTAATCTCCATTTTAAGCACAATTTACCCCACTGTGCGCTGCTAGATTCAAATCAGTTTTTCTTCTTCGTCGTAAAGTATCTACTTGTTGATCTCTGATGTGATAATAGAGATTCGAAACAAACACATCAACCGGTTAACTTCAAAATTCTACTGTAATTAACCAAAGACTACGTGAGTTTAGCTGTAAATTGCGTCCACAACAAAAGAACTCCAAGACTGTTTTTTACTGATTAATTGCTTACAGTTGCGCTTTTTTATACCACGTTTTATGTCACGTCCCACGAGAATGTGATAAAAAGTATCATTTATGTGGTTTTTTTTTGAGGTAATAAAAAATTCAAATGATTCTAAAAAACATGAATTTTGAACAAACACTTATGATTTGAAATATAATTTCAGTGTTTATGAATTGAACTGACTTTTAACATAAAACGATAAAAATAATCCTATGTCTGTCCCCTGGTTTTGGGCTACCTCTCGACCAATTTTCCGCCAAATCGAGACAGCCGTTCGTAAGTTATAAATAGTGGAACTAACACGACTTTCTTTTATATATTTCGATATGCTTTCGACATTTGTGTCTCTGTTATTTTTTTTTATGTTTTCGAATTGTTTAATGTAAAATTATATAAAGATTTAAAAATAAACGACAGTAAATCTTTCAAAATCACTGATAGTGTCATAAATGTTGAGCACAAAGGTATCCAAAATCGATGCTATATCTAGAGCAACAAACCGTTTATAGTGGTTGTAATCTATACTATTATTATTATTTTTTTTGAATTATGGACCCTAAATGACATCTGTTCCGTCAGCTACATATTTTTTAAACCTAAAACTAAATTTAAGAAAAGTAATTGTAAAAATATTAAAATTTAAATTTACATACATTGAATTATGAAACATAACATACTTACCCTAATAACACATTTATATTACTTAAATCTATTTTTCACCTTAATCTATTACTTCAGTTTAACGAAAATGCGTCAAAATTGTACTTACCCCGATATTTAATACATATTTATAAGACAACTATTTTTAAGCCGTTAGTTAGTTTGGGCCAGCTGATCCGATTGAACGGAATAAATAATTAATTGTATTAAGAACGTGCAAACGATCGGACGTGTTTTTCATTTCATCGGATTATTACATTTTTTCGGAACAGCAATTTTCTTTTACATTTTATTCGCGCACTCCTAAGTTATAGTTTTTTCGCATCTCAAAACGCTTGAGATTTTTCATGGCGCCCAAGCAGAGACTAAGTGCGTGGAGTTAGCTTATTTTTTACTAAAAGTGCCAACTAATCGTGTTTGTGTTAACTTTCGTTATCCTGACTAATTGCCTGTCAAATATTTTCGGTTTTCGGCCTTCGGGAAAGTGAAGTGGAAACAAATTAAACTTGAAAAAAAAATATCCCCTGAAACAAAAAAAATACAAGAGATATATAAAGAAATAAAAAATTCCATTAGAGAAATACATATATAATTGGTACAAATAGTGGAGGTGGCCAAGTGCAGTGACCCCTAAATAAAAAGAAAAGTGACGTGAAAAATAATGAATACTTACTTATGTATACACGTAAATAAAGTGTTAAATACAGTAGTCAAATACATTTTTATATATAAAAAGTACGTGTCACGTTATTTGTCCACGATGGACTCCTAAACTACTGAACCGATTTTTGTAAAACTTAGCACACTGTGTCCAGTTCGAACCAACTTAGGAGATAGGATAGTAAAAACAATTCATAAATAAAGAATATAGTGAAAGCTCAATTAAATGGACGCCCTATTAAACGGACATCTCAATTAACTATTCACATTGTTGATGTTTATTAAGTACAATCTATTAAGCGGACAACTCTACTAACTGGACAGAAAGGCTGGTAAACAGACATTGTGAAAGCAGCCCTAAATTTGTTATTTTTTCCAATGAAATTTATTTGTATGAACATATTCAAAATTAAATCTCAAGTACAAACCCTTGGATTCTTATACCGACAAAAACGTTTTCGCCTTTATTCATAAACAAAATTTTTACTGCATTGAATAGTTTATTATATGAATAATAGTTTAAAATGTATACCACAGCAACGCGTGGCCGGATCCCTTAGTCTTTATATATAAAATTTACTTGTCACGTTGTTTGTCCGTGATGGACGCCTAAACTACTGAACTGATTTTAAAATTTTACCACACTGAGTCTAGTTCGAACCGACTTAGAAGATAGAATAGTAAAAAAAATTCATGAATAAAAAATACAGTGAAAGCTCTGTTAAATGGGCGCTCTATTTAGCGGACATCTTCATTAAGTACAATATATTAAGCCGACAACTCTATTAATTGGCAGCCTTAAATTCGTTATTTTGTCCAATGCAACTTATTTGTATGAACATATTCAAAATTAAATCTCATGTACAATCACTTGGATTCTTATACCGACAAAAACATTTTCGTCTTTATTCGTAAATAAAATTTTCACTGTATTGATTAGTTTATTATATGAATAATAATATCAAATGTATACCACAAACAGCCAACATTAAAATTTGTTTTAATATTGGTAAAACTTCTACCGAAACGTTTTAATTGATGAAACAAGTTTTTGGCGATGATTGCCTATCCCGAAGCAGAGTGCACGAGTGGTTTCAACGTTTTTAAAGTGGTAGTGAGGATATAAATGACGATCAACATGTATGCCAATCAAAATCCGTAATCACCGGAAGTACCATTGAAACTGTGCGTGAATTCATCAAAAATCGATTTTGGCTGATCATTGAAATTCATGAAAATCGAATTGAACATCTCTAAAACATCGATTTATCGCATTTTGACCGAACATTTGGGCGAAAGGTGTGTGCACGGTTTGTTCCGCACAAATTAACTGACGACCAAAAATTGCTCAGAATCCAACATTCGAAGGACATCATTAAAGAGATCAAAAAGGACAAAAACTTCCTTTACAATATTGTGACGGCATCGGACGAGCCACAAAGAATTTGTTCCACCCGGCCAAATCGTTAATGCGGTATTCTACCTTGGAGTTTTGAAGCGTTTGGTGCGCTGCATTCGACGTGTTCTGCCCAAATATCGCGAAGATGAAAGTTGGCGTTTGTTGCACGATAATGCGCCGTTTCATCGGTCGACGCTTGTGACCGATTATTTGATCAGAAATCACATTTTAACCATTAACCACTCCACGTATTCACCTGATTTGGAACCGTGCGACTTCTTCCTTTTCGGAAAAATGCATTTGCCCATGAAAGGAAGGCGTTATACAGACGTAGAGGCCATTCAAAAGGCTTGCACCGGCATACTGGCGGCCATACCGGCCAACGAGCTAAAACACTCGTTCGACCTGTTTTTGGACCGTGCAAAAAGCTGTATTGTTTTTTTGGAGTCCTGTTTACTTTGGAACGCACCTTGTATATATGTATGTACGTTGTAAATAACGAGAAGCTGCGGTAAGACAAAATTAATAAATTGTGTGCTTGGACTGTATAGTATATGTATACTTATATGTCTCATACATATGTATATGTATATACATATATGTACGTTTGTAAAGAAACTACAGGTAGAGTGAGTTTCATGTTTACATATAGTATAGCATTAAAGTGTTCGAAATAGTCTCGGCTAAAATTGACAAACAAAAAATAATTATAATATTGTATAAAAGTGCCGTGTGACAGTAAAATTAAGATTTATCCGTAAAGTGCAGCTGCAAACTACCGCTTCTTGTGCCGTAAGAGTGAAGTACCACTATAACTTACCGCTTCCAGTGCCGCTTCAAAACCCCGTAACTACATAGTTCCGCTAAGTGTCCAGTTTTAATACGTCAACAACATGACTCCGGTGCCCGCTGCTGCCACAACGTCGTTCCTGTATCAAGCCGCTTCTGCCATCAAGCTGCTGCTGCCATCAATCCGCTGCCGTCGTGGGAATAAGCTGCCTCTGCATCTTGTACTAAAGGGACGTAAGTGCCGGCAAACAGCCGACGCATCAGGTAACGAGTGCGAATTACTGAAAGCAGTGCAATAAAAAGTAAACTACAATAACACAAAGTGCACACTTTCAGGTTTTGGCTCTCCCTTTTTCACTTTATACATAGTACATTTTATTGTTATTGTACATACATATATTAATTATATCCATCATTCATCTTATTACGTATATCGCGACATATACGAATTCAAAGTGATTAAAGGGATTTTGGGTTTTTGCTCTTTATTTTGAAATAAAGGCGAAAAATTATTAATTGCAAATTTAGTATTATTATATTTCTAAATTTTTCGATCTGGTTTTGAAATTATCGGCCGGTTTTTCACCATTTTTAGAGATTTTCGTTCGGAAATTTTCCGATTAAATTACTTTATTGTCCTATTGCTCATTTTGCGCATTTTTCGATTTGGCTTTTCGTTATTTGGGAATCGACATTTTTCGTTTTCGCCAGTTGATTCTCAATATTTAATTATTCTGTGCCAAATAACTTATTTTTGTGAATTTTAATTCAACCAAAGCAAAAATGAGTAAGCCAAAGCCAACTCTCGCAAACCTGTCTCCAAGTAAAGAGTTGAAGGACTTAAAGTCGTTAAGACATCAAAGAACGGTGGCGAAAAGTAGTATTTTGCGAATTAAAACGGGCCTTCTCGAAAAGACTATGTCTTTAGATCCAATAGAATTAGAATGTCGCCTCGACATATTAATTTCACATAGTGAAAAATTAATGAAATGAGAATCTAAGATTGAAGAAATTGATGAAGACGATATGAAACAAAGTCCATAATAAAGTCAATTTTAGCATAAAAAAAAACTTCACTTGCCGAAACATCTTTTGTAGCTTCTCACAGCTCAAGGCTCCCTAAATAAATTTGCCAAAATTCAGGGGAGAATATTCAGAATTTGAATTTATTATGAGTTTGTTTGAGAGCTTGGTTCATAATGATCCAAATATTCCAGATATAGAAAAATTTAACCATTTCAAAGCGTTTCAAATGTCGGATGAAAAATACCCGAAAGCGTTGGCAAGTCTCAAGAAGATAGGAATACTCCAATCAAAAGTTGGATTAATATGTTAGTGGCTGGAAATCAATATTGAATGGCGGATGCAGAATTACATCTAAAAAAGAGGATATCCTATAGGATGATGAAACATTTTTCGATCTTTTAGTTGTTGGCCAAATTAAGAATAGTCCTAACCAACCAATATATCAGAATTGCCAAATACGCCAGCAGTTTAAGTTATCCTCTCAGAATACATAGTACATTATGCCAAGCCGAAGAAGACTTTACGTCGATTGATTCAGTAGTCCAAAAACTTTGGGCTCTAGAAGAATTACCTTCAGATTCAAATTGCATTGAATTCACACAAGAGCAGTAAGAGTGTGAAACATTTTTCGAGAAAACAACTCAAGTATTGCCTCCAGGACGGCTTCAAGTCAGAATACCCTTTAAAGCTGACCGTAAGTTACTCGGTCACTTTTATGAAACCGCAGCTCGGCGGTTTCAGACCCTGGGGAGAAGAACGTTAAAAGATCCAGAACTTCGCAAAATGTATCTGGACTTTATGAATGAATATAGAGCACTGAGTCACATGAGCCCAACGAACAATAAGATCCCGAGTGAGCCACACTATTTCATTTCGCATCAATGCGTTTTAAAGCCCGAGCGCACAACAACCAAATTAAGTGTTCAGGGGTGATGTGGAATCCAAGACAGAATTGCTTAGCTGTCAGAATTGCAAACCAATTCTGATTATCAATGGTGTCACAGAATCTGATTGGATTTCCGTCTTTTCGAACATATGCAAAATCAATATTCGAACCAGCTGTTTACTAATGTGATAAAACTTGCAAATGAATACATATGAAAGCAATCCTATTAAAATTTTTAATGAGTTCCAAATTAAAGAAAGATTTTAAGAGATAACATACATATATGGAATGAATAAAGACGCATTTGGGTGTTAAGTTACGTTTATTACGTTTTGTAAATCTTCTTTAAGGGAGGAAACTGCTTTAAAATCTTCAAAAAAATTGAATTTTTTTGCTTAAATGTATGGGCAGAGAGTGAAGACTTTGACGCGCGATTGCTCGGTTTTTCATTTTTACGATTTTTGGGGCAAAATTTATTATCTTTGGTATTAAATTATCTTCTATTTAAACTAAAGAAAACTAAGAAAAGTTAAGTTTGAACATATGTTTAAACAACATAAAGTAAAATTTTTTTGGCCACTTTTTTCAAGTTTTAAATTTTTTTTAGAAATTTACAATTTTTTTTGAAATTTTCCTAGTTTAACTTGAACATAAGTTATTATCAAATTTGAATCTCTTTTTTGTTTCCGATAGAAATTGCAACCTGCATACTGCCCGCCGTCCGACAAATGCACATGCGAAATGCATCGAACAATTGGTTCCCTAAGGCAGAATATCAAAGAATTCGTATCCAAAAAATTTTTGAATGTTGTTTAAATATATAACTATGAACCCTAGAATTTTCGCTTTAATCAATTAGTTCTTTCCCTCCCAAAAAAAACCTCAAAAAATCGATTTTTTAAGCCTCTAAAGCTAAAGCTTCTCCCTTAAATATCCGCATTTTTTTGTTTTTCAAAACTCAATAATTGAAACATTACGTGTTTTATTCTTATGTTTTCGCCTATAAAAATAAAGATAAATTAATTCGTAACAATAAAATAACTCGATTTCTTAACTTGCATTTCAAATCTGTGTGCGAATATCTTCTTGCTTTGTTTCTGACAGCAAAACCGATAAAATTGGTTTCCCTGACATCCAAAACCGATACAAATTCTGTTTCGAATATCAAACCAATAATGTCTGTATTCATGACACCTACTGCTTTTTTTGATCGGTTTCAATTCTGATTCCGACAACTATCAGATTCCACAACACCCCTGGTTGTTTTTGACGCTTCGAGTCGTACTTCATTTTAAATTTCATTGAATGAACTTTTGATGGTTGGCCCAACCATCCAAGAAGAGTTGTACTCAACTCTTCTTCATTTTCGTTTACACGTACGCTTTAACGGCCGACATTACTAAAATGTACCGCCAAATAATGGTGAATGAAGAAGACAGAAATTGTCAGCTTATTGTGTGGATAGAGCATCTCTCAGAGCATATACAAATTTTTCGACTTAACACCGTCACTTACGGCACGGCGCCTACACCATTTATCGCAATACAGTGTTTACAAATGCTCAGCGATGCTAATACAACTAAATA
This sequence comes from Bactrocera neohumeralis, assembly GCF_024586455.1. NCBI lineage: Eukaryota > Metazoa > Arthropoda > Insecta > Diptera > Tephritidae > Bactrocera > Bactrocera neohumeralis. The sequence goes on from NW_026089624.1 coordinate 14,244,864, forward strand.
TCCACTCGGTTCATTGGCTATTAAAAGAGACTTTTTCTCGTATGTCGATGAAATATTGACAAGATCTGAAAATTTTTAGTCTCTAGATCTTATGGGAAGTGAAGTAATTAAAATATTAAACTCGGCCGAACTCACCTTAACGAAGTGGTTTTCGAACCACCCTAAATTTTTCGACAGTAATTGCACTGAAAAGTCATTAAGCTTCAATGACAAAAATTCAACTAAAATAGTAAGAATCCATTGCTTGCCGAAAGAGCATTTGTTTCGATTTGTTTTGGATGCCAACTTTAATGATCTGCGAACCACTAAACGGAACATATTGTCAGTCTCCGCTCGCTTTTTCGATCCTCTTGGATTATTAACCCCACTAGTTATCAAAGCAAAAATCTTATTGCAAGAGCTTTGGACTCAAAAACTAGATTGGGATGAGTCGATTCCATTGCGCTTCGACACTAGCTGGCAGAATTTCAAAGTCAACCTACTGCAGCTCTCGTCAATTAGCATTCCTTGGTATGTAAACCTAGGGTCGACTGCTTTATGCCAAATCCTTAGCTTCTCCGATGCTTCAACGTACGGATGCTGCATACACATGCAAAAACTGCTAGTGGTGTCAAATGTATGCTGCTTACTGCAAATTCTAGAGTGGCTCCGCTGAAGACCAAGTCTCTTTCGTGTGTCGAGCTCTCGGCAGCACATCTTCTTGCCAAAGTATAGTCACGATTGCACCAATGTTGAGTCGACGATTCGAGAAAATTACACTTTGGACAGAATCTGAAATAGTTTTACATTGGATAAAAACACATCTTTCGTCACTACAAACCTTCGTCGCAAATAGAGTGTCCGAAATCTAAGAGCTGACTGACAAAGTTCATTGGCGGCATGTGCCAACAAAACAAAATTCACCGGATCAAGTGTCTCGGGGTTGTAACGTTGACGAATTGAATAATTCGATGTGGTTCCTCCTAGAAGATTATGGCCAATTAATAACCACTTCCAGCTCTCACCAGAAGACGAATCATGAGAGAAGAAGAAAAATACATTTACACTAATTTCGACTACTGAGAAAAATTCATCATCAATCATTACGATGGATCCGACGACCAAGAAAATCCTCCATGGGACAGGATCTGACATCAGATGAGTTAAACATGATTTTTTTTAAATTGTACAGGTGGTTCAACATTCATAAATTTCGGATGTTATTTAAAAAATGCATAAAGGTACCACCCTACCCGTAAACTTGCAAAAACTCAAGCAGTTTTTGCATGAGTACTTGGATAATTCGCTTCCATTCAAATTAATCTGAGTACGAGGCCGTCTATTAAATGCGCCTCTTCCATATGATGCCAAATTTCCGTTATGATTAAATAAAAGTTCGCACTTCGTTATAACATATTTACGATTCATGCACCTTCGAAATCACCACACTGGGGCTAAAGCGTTGGTTGTGCTCCTTCGAGAACACATATGGCTAATTAATCTCCGAGAAGCTTGCAGTAGAACCGTAAGAAACTACCTACATTGTTTTCATTACAAGCCGAAGTTGCAAAACCAAATAATGGGAAATTTGCAAGTCGAAAAACTTCGAGCACTACGTCCCTTTCTTATATGTGACGTAGATTTTTGTGATCCGATATACACAACTCTAAAAATACGCGGTCAACCACCCGTAAAAACATATATTGCAGTTTATGCTTGCTTTACTTCCAAAGTACGTTTAGAATTAGATTCAGACCTGACAACTAATTCATTTATTTTCGCCCTAAAAAGGAGTATTGGTTGCCGAGAAATGCCCCAGAAGATGTTCAGCGACAACGCAATCAACTTCGTCGGCGCCGATAGCAAGCTGCGCGAGCTGAAAGAGGCGTTCCTAGTTTAGGCAACGGAACTGAAGGGATTCGCCGTTGCAAAAGGGCCTTCATCTTCGTACCACTGCGGGCGCCGCACTTCGGTGGATTATGGGAGGCCGCGGAGAAGCTTTGAAATGTAAAACTAAATTTAAGAAAAGTAATAGTAAAAATATTAAAACTTTAATTTATATACATTGGATTATGAAACATAACATACTTACCCTATAACACATTAATATTACTTTAATCTATTACTTATCTTAATCTATTACTTCAGTTTAACGAAAATGCTCCAAAATCGTACTTACCCCTATATTTAATAAATATTTATAATACAACTATTTTAAGCCGTTAGTTTAAGTTCAGACTAACTGATCCGATTGAACGGAATCAAGAATCAGTTGTATTAAGGACTTGAAATCGATCGGACGTGTTTTTCATTTTATCGGATTTTTACATTTTTTCGTGACAGGCAATTAGACTTTTACATTTTATTCGCGTACTCCAAAGTTATAGCCTTTTCGCATCTCAGAAACGCTTGAGATTTTTCAACAGGACCTGGCTTCACTTGGAATATCCAATTGGCGCCACGTAGCGAAAAGAAGAAACGACTGGCGCGCTGTTGTTAACTCGGCGATAATCGCGTAAGCGGAGTCTACGCCAATTAAGAAGAAGAATATTATTCTCGGCTATGGCTTTTGGTTCGCCAAATGCAAGATCACCGTCATGTTTCTGTCTCAGTCTTGCAAAAACTGGAACATTTTTAGGTTGTTGTTGTGGTAGCGGGTACCTAATCCCTGTTAGAACTGTAAGGGTAAGCTATGTTGTTATCGAGGTCATCCAACGGTAAATATTTTAACGTCGAATATGGTGCCTTGCCATACTGCTGAGGTGATAGAGACTCGAACGTACCCGGTTTCCCTATACCTTTCTGAGGTTTCAGAGGATAGGAGCTGTCAAAAATTGTTCTACACACTGAGCACGGGTTAAAAGAGCTGATTGAAGCTTCCTGCAATTTAATCCTTAAAATTTCAGAGAGTTAGCTGCATTTTCGTTGGCAAAATTGTTAAAAATGGCCAATTTTAATCTATTGTGAATGAAAAACAAGCACCACTGACAAATTTTCCATAATACAACAAGAAGTTTTATGTTATGATGTTATTTTATGACCCAGTTTTAAGAATAACGTGTTGATATCCTTTTGTAATAAAAAATGGTTTTGTAAAAATTGGTCAGCTAACAACCGCAATGTTTATCTTCTATCCATATTCATTGAAAATATTATAAAACTGACAATTTGCTGTTTACGAGAGTTTCAAACTCGCATAGCTGCCGTCATCTACAAATTTAGATCTGATTAAGTGCGCAGTTAATCCGGATTAACACTGCCGTCTGTAGATAGAGAAGTTTCCACCGTTCCACATATGTATACATATATTGTAAAGGTTTCTACCGCATATAAAATAAATCTAATGTTAGCTTCTCCAGACGTTGTGCCTCGAATTGGCATACGAGTCAGTAATAACTTCTACGTTGGACCTCCAACAGAGCTCTTCTCGGCATCGGTATGCGGCGGATAGGATGAGACAAGCCAGAGTATTTTAACATACGGTCTCTGGTTCTACCAATAGTAGAATGTGACGTACGAATCGTGCTACAAAAAATAACGTTATGACTTTTTTTCTGTGTGAGTAATCGCTTACCTTTGTTTATTTGGCAGGTTATTATTTTAGCCTTTTAAAAATGAAAGCTTTGCATACCGAAAAGAGGGTTTGAATAGTGCAACGGTACCATGCTTTTGAGTCCATGTCTGTTTATTGCTTATGAGGCCAATTTTAATTTAAACGGAAATGTAAACAAGCAAAATTGCCGTATATGGAGTGAAGAAAATCGAGAACTAAACCACGCGACGGATTTTCCTCCAGAACGAGTCACTGCGTCGTGCACAGTTTCATCAAGGAGTATTATCGGGCCACATTTCTTTCAAGAAAACGATGTAACAATACCTGTCAATGAGCACCGTTTTTTAAAGATCTTGAATGAGTTTTTTACTCAGAACTGTTCCGAGCACCCATCCCTTATAATAGCGTTTGAAAACAAGTTAATACTAAAAAAGTCAACTTTCCTCTGGCCCAAAGGTCACCTGGCCTGACTGCACCAGATTTTTTTTTTTTTAAAACAAAAGTCAAAATATTGACTGAATTTAAGCAGTCCTTTAAATCGATAATTAAGGCAATCCCCCCTTCAGGCCGCAATTAATAATTTTTCTTATTGTAGGTGTCCCCTTGGGGACCATAAATCTTTGGCAGAATTTTTCTCTCGAAAACTCGTAACGTCGACTCATCGGTTGCTGTCATCGCCCAAGCCTCTGCACCATATAGCAGGACGGGAATTATGAACTAACGGCACGGGTGTTGAGGCCGATGATATCAATATCGTCGCCATACGCCAGCAGCTGTACACTCTTATAGAAGATGGTACCTTCTCTGTTTAGTTCTGCAGCTCGAACTATTTTCTCCAGAAGCAGGTTGAAGAAGTCGCACGATAGGGAGTCGCCTTGTCTGAAACCTCGTTTGGTATCGAACGGCTCGGAGAGGTCCTTCCCGATCTTGACGGAGCTTTTGGTGTTGCTCAACGTCAGTTTACACAGCCGTATTAGTTTTGCGGGGATACCAAATTCAGACATCGCGGCATAAAGGCAGCTCCTTTTCGTGCTGTTGAAAGCAGCTTTGAAATCGACGAAGAGGTGGTGTGTGTCGATTCTCCTTTCACGGGTCTTTTCCAAGATTTGGCGCATGAAGAATATCTGGTCGGTTGTTGATTTTCCAGGTCTGAAGTCAGACTGATAAGGTCCAATCTGTTTGTTGACGGTGGGCTTTAATCGCTCGATAGAACCTTATATGCGATGTTGAGGAGGCTGATCCCACGGTAGTTGGCGCAGATTGTGGGGTCTCCGTTTTTAAGGATTGAGCATAGCACACTTAAATTCCAATCGTTGGGCATGCTTTCGTCCGAACATATTTTACAAAGAAGCTGATGCATGATGCATTAAAAATGAAAGCTTTGCATACCGAAAAGAGGGTTTGAATAGTGCAACGGTACCATGCTTTTGAGTCCATGTCTGTTTATTGCTTATGAGGCCAATTTTATTTTTTTTTCCCTATTAGTTCTTCGCCGCCGTGTTTGAATAGCTCGGCCGGCAGTCCGTCGGCCTCTGCCGCCTTGTTGTTCTTGAGGCGGGCAATTGCTATTCGAACTTCTTCATGGTCGGGTAATGGAGCGTCTGCTCCATCGTCATCGATTGGGGAATCGGGTTCTCCTTCTCCTGGTGTTGTGCGTTCACTGCCATTCAGCAGGCTGGAGAAGTGTTCCCTCCATAATTTAAGTATGCTCTGGGCATCAGTGACTAGATCACCTTTGGGGGTTCTACAAGAGTATGCTCCGGTCTTGAAACCTTCTGTAAGCCGCCGCATTTTTTCGTAGAATTTTCGAGCATTACCCCTGTCGGCCAGCTTATCAAGCTCTTCGTACTCACGCATTTCAGCCTCTTTCTCTTTCTATCTGCAAATGCGTCTCGCTTCCCTCTTCAACTCTCGATATCTATCCCATCCCGCACGTGTTGTTGTCTATCGTAACGTTGCGAGGTAGGCAGCCTGTTTTCTCTCCGCAGCGACACGGCACTCCTCGTCGTACCAACTGTTCTTTTGCACTTTCCGAAAACCAATGGTTTCGGTTGCAGCTGTACGTAAGGAATTTGAAATGCCGTCCCACAGTTCCCTTATATCGAGTTGTTGACGAGTGCTCTCAGAGAGCAGGAGTGCAAGCCGAGTAGAAAATCGTTCGGATGTCTGTTGTGATTGCAGTTTCTCGACGTCGAACCTTCCTTGTGTTTGTTGGCGTGCGTTTTTTGCTGCACAGAGGCGGGTGCGAATCTTGGCTGCAACAAGATAGTGGTCCTAGTCGATGTTAGGACCTCGGAGCGCACGCACATCTAAAACACTGGAGACGTGTCTTCCATCTATCACAACATGATCGATCTGGTTGGTAGTTTTGCGATCCGGAGACAGCCAGGTAGATTGATGAATCTTCTTATGCTGGAATCTTGTACAACAGATAACCATATTTCGGGCCCCGGCGAAGTCAATCAGCCTCAACCCATTTGGGGATGTTTCGTCGTGGAGGCTGAATTTACCGACCGTAGTGCCAAATATACCTTCTTTGCCCACCCTGGCGTTAAAGTCGCCAAGCACGATTTTGACATCGTGGCGGGGGCAGCTCTCATAAGCGCGCTCCAAGCGCTCATAGAAGGCATCTTTGGTCACATCGTCTTTCTCTTCCGTCGGGGCGTGGGCGCAAATCTTGCGTGAACTTCTACACATGACTCCATCCTCCTCCCATACTAAAAGGGATTAGGTACCCGTTACAACAACAACAACCTAAAAATGTTCCAGTTTTTGCAAGACTGAGACAGAAACATGACGGTAATCTTGCCTTTGCCGAACCAAAAGCCATAGCCGAGAATGATATTAGCCGCATTAAAAATTTTGTGACAGGTTCAATGCACTTTGCCGATATGTACGGGTCTAATGCCATGTCGCACTCGCGACTTAGCTCTTACGTCACTGTTGACAGTCATAACTTTGAAGTTGTAGATAATTTCGTCTATCTTGGAACCAGCATTAACACCACCAACAATGTCAGCCTGGAAATCCAACGCAGGATTGCTCTTGCCAACAGGTGCTACTTCGGACTGAGTAGGCAATTGAAAAGTAAAGTCCTCTCTCGACGAACAAAAGCTAAACTCTATAAGTCGCTCATAATTCCCGTCCTGCTATATGGTGCAGAGGCTTGGGCGATGACAGCAACCGATGAGTCGACGTTACGAGTTTTCGAGAGAAAAATTCTGCGAAAGATTTATGGTCCTTTGCGCATTGGCCACGGCGAATATCGCATTCGATGGAACGATGAGCTGTACGAGATATATGACGACATTGACATAGTTCAGCGAATTAAAAGACAGCGGCTACGCTAGCTAGGTCATGTTGTCCGGATGCATGAAAATAATCCAGCTCTGAAAGTATTCGACGCAATACCCGCCGGGGGAAGCAGAGGAAGAGGAAGACCTCCACTCCGTTGGAAGGACCAAGTGGAGAAGGACCTGGCTTCGCTTGGAATATCCAATTGGCGCCACGTAGCGAAAAGAAGAAACGACTGGCGCGTTCACGAGACGAAGGTCTCTGCACGCCCTAAGGAACCCTACACTTAAGGGCAGTGAGGTAGAGATGACCAACATGATCTTGGCAACACCCTGGATTCTACTCTGCGATGGAAGCAGCATGTTGATCAAGGCGACAAAAGCACTAATGGTGTGCAATCGGCTGGCTGGAAAATCCTGGGGCTGCAGGATCGTTAGGTGGTCGTACACAAAGATCGTGAGACCAATAATCACATATAGCTACCGCCCCTGGGCCCCAAAATCTTCCCAGACTGCAGTAAGGCTTCAACTATCGAAGCTGAAACGACTCGCATGTATCTGCATGTCGGGTGTAATGCGTACTTGAAGTCATGATTGAGCTCACACCACTTCATGGCGAGCCGAGTCGATTAAGTCATGATCGTTTGTTCGTCCGTCCTTTTGCCTGTTTATACGCGAATTAGTCTCTTAGTTTTTGAGATATAGATTGGAAATTATTGCACTCATCCGCTCCTCTCCAAGAAACTGCTAATTTTTCTGATCGAAATATCTTTATGCAATTTGGCATGGATTGTTTCCTAAGGCAACGCTATCTACAATATTTAGCTATCATGCAAATTTTAAATAACGATCGATCAAAATCAAGTTTTTGTGTGAATATTAAAGCTTTAGTCCAACCGAAGTTTACGTTAGGTTTTTTCTTGTTTTAGGATAAAAATTTCGGTAAAGTATTGGATTTTTAGGAAAATAATTTTAATTAAAATAAACACTTTCACAGTCTCTATGTTTAAAATAATAATAAATACTACTATAAAGCATGGAATTTGATCCATGCAAAAGCATCATCATTGATAGTTTTTGAGTAGCAAAGTTCCTTCTACATATACTGTTTCTTGTACTCCACATTACTTAAATAATAGATGATGTTCTGAAATGTATGTAAAATTAACAAGTTTCATTTTTATTATATTTTTTTCTAATATCCGATTCCTTAAACAAATCACACATTATTTAAATAGTATTAAGACCTTCACATTACTAACAAATTCAAAACAACTAATACATACATATGGTTTACTTCTTATATGTTTGCATATGACGCATACATACTTATATTTTTATATACCTTTGTAAATTTTGCATTTGTTAAGAGAGCACATATAAAAGCGATGTATAAAAACTGTAAGTTGGTTAAGTACATATATTTAATTACATAGTTTACAAATCATCTTTCCGTATATTCTCTTTCCGCTTATTAAGGATTTGGCACTCTTCTGCAGAACCATCATTGCGGGACTGGGGGTAGTTCCAGTTCTGAATTTCAGCAGTTCCATAGATTTGATAAACGACAAATGTTAATATTGCAATTACGGAAGAAACACCAAATACTAGACGCCACTGTTCTATAGAACTCTGAAAATTATTGCAACATACAACGTATTTTGAACGTAAAATTACTAATAAGGGAAAATATACCTCGTTTGTGACTATTATACCGGATACCAGTGGAGAAAGAAATGATGCTGACATATGTATTGTTTGGCAAAAAGCAAGAACCGGACCAGCTAAATTCGGAGCAATATCAACAATGTTAGCCATTGCACCTGCATATGAGGCTGTTATGAATGTAACTGACACAAACCAAACTACCAATAATAATGCAATGTTTTTGTCTATATATCCAATCAAGTATACCAGAATGCCAGGTACAACTTGTGATAATGCGGTAAAGAGTTTGCGAACATTTGTGAGACCCATCCAATTACTTAGCATCAATTTATCAGCAACATAGCAAAATAAAACAGACGAGATATAGGAGCAAATAAAAGGCATTCCGGAGAGGAAGCCGTTGGTCTTATAATTGAATTTAAGCATATTTTTCATAAAATTTGGACCACACACAATAAATATATAGTGAATCCAAATTCTTCCAAATGTGGTTATGCCAATCGCATACGCAGGCAAGGAAGTAAAAATTGATTTCCATGGCACCTTCATGCCTATTGTTTCTTTTGTTTCTGAACTAACACTTACTTCAATATATTCAATTTCTTGAGAAGAAATTCGTGGATGTTCCTTAGGCGTGTTAAACGCTAAGTAATACCACAATATACACCAAATCATACCTAAAGAACCAGTGGTAAAAAAGATATATCGCCAGCCGAAATTATCAATGATAAATCCACATAAAGGGTATGTTAAGCCGATACCTATACTAAAGCCTTGAAAACTGGACATAAACCTGGACCGTTCGGCTAACGGTATCCAATAGCCTACTATTGCGTACATAGCCGGCCATGTTAATCCAGAAGCGAAACCTTGCACAGATCGCAATATTATCACAGCGGAATAGTGTAGGTCAGCCCCGAAGGGAATACATAGGCTACACAACGCTGTAGCAAATTGAGACCACCCAAATACTTGTTTTGTACCAAAGTATTGTGTAGCGATCCCACCGACAACTTGTGATAATACATAGCACCAGTAAAACGAGCTTACAACTATTGATTTCACCGTTGGAGACCAATCATATAAGTCGTCATTGTTTTCGGAGTTCTAAAATTATAAAAATGTTGTATATATTCGAAACATCAAAAATGTTACATAAAATATTACCATTGTTGAGTTTATCACAGATATATTCGTATTGTCATTATTAAAAAATAGTCGTTTGTGTGTTTCATTTTTATCAGCGGAGCTAAACAATTTCCTGCTGGAATCAGAAGTGCTTAAGGAACTCGACAGGTCTGATGGACGCACCATTGCCACGAGGGCAAAATTTATATCGTTGCGCATCATAAATGAAACCAAAAAGCCAGACCATGACAAAAAGTAAAGTACCAAACGAGCAGGTATTCGAGCTGAAAATAAAAGCAAATAAAGAATTATGTTCACAAAACGCATGGTGTGCCGTATTTAAAATAATGGAAATAAACATACATTTCATGATGTACATATAAAATAGAAGTTGCGTTAACTAAAACCATGTACCCAATATACGTACATTCTTAGCAAGCAAGCAATTTTTTGTTAAATGTTTCCCCGGAGTTTAAAGTATTAGAACTGGTATTATGCCACAAGCACCAACACTTTAATGAAGTGTTAATAGAAGAATTTGTTTATACCTTGAACAGTTTGCACGAAGTAAAATATAAAATATATATCTATAAGCTCTGAACCGGTTTAATCATGTTCGTCTGTACATATGGGAACTTCTTCTTCTTTATTGCTTACAACAACGCGCCAGTCGTTCTTCCTTTTCGCTGTTGGCGCCAATTAGAGATTCCAAGTGTAGCCAGGTCCTTCTCCACCTGGTATTTCCAACGGAGTGGAGGTCTTCATCATGCTGCGTTTTCCCGGCGGGGTCGGCCCAAAGGGAAAGAAGTGTTAGATGAGAGTGATTTGTTGGGCGTACAAAAAAGGTAAAAATCGTGCTTGGCGACTTAAACGACAGGGTGGTCAAGGAAGGTTTCTTTGGCGCAACAGTCGGTGAATTCAGCCCTTACGAATAAACATCCCCAAATGTGTTGCGGCTGATCGACGTCGCTGGGCCTGAAATATGGTTATATGTAGTACTTGATTTCAGCACAAGAAAATACATCAAGCTACCTGGCTGTCTCCGGAACGAAAAGACACCAACCATATCGATCATGTTGTGATAGACTGAAGACACGTCTCCGGTGTTCTAGGCGTGCGTACGCTTCAAAGTCCTAACATCTTGTTGCAGCCAAAATTCGCACCCGCCTCTGTGCAGCAAAAAACGCACGTCAACAAACACAAGGAAGGTTCGACGTCGAGAAGCTGTAATCACAACAAATAGCCGAACGATTTTTTACTCGACTTGCACTCCTGCTCTCTGAGAGCACTCGTCAATAACTCGGTATAAGGGAACTGTGGGATGGCATTTCAAACTGCTTACGTACTGCTGGAACCGAAACCATTGGTTTTCGGAAAATGCAAAAGAACAGCTGGTACGACGAGGAGTGCCGTGTCGCAGCGGAGAGAAAACAGACTGCCTAGCTCGCAACGTTACGATCGGCAACAACACGTGCGGGATGGGAAAGATATCGAGAGTTGAAGAGGGAAACGCGACGCATTTGCAGACAGAAAAAGACAGAGGCCAAAATGCGGGAGTATGAAGAGCTTGACAAGCTGGCCGACAGGGGTAATGCTCGAAAATTCTACGAAAAAATGCGGCGGCTTACAGATGGTTTCATGACCGGAGCATACTCTTGTAGAACCCCCAAAGGTGATCTAGTCACCGCTGCCCAGAGCATACTTAAATTATGGAACGAACAGTTCTCCAGCCTGCTGAATGGCAGTGAACGTGCAACACCAGAAGAAGGCGAACCCGATTCCCCAATCGATGACGATGGAGCAGACGTTCCATTGCCCGACCATGAAGAAGTTCGAATAGCAATTACCCGCCTGAAGAACAACAAAGCGGCGAGGGCCGATGGATTGCTGGCCGAGCTATTCAAACACGGCGGCGAAGAGCTGATAAGGAGATGCATCAACTTCTTTATAGAATATGGTCGGACAAAAGCATGCCCGACTATTGCAAGACTGCTCTGCCCAATCCAAAAAAGGGAGACCCCACAATCTGCGCCAACTACCTTGGGATAAGCCTCCTCAACATCGCGTATAAGGTTCTATCGAGCGTATTGTGTGAAAGATTAAAGGACCTCTCCGAGCCGTTCGATACGAAGCGAGGTTTCAGACAAGGCGACTGCGTATCGTGCGACTTCTTCAACCTTCTTCTGGAGAAAATAATACGAGCTGCAGAACTAAACCGAGAAGGTACAATCTTCTATAAGAGTGTACAGCTACTGGCGTATGCTGATGATATTGGCAACATTAGACTTAACAACCGCGCCGTTAGTTCTTATGTCTCCAGAATGGATAAGGCAGCGAAGCCAATGGGTGTGGTGGTGAACGAGGGCAAGACGAAATCCTGTCCCCAAACAAACAGTCGTCGCACTCGCGACTAGGCACCCACGTCACTGTTGAAGTTGTAGATAATGTCGTCTATTTAGGAACCAATATCAACACCAACAATAACGCCAGCCTCGAAATACATCCTGCGGCAGTGCTACCTTGGACTAAGTAGGCAATTGAGAACTAAAGTCCTCTCTCAAAGGATAAAAACAAAACTTTATAAGTCACTCACTATACCCGTCCTGCTGTATGGTGCAGAAGCATGGACGATGACAACATATGATGAGTCGACTTTCCTAGTGTGCGAAAGAAAAGTTCTTCGAAAGATTTATGGTTCTTTGCGCGTTGGCTACGGCGAATATCGCTTTCGATGGAACGATGAGCTGTATGAGACGACATTGACATAGTTCAGCGAATTAAAAGACAGCGGCTACGCTGGCTAGGTCATATCGTCCGAATGGACGAAAACACTCCAGCCCTGATAGTATTCGACGCAGTACCCACCGGGGGAATCAGAGGAAGACCTCCACTCCGTTGGAAGGACCAGGTGGAGAAGGACCTGGCTTCGCTTGGAATCTCCAATGGGCGCCAACTTGCTAAAAGAAGAAACGACTAGCGTGAAGTTGTTAACTCGGCTATAACTGCGGAAGCGGTTTCCACGCCAGTAAAGAAGAAGAGGAAGTACAATCGATACAATTAAGTACTGAATATAACATTATTCACATGGCCTCCACTAATTCTTTTGAAGGAACGAATTCGATCAAGCAAATTTTGGATTACTTTTTCTAATAAATCAAGTCGTATGTCTTGAATAGCACATCTTCTTAAGCTTGAAGAATGTCTGGTTTATTGATAAAGACTAATGACTTCAAATAACCCCACAAGAAGTAGTTTAGTGGTGTTAAGTCACAACTTCTTGGAGGGCATTCATTGTCACAACTTTGTGAACTAATCGAATCTCTAAACTTTTTTCCCAATAATTCGGTTGTTGCACGTGTTGTGTGGCACGTAGCCCCGTCTTGTTAGATCCAGATGTTGTCAAGAATAACTTCTCCCAATTGCGACTATTAAAAGTTGATTATCATCGATCTATACCGATCTCCATTGATAGTACCTCTGTCACCAGCTTCATTTCGAAAGAAGTACGGACCGATGCTTCCACCAGGCCAAAAACCGTACCAAACTGTCAGTTTAGGTGCATGTAATAGCTGATCAAGCATAATTTCTGGATTTGCTTCGCACCAGGATATACAGTTTTGTTTATTTAACGGACTACTCAGATTAAAGTGAGCCTCATCGGCGAAGATAATTAAAAAAAGAAAAGAAGGGCTAAGATCGGATGCAACCAAACATTTTATACTCTTGCAACTTGCAGAAATCAAAGCCAGGGAAATACCAGAAAATCGAAATCCAAGTAATTTTATATATACATATACTATATATAACTCATATACTGACAGACACATACGGTTTGTTAAAAAAACGGAAATAATTATATGTAGTATATTGGAGTTGGGGTAGTACCGACCCGATTTTATCTATTTTTCCCAATACCACATATTATTAACATGCCAAATACAAAAACCCAATCATATAGTGTAAAGTCAACCAAAAGTTCAAAAATTTTTATATTATGTAGCTATATAGGGACTACTGGAATTATTGGCCCGATTAAACCAATTTTTAATACATACACATACCCTTGACAGAGAAGGATTATTTCTGAATTTCAATTATATATCTTACACATTGACCCATATTTTCGATTAAAAGTCAACTCCAAATATTCGGCACCTAGGGACTTGAACAGTTTTGGTTAGATTTGAACAATTCTTGGTGGCATACCCTACGGGCATCATTCGTGCAAAGTTTCATCCTGTTAAATTAACTGCTTCTTGATTTGTGTATTGGAAAATTAAGGAATCAAGTGAAATTTAAAATTTCGATTGCGTCCATTTTTGTACTGTGATATAAGAATGTGAGAAGACGTAGTAAATTTTGTCGGAATCGGTAGATCGGGTGTCGAGATATGCGATTTCAGAAAAAAATGGGCGGTGCCACGCCCATCGTCCAATTTTCATACCGGCTCCCATAAAGCCTTCTTATGCCATCTCGGATGCAAAATTGTCTCTGGCATATTTAGTTATTGCTCGTTTATTAGTTTTTAACAGTACCGCTATATGAGAAGTGAGCGGTGATATCTACCGATTTCATCCATCTTCCCACTGTCGGTATTTATTTTTAGTATTTAGGCTCCGCGAAATTGGTGATTTTAGCTTTAGTGGTTTGGGAGATATATTTATTAAACTTATTAAAGGACGGGGCTAAGCCCACTTTTTCAAAATTTTCTGCCCACAAGTGCCCCTTGCTATTGCGATCCCATGTGCCAAATTAGAGTTTTATATCTTTATTTAGTCCTTAGTTATGGCTTTTCATATGAATTTAGTTAATGACGATTTGTGGGCGTGGCAGTGGTTCGATTACGCCCATCTACGAACTCGTAATTTTTTTTTTAACTAAGAAGCCCGAATACTAAATTCCATCAAGATATCTCAGTTTTTACTTAAGTTACAGCTTGCACGGACGGGCAGTTCTTGAGTGAGAACAATTTTATACGGATGCAAGACAAAATCCTTTTTCAAAATCTACCAGGTTGTGGTTTCAGACAGTCCCATTCTTGAGAACGCCTTGGAATCGACAAATTGCGGTCCTCAGCAACACTTCGAAAGCTTGTTTGTTTTATTGGCACTTGAACATAATGTAAAGAAAATGTAGGCTCGATATTTGAAACAACGTTGCTCTTGCTATGCTATGATGAAATAGTAAACATTAATGAATACAAAGAAAAAAAGTGACAAATTCAAAGGCAAAATTGATATTAAAAGTGTTCCCAAGTACTTATTGGTGTGAATTATAAATATCATTATTGGTTGAGAAAACGAGCCATTTTAGCAACAAAAAATAAGAATATAGGTGATTTAAATCTAAACAGTATAACACGGTTAAATTGAAGGACACTTCTTTACTTCTTTTTATGCAATTTTTGATTTGGTGCTGTACGGAAACTTTTGTGGTTCACCGAACTTAGTATTTATTAATGGCAACTGTTACGGTCTAAGCAATGCAGACAAAATGCTGTTACGGATATTAATGATAGATAAACCGGGATGTATAAAACAAAAATATGTATAAAACAAACATTAATTTAATAAACGTTATTTGGAGCAAATTAATAAGTATGTAGTTATTGAAATGTATTTTAATAAATTGAACTTACCATTAAGTCTGTAAAAAAAACTGGTTTCTGTTTGAAGTTGGCTCCCTTCGCCAATAGATTCAATGATTGTTGAAGCTTGGGTGATTTCATAAATCCCTGATGCTCTTTTGCCTGAATGTGAAGTATACATCACTATCTTTTCGCCTTGTATGAAAACTACGAAGAAAATTTAATCGAATATCCTTAGAATGTAACCAGCTTTATACATATATAGCTAACAGAAAATAGTTAAGTACAAAAAACTACTCGACTTATTTTCATTGAACGTTGATGAGCGCTTTAGAATGGTTAAAATGCTGATGAATATTTAATAATACTAAATTTTAATTGCCATGCTACATCGTAATCTTTATCAGGTACAATTATTTGTCTTTGTACAGCGTCTGAAAGTAAGAGCACATAAAAGACAGCTAAATAATAAATACCCTTTGTTTCAATACATAATTTATAAAAATATGTATATAGTATAAATACTTAAATGACAAATGTTTTACACACAATATGAAACAAAACATGTTGTTTACATTGTTATAATAATAAATACAGTCAAACGCATTTATTACTATAGGTAGACTAATTAATCCACAATTCATTTATTAATTGTCATTTGTGAACATGACAAAACGTTCTTCGGCTGTCCGGAAGCTATAACACCCTTCACATTTAAAAAAGTTATAAGTCTATAAGCATCGTTGCCTTAGACCAGAGATGGGAAAATGAAATGTATGGATGTATTGGTAACCGCGAGCGTAAAGTGGCTACCATGGGACAAAGAACATTTGCAGTCAGTTGATTAACAAACAACAGCAAAGCAACATCGTGCGCCGCTTGATTGTTTTGTGATACTATTTATGCGCGTACCTTTATGTGCTTCTTCAAAATGAATGACAAATATTGCTTTATGATTTCCGATGCCGAGGCAAGCCTTATTTTTAAGCATGATTTCTCGAGAACTTCACAATTTCTACTTTATCTTAAAATTTCCGCTAACTAGTTTGCTAGTAAAAGTAGTCAACTCCCAATTTACCCCACCAAAGGTATCTGAAATTATAACATTTTATTTATGTTATACATTTCAAATGGGGCAAAAATATACTAGGGCATAAAAAAAACATCAACATACCGACTACTTATGTTACCTCGTTGCTGTCTGCAGCGCAACTGGCAGGAAAATCAATTCATTATCCCACAGTGCAAAACTGTTTTTTTCGCTCTCAATAGCGACTCAATATAGCGTAAGAATACGTGTGCTGAGAGTAACTGCTCATATGAGTCAAAACGCCCATATATGCCTTATACCATAATCCTTATCGAATTCTATGAGAATATGTATCTCGTCAAATAAAAAAGTCGTTCATACAAGAAAACAATTTTTGTTTCCGATTAATGACCAGCTTCATGGGGAAAAACGGGCATGTGCAAAGTTTCAGATCGATATCTCATTAACTGAGAGATATTTGATATACCGGGTTTTCCAATAGGGGTGATATGATTTCTAAATGTCGTTTCGGTCATTTTTAATATGTATTTTTATACTCTTGCTACAGAGTATTATAGTTTTGTTCACCTAACGGTTGTACGTATCACCTAAAACTAAACGAGATAGATATATGGTTATACACATATGCATATATAAGTGATCAGGGTGACGAAAAAAGTTGAGATCCGGTTGACGTCCGTCCGTGCAAGCTGTAGCTTTGGTAAAAATTGAGATATCTTGATGAAACTTGTAGATGGGCGTAATCGGAATACTGCCACGCCCACAAATCGCCATTAACCGAAAACTTATAAAGTGACATAAATAAGCACAAAATTAAGATATAAAACTGCAATGTGGCACAGGGGATCGCAGTTGCAAGAGGCATCTGTGGATAAAACTGTTTGAAAAAGTGGGCGTTAACCCCCCTCTAATATGTTTAATGTGCATATCTCCTAAACCAAGCTACAAAAACCAGCACGAATTTTACAAGAATTCCTACCGATAGTTTGAAAATGGATGAAGTTCGTAGATAACTCCGCTCACTCATCACTGTTGAAACTACTAAAAGGGCAATAAAGCAATATCTAAATACACCGGAGACATTACATTTTAACTCCGATGGTATGAGAGGGTTTTACGGAAGTGGGTGTGAAAATTGGGCGATGAGGGTGGCACCGCCCACATATTGGGGAAATTCCATATCTCGGGACCCTACCAACCGATTTTGACTAAATTTAGTACGTGGCATCCCTATGTCACAGTGTGTAAATGGGCGAAATCGTACTACAATACTACAAGAAGCAATTAATATAATGGGATTAAACTATGCACGAATAATGACTTTATTGTATGCCACTTTATGACAAAAAATTGTTCAAATCCAATCAAAAATGTTCAAGACCGGTCAATGTGTGATATATGCAATAGAAATTCAGATATAATCCCTTTCCTGCAGTAGTAATTCTGTGTATCCAAAATGGGTGGGATCGGGTCAATTCTTCCCAGAACTTCCTGGTGATTTTATGCCGGTTATATCGGCCAAATTTCAGAACTTATTTGACTCATAATAGTATATCATTGCGCCTAAAATGAATCCAATTGGGAGAAAACTTCACCTAGCTCCCATATGACCATTACCAGGATTTTTGAACATCCGGCTGATTTTGTATAATGACTACGTATAACCATTTTGCTTTTTCTAACAAATCTTATGCCGAATTTATACGTAGGTCAGTATATAAGTTATATATGGTGTATGTATATATAAAATTGCTTACATTCCTATCCTCTGGTTGACGTTTTGCATCGTAAGGTATATGGCTTTGATTCCAGCAAGCTGCAGGAGTATAAAATGTTCGGTTGCACCCGAGCTCAGCCCTTTCTTACTTGTTTTAATTGTATTCAGTAATGTTTACTATTTGATGGTGGAAAGATATACACAGGAACAGCATTTACAAATGATTCAATTTTATTATCAAAATAATCGTTCTCCCATTGCATAAGCGTTCGAGGTAATGAAAATTGCTGACGACCGCAATTTGTCGATTACAAGACGTTTTCAAAAATGAGACTTTTTCTACCCACAACCTGGTGCTTGCATCCGTATAAAATTGTTCTCACTCAAGAACTGAAGCAATTGGGCAACCTTAAACGTCGTGATTTGCTTTGATTTTTTTGAGAAAATCATCTGCTCCGATGAGGCTCACTTTCATCTGAGTGGTGCGGTAAATAAGCAAAACGATACATCGATTGTGATCCGAAGAAAATTCACAAATTATTCATGAGCAACCATTACATTCACCTCAATTGACAGTTTGGTGTGGTTCTTGGTCAGGGGAAATCACTGGTCCATACTTCTTTTGAAATAAATCTGGTGACACAGTTATTATATATGGAGAGCGGTAAAGATCCATAATAACCAACTTTATATGGCCACAATTGGAAGAAGTTGATCTTGATAATATCTGGTTCCAACAAGACAAAGCTACGTGCCACACAACACGTGCAACAATCGAATTATTGCGAGAAAAGTTTGGAGTATCGATTATATCAAAAAATTGTGACACTGAATGCCTTCCAAGAGGTTGTGATTTGACACCACTTTTTGCGAGGTTATTTGAAGTCATTAGTCTTTATCAATAAACCACACTTGCTTCAAGCTTTAGATGTCAATATTGAATGTGTTATTCAAGACATACGACTTGATTTATTGGAAAAAGGAATTGAAAATTGGGCTCATTGAACTCGTTCCTTCAAAATAAGTCGTGGAGGCCATATGAATGATATTATATTCTGAACTTAATTGTATCGATTGTACTTCACTTTAAATAAAGAATATTTGAATTTCTTTAACAACTAGTGTGTGTTTTTTTTAAGAAATCATATCACTCTTATTAGAAAACCTTGTATATATCATTTGTATATGTGTGTATTTTATAGTCTCCGACGTTTTTCCTGGGTGTTACAAACTTAGAGGCGAACTTCATTGAAGAGTTACTATATATAGTAGATTTCCAGTTTAAAGATAGATGTAATTAAATTTAATTAGTTACATTTCAATTAAAAAAAATCTTCCTTTGTGAGATCAATTCGCAAAAAACCTGTTTTTATTCATTAAGAAATTAATACATATACATTTGCAATCACTGACGCTTACCATTCAAATAAGAAAAATTAGTGCTCCGTAACAGGAACGTTTTAAAGCAGTATTTTTAACGAAGTATCCTAAAGGTCCCATATGGACTATTAAAAAACTGCAATGTATTTAAAAAACAGTTGTTCATTTGTGAAGAGGAATCATTGTGGGAAAACTGGAAAGTAGATGATAAGCTAGGAAGCGGGAGGAATCACGTAACATCTAAAAGTAAGGACACAGCTATTGTTCTTTTAGATTAAGAAGTGTTCTAAAGGCCCAGTTAAGCATACATAGAATAGCACTGCCCAGGGAGCTTTGGATAAACTGTAAGTAAATCTACGAGTAAATCTATGCGTAAATCTATGAGTACAGCAAACAACAACAATTTTCTGCTGGACTGATTTGAATCTTGTGTGGCAAAAAATGTATCAGCTTTGAAAATGTTACAAATTTTCGAAGCGTAAACATCAAGAACGTACATACATATATACATACAATTGTTGTATGTATGTACTCGATGGAATTTCCATTATACAAATAACATATGTACATATACATACATACATGTATATTTGAAATAGAACAGAAGCGCACTAGAGTAAATCAGTGTTTAGGGGATGATATACAAACCGAACGCTGTCGATCATTTCAATCATTGAAGCATGAGTTTGCATCACTTCCGGTATTTTCTGCTGATGCGAACGTTCATAAACAAATCAGGTCTAAGCTGATCGATAGTGATTAAAAGTTGTTCTCTATCGCTGATTTGAAGATAAACTGTTCGCTTCGTGTACATGAACCGAACTGACAGAATCAGACAGAGTAACGGATCAGTACTTACGAATAAACACTGACATACTTGTACATGCGAACTGTCACATGCAAAATCTTTTTAATACATTTTTCATGTATTTGGTTACCGAACGCAGGGCATGAAATAGAAATCTGTCAATTTTGACTTCTATGCTATGATTTCTATGCCCTGTTTTCTCTCTTCTCTCATATTTTCTGTTGTGTCACTACAACAGTGTTCTCAAACCACTGATTGCGAAGTGAATTCAGATGTTTTGCTTTTAGTTTACAAGGTGCTTTCCATAGTAAACATGACTTTTTGAATCTAGCACCTTCTGCACCCAGTTTATCATCTATATGTCGACTGATACGTTAGAATCTGCTATCTTTATCGATTGTCCAGTGAGAACTTCATGATATTTCATTGATTGGAAGTGAAGTTATTGCGTTTTAAGTGTCAGTATGTTTGTGTTATCGGTGCGAAAATGAGCTTCGAACAAAGAGCCAATATTAAATTTTGTTTTAAAATTGGTAAAACTTTTACCGAAACGTTTCAATTGATGAAACAAGTTTATGGCGATGATTGCCTATCCCTAGCAGAGTACACGAGTAGTTTCAACGTTTTCAAAGTGGTTGTGAGGACATAAATAACGATCAACATGTGGACCAATCAAAATTCGTAATCATCGGAAATTCCATCGAAACTGTGCGTGAATTCATCCAAAATTAGCCGAAATCATCATTGAAAGTCATGGAAATGGAATTGAACATCTCCAAAACATCGATTTATTGCATTTTGACCGAACATTTGAGCTTACGAAAGGTGTGTGCACGGTTTCTTCCGCACAAATTGACTGACGACCAAAAATTGCTCAGAATACAACATTCGAAGGACGATTATTTGACCAAAAATCACATTTTAACCATTAACCACTCCCCGTATTCACCTGATAAGGGCACCGTGCGCCTTCTTCCAATGCATTTGCCGATGAAAGGAAAGCGTTATGCAGACGTAGAGGCCATTCAAAAGGATTGCACCGGCATACTGGCGGCCATACCGGCCAACGAGCTAAAACACTCGACATGCTTTTGGTCCGTGCAAAAAACTGTATTGAAGCAGAAGGAGACTATTTTGAATAAAATAAATTGATTTTGCCGAAAAACCATTTGTTCTGTTTTTTTAAGTCCTGTTTACTTTGGAACGCACCTTGTATTTAATCTCTTTGTAGTGTCTAAGTAATAATGCGATAAATTTCCCTACTGACAAACAAATAGCCTTAAATCAGAGTCGCACAGGGAGATTCCCAGTAGACTTAATTCAAATCGCCTAGGTGACAAGATTAACAAGTATTATTTTTGTAAAACGACATCATCAGCAAGAAATCCGCATTGTTACTTGAGATTGGCTAACACAGTCACTAATCTAAAAGAGTATGTTTCGACTTTAATGAAACTGAAAATACTAATAAAACTTTTAACGCCAACAAAAGATTTCATTCTGCTACTTCAATATACATATGTATATACCTGGAAGTCGTTTTCTGTGGAAAATTTAGTATCAAGATGCCTTCAAAGATGTCAGTATTGAATAAACGTAAGCTATAACAAAGCAATGCAATGTATTTTCTATAATTACAACATTCTTCCCAATAAACGCTACCTACACTTTGAAAAACGAAAACGTTATGTTTTGGATGCCCTTTACGTCAACCAAACTTTATTTTTTATTGAAAATAAGTAAAATCGAATAATAACCGGCCATATCCTTTAAAAAGATTATGTCCAAAACTACGAAAAGAACGATAACTGTACAGCGGAAAACCTTTAAAAATCAGGTTTGACCATAAATCTTCTTAGACTTATTCTTAATATATCCTATATATTGAAATTCGTGCATTTTGGTTTTACTTTGATATGTAATGGTAAAGTTAATCAAATATCGAAATAAAAGATGTACCCTGTAAAAGTTCATTCTTTTTTCGTACAGTTGCATATGCGCTTATTTCTAACTACTTTGTATTCTGCAAATTCCATTTATTAGCCCTATAGCAAATTAAACGAGTCGTTTTACATTTAATTTGCGCGCTATAGCATGCGCGCTATAGCATTTAACGAATTCTTTTTTCTCAATACTCGACTTTTAATCAACATATTTTATAATTTTGAACCAAGAGGGAAAGTAATATATTTCTCTCTAACACTAGTAATTTATTTGGCGTTTCGAATGTAGATAATTATGACGTGATAATTTCGTGAGATAAAAGAATAATGTATGCTAAGCGGTTGCCATCTGTTTAGATACATTGTAGTAAGATGATTATACAATGACTGTGTTAATACTCAATACAGTATTTTTAATACCTTACCGCTTTTGGGGGGAATAGATATTAATATGTTAATTCATATTTGGAATTTTAATTTATTTAAATAACTAAAAGTAATTGTATATGTGTATGTTTCTATCTATATTTCACGCAAAATTGTTCTTTTCAATTGTACAACTCAATGCATGGGAGTGTGTGTGTATATTGTGTGATATGAATTATTTTCAAGTGCGCAATTTCAATTTATAATGTCTACCATAAGTGTATTTTTATACTCTTGCAACCAGTTGCTACAGAGTATTATAGTTTTGTTCACCTAACGGTTGTACGTATCACCTAAAACTAAACGAGATAGATATATGGTTATATACATACATATGTACATATATATAAATGATCAAGGTGACGAGAAAAGTTGAAATGCGGTTGACTGCCTGTCTGTCCGTCCGTCCGTGCAAACTATAGCATGTGTAAAAATTGAGAAATCTTGATGATACTTGGTATGCAGGTTCCTTAGTACAAAGTACGAGTTCGTAGATGGGCGTAATCGGACCACTGCCACGCCCACAAATCGCCATTAATTGAAAACCTATAAAGTGTCATAACTAAGCACTAAATTAAGATATAAAACTGTAATTTGGCACAGGGGATCGCAACAGCAAGGACACCTGTATATAAAAAAATTTGAAAAAGTGGGCGTGGCTCCGCGCTCTAATATGTTTAATGTGCATATCTCCTAAACCACTGAAGCAACAACAAAACTGGCCCAGAACGAATATTACAGGAACTCCTACTGATAGTGTGAAAATGTATGAAATCGGTTGAAAACCACGCTCATTCCCCATATCACGGTACTGTTGAAATCTACTAAAAGCGCAATAAATCGATAACTAAATGCGCCAGAAACGTAAAAATTTTCCGCCGGGATGGTATGACAAGGTTTTATAGGGACCGTGGTAAAAATTGTACGATGAGCGCGAGTTGCGTCGTCAAACGACTCCACCACTGTCAAGCTCGTCGACACACAAAAAAAAAGACAAGTAGTTTTTAAATATTTTTATTTTTCTGAAATGTAAGTTGAATCTTCAGATTCAACTACATACATATGTACATATAAAATTGTAATATAAGATATGCCGGGTCGTTGATGCTGAGGAATGTCAAGTCAGCACAACGGCTTCAGGTAAATTTAGGAAATAAGATTTATTCTCAAACATTTACTAAATAAATGAAATATTATGAAGTAAATTAAACTATATAAAATACGCTAAATAAATAAATTGAAAATAAATTATTAATAAACTTTGCTAAATAAATGAAAGTTGCAAAAAAAAATAAAAAGCAACATCAGCAGCAACAACAACATTAACGAAAGCAACAACAACAACATTAACAAAAGCAACATCAGCAACAACAACAACAACATTGACAAAAGTAACAACAATAAGAGTAACAACGGCAGCAAAAAAAACAGCAACAACATTAACAACAACAACGACGCCAGTAACAGTAACAACAAAACAACAGCAACAGCAGCACCAACAGCAAGGTAAAATAATATTCAACTAATAATTTAGTAATTTAAGTAGTAGTTTTATTTGAAGCCATTACTTTCTTTGTAAAAAAAAAAAACAAAAAAAAAAAGTCAACGCAGAAATTATACTCACTAAATGTTTCAATCAATTCAAAAACAATACCATTAGAAAAAGAAACGAACAAACGAGAAAAGAAAAACAAAAAGCAGCATTAGGTACAGAAGTTAATTTGTTAAAATTCCTTTAAAATATAAAATTGCGTATAAGTATATGAAATAAATTATGGATTTTTTGTTTGCACCTCTACCTGAAACAAATTTTCAAATGAATACGGAAGAATTACGTTTATGGCAACGAAATGCCATATTCGAGTGTGAATATGATAATTTCATTAATAGACGGATAGAAGCTGGTCGAACACACCTATTGCTTTTCGAACGAGAGGGTTAAGTGCAATCCGAAATCCTTAATGCTACTGGAAATAATCGCTATTTAAGTGAGCGAAGGTGGCAAAAGTGCTGACTTCAATAAAAATTAATAAAATATTGTATGTATCTTAAATATTTATGAAATTTTAAATAAGACACCTCAATTGAAAAAAAATTCTTTGGAATTGTATCTATGTAGCTCGAAATTTGTAGAACTTTACGGTAATTTTTAATAAACCATATGATTTGTTAATAGGAAATGATTCCTTTTTTTTAAAAAAAACGTTAAAACCATTGATATCGAAAAAATGACAATAATTTTGAAAAATGGTGTGAATCTTCCATTCTATATGAAAACTATGCAAGAGCAAGTTTATTCATTAGATATAAGTGAAGTAAAGAACATCAACCTTGATCATTTAAAATCAAATGAGAAAAAGGAAATCGAAAAAATTATTAAAGCATTTCAATAAACTTATCTATATATCGAAAAAATGACAATAATTTTGAAAAATGGTGTGAATCTTCCATTCTATATGAAAACTATGCAAGAGCAAGTTTATTCATTAGATATAAGTGAAGTAAAGAACATCAACCTTGATCATTTAAAATCAAATGAGAAAAAGGAAATCGAAAAAAAATTATTAAAGCATTTCAATAAACTTATCTAATTAGAAAAAGTCACAGTAGATATAGCTCACCTATTCTAATAATACCGAAAAAGATAGATAATTCAGGAATACAAAAATTCAGGCTAGTGGTTGATTATAGGAGGTTAAACCAATTGACTGTAGACGATAAGTATCCTCTACCGAATATCGAAGGAATCTTAGATAAATTGGGCAAAGCACAGTACTTTAGCACCATAGATCTAGCAAAAGGTTACCATCAGATTTTAATGGCAGAAAGGGACATCCAGAAAACAGCTTTTGTCACTCCGGCAGGACTATATGAATACGTCCGAATGCCTTTCGGGTTGAAAAATGCCCCAGCTACTTTTCAAAGATTTATGAATGATAGAGCAGAACAATTAATAAAATATTTAAATGCCGAAAATGTAGAAGTCCATCACACAAAACCAAATAGCCATACAGGAAATGCAGACATTGAGAGACTGCACTCAACCTTGTTGGAAAAACTAACAGGAATTGAGGACTCTAGTCTTTCAACAGAAATGAGGATACAAATTGTTATATGCAACTATAACGATAGGTACCACTCAACTATCAAATGTTCTCCAAGGGACGCCAAAGAAAACATTTGTCCATCCATATTACAAGATAGAATAAATACAGTAAAACAGAAAACAATAGCCAAATTAAATCAAAACAGAGAAGAATATATAGAAAACAGACAAACAGGACCAATTAAAAACTACAAAAGAGTACGGCATAAGGATCAACCATATTTCAGAATATTTCCCTTACAAAACGTCCATCCGGCAAATATAAAAAGACCAATGAAATTAGCAAACATAGAAAATCCAAATGAGGATGATGACGATTCATTCAGACATTTAATGGAGATAATAACATTTAATTTTTTTTTTTCTACATATATATACATGATTTTTTTTACCCCAGTGGGTAAGGGGTCTTTCTAGAATATACCCATGGTAAGAGATGCCTGTCGTAAGAGGCGACTAAAATCCAATTTAAGTTTTTTTTAAATCAAAACCTAAAACGGTTATACATTTTTACTTTTACAGATGACGATAATAATTATTTTTTTAACAATAATCATATCATTGGTGACAGCACTTTTGCAAATTACACCAATAATAGAAGATGCGGGGTATACAATTATACAAACAGCGGACATAGAAATAGTTAACGAAATAAGTACAGTTATACATACTATAAATCCGAACAAGATAGCAGACATAGTTGATCAGGTTAAAGAAAATATTGAAAAACTAAATATTGAAAATAAAGAAATTTTGTTTGATGAAATAAAAAATATAAAAGCAAAAATCACATCAATAACACCGAATATCAAAAAGAGAAATAAAAGAGGCTTGATAAATATAGGAGGAATAGCATATAAATGGATGTTTGGAGTCATGGATGATGATGACAGACAAGACATTTTGAACCATTTAAAAATTATTGAAGAAAATGGCCATAATGCCATTGTAAATTTAAATAAACAAATAGTAATTAATGAACATTTAAATAGATCACTAAACTTATTAAAAGGAACTATAGAATCAGATAGGAAACAAATAATAGAAACTTTAAATATAATAAACAAAGAGGAAAATAGAATTGAAAGTAAAATTTTGTATAATGATGAAATGAATAAACTAAAATTCATAGAAAGTAAAGTTCAAGAAATACAAAATAATATAGCGGCGGCTAAATACAATATGGTACATCCAAGTATGTTAACTAGGGAAGAAATTGAAAAATACGAGATTGATTTTTACAAACTAAAATTATCAAAAGTAGGAGTAGTAGTATACAGAAACGATACAATAATATTTGCAATTCAGATACCAAGAACATTTTTTCAAACTAAGATTCAATTAATAACCCCAATGCCAAATAGAAATAAATTACAAATTATTGAAAAAGAAAAATTCGTTATAAAAATTGGCGAAAACTATTTTGATTATGTAGAAAATAAAGCATTTAAAAATCTAAAATTGAGTAAAAGCTGCATATTTTCAAATACTTGCGAATTTAAATATAATAACAAAACATCAATACAAGAAATAAGCGATGACACAATATTAATAAGAAATGCAAAAAATGATGTAATAAAACAAAACTGCGATGACAGAAAAATTGTATTAAAAAATAACTATATAATCAAATTTGTAAATTGTAAAATGGAAATTTTAAAACAAGAATTTAAAAATAATAAAACAGAATATATTCATACAATTATATACCCTGCCGAAAAATTAAACCAAAGTTACACACCAAAATTAACATTCAATGATATTGCAATAAAAAATATAGAAAACATAAAAGAAATTGCAGAATTAAAATACCATAAAAATGTATCATATGGTATTAATATATCATTGATAATCATTGTAATGGTAGTAGTAGCAATCCTAGTAATAATATTAAAGAAAAAAACAACAAAAATAAAAATTGTAAATACAAGAACTCAGGAGAGTTCAAACAGTAACGCTGGGGGAGTTGCGTCGTCAAACGACTCCACCACTGTCAAACTCGTCGACACACAAAAAAAGACAAGTATTTTTTAAATATTTTTATTTTTCTGAAATGTAAGTTGAATCTTCAGATTCAACTACATACATATGTACATATAAAATTGTAATATAAGATATGCCGGGTCGTTGATGCTGAGGAATGTCAAGTCAGCACAACGGCTTCAGGTAAATTTAGGAAATAAGATTTTTGTAAAGAATAAAATGATGATTAATAAACTGGACGGCAAGCCGCTCAGTACGGTAAACCGGAGTTTTATTATATATTTCGATAAAATTTGGAACGTGGCATTTTTTTCATATTCCTAGGTCACACTGTGGAAATGAATGTTAAAGACCCTAGGTTCCGAATATGGGGATCCCAGTACCTATAGTTGACTTTTGTTCGAAAATATTAGTCAATGTGTGGATAAGGAATAGAAATGCAGATAGAATCCTTTTCCTTCAGTAGTAATTCGGCCAATATTTGAGTTACCTCAATGAAAATTTCAAAACGTTGACTCATAATAGTATATCATTGTGCCTAAAATGAATACAATTGGGCAAAAACTTCACCTAGCCCCCATATGACCATTATCAGGAACATTTGAATATCCGCTTAGATTCCGATCCTCTGGTTGACGTTTTACACCGTAAGGTATTTCCCTGGCTTTGATTGTAGCAAGTTGCAAAAGTATAAAATATTCGGTTGCTCCCGAACTTAGCCCTTTCTTACTTGTTAGAAATAGTTTTTTATCAATAAATACATTTTTGGGGCGTATTTCATGTAACTGCATATAACTTTATATGTTTCTTTATGTATAATATGTATATACGTTTTGTTCTGTCTCAACATTATCAATGACAAGCATCAGAGATCAATTGAAAAGTCCCCGGCCTAACACATAGACGGCGCTACTGGAATTAAATCCATATGATTTTTAGTTAGCCCTAACCTTCAGGTCATTAGTTTGTAAATTGTATCCTTTTGATAAAATATTGCTTTTTGAAGGGAAAAACTACAGTTAGGGCAAACACTTGGCTTGGTGACGAGTTTGCGGCCACTGCCCAGAATAATCAACCATCAAGAATTGGCATACTAAGTGAAATGAGAACCGAAAAGGGTTAACGCAGTGGACGTCCAAAAGAGGTTGTTATCGACGAAAATATCTAAAACAGTCCGGAAAATACTTTTGGAGGATCGCAAAGTGAAGTTGTTCGAGATAGCAGGCACTCTAAAGATATCAACTGAACGTGTAAATCATATGATTAACAAATATTTGGGTATGAGAAAGCTCTGTGCAGAGTAGGTGCAACGCGAACTCACTTTTCATCAGGAACAATAACGAGTTGGTGATTTGAAGCAGTCTTTGACTTCATCATTTCAGTTTTGAAGTCCAATCGACAGTCATCGGAGTAGTTTTATTGATTGAAAACATAACGTTATCAGACCATTTGAAGACAAAAACGGTCGCGTTTGAAGAAAAATAAAGTGCTGTTTCACCCAGACAGGCACCGTGTCACAATACAGTGAAAACGATGGCAAAATTCTCCTGATCTGGCAACCAGCGACTATTTCTTGTTTTCAAATTTCAAAAGAATTATCGCTGAAATTTTCGACGAATGAAGAGGTAATCCCCTAAACTGATGCATATTTTGAAGGACAAATCGTACTACAGAATAGGTATAGAAAAGTTTGAGGGTCATATATATAATCAGTGTATCACTCTTAACAGGAACTATGCTTTAGAAAATATACAATAACTTTGCCAAAAAAAAGTGTTTTTCTATGGTAGGGCAGGGACTTTTAAGGAGGTCTGTTAGTTTTGTCCTTAAATGTTTTTTGTCTTCAAAATACGAGACAATTCTTGTTCTTAAAAATTTTGTAGTTGACTTAAATGAGTTTGTTGCACTTCTCGCAGCTCTGTTTTAATTTGCGTATATTCTAAAGCTTTCTGGGGTATCATAAATATGAAAATGACTGTTTTGTTTTCGCTTTAACCTTGTTATCCATTTTTCAACGAGTTTATGTATAATTTTCTCCTGATATTGGATCGGAAGTCTCGACAACTTCTTTATTTAGTGTTACAGCTCGTTCACATCCCGCACTATAAACGATTCGATGACTTTTTTCTAAAATATTTTTGTTTTCTCCTGACAGAAAATTTCCAAACGAGTTTTAACTATTTTGATATGTAGCTTCCTTTTAATATTTTAAGTTCGAAACATGACAAACGAGAGCAGCTTCTGAACATTTTGAAGACGGCAGCGACATATCAAACAGTTGATATACATATAGTATACAACTTCGTTCTTGTCGTGCTAAAACTGTTCACTTGAATGAAATTTAAATATTCTGTTCAAAATGAAATTTTTTGGGCAAAATATAAGTAAATAGGTCGATTCATTTACCTTAAACTATCAATTGTTAATACAAATGAAATATTAGACGTAGTTTATCATTCTGTTAGTAAAATACCGTTACCGTTAGAGCTTTGAACAATTTAAAATTGCACAGTAGCACTTATGACTTATTTCCTAATCCAAAAGAATTTATTAAATACCCTTCTTCTTCTTTTTAATTGGCGTAGACACCGCTTACGCGATTATAGCCGAGTTAACAACAGCGCGCCAGTCGTTTCTTCTTTTCGCTGCGTGGCGCCAAGTGGATATTCCAAGCGAAGCCAGGTCCTTCTCCACTTGGTCCTTCAAACGGAGTGGAGGTCTTCCTCTTCCTCTGCTTCCCCCGGCGGGTACTGCGTCGAATACTTTCAGAGCTGGAGTGTTTTCATCCATCCGGACAACATGACCTAGCCAGCGTAGCCGCTGTCTTTTAATTCGCTGAACTATGTCAATGTCGTCATATATCTCGTACAGCTCATCGTTCCATCGGATGCGATATTCGCCGTGCCCAATGCGCAAAGGACCATAAATCTTTCGCAGAATTTTTCTCTCGAAAACTCGTAACGTCGACTCATCGGTTTCTGTCATCGCCCAAGCCTCTGCACCATATAGTAGGACGGGAATTATGAGCGACTTATAGAGTTTAGCTTTTGTTCGTCGAGAGAGGACTTTACTTTTCAATTGCCTACTCAGTCCGAAGTAGCACCGGTTGGCAAGAGCAATCCTGCGTTGGATTTCCAGGCTGACATTATTAGTGGTGTTAACGCTGGTTCCAAGATAAACGAAATTATCTACAACTTCAAAGTTATGACTGTCAACAGTGACGTGAGAGCCAAGTCGCGAGTGCGACGACTGTTTGTTTGATGACAGGAGATATTTCGTTTTGCCCTCGTTCACTACCAGACCCATTTTCTGTGCTTCCTTGTCCAGCCTAGAGAAAGCAGAACTAACGGCGCGGGTGTTGAGGCCGATGATATCAACATCGTCGGCATACGCCAGCAGCTGTACACTCTTATAGAAGATGGTACCTTCTCTGTTTAGTTCTGCAGCTCGAACTATTTTCTCCAGGAGCAGGTTGAAGAAGTCGCACGATAGGGAGTCGCCTTGTCTGAAACCTCGTTTGGTATCGAACGGCTCGGAGAGGTCCTTTCCGATCCTGACGGAGCTTTTCGTGTTGTTCAACGTCAGTTTACACAGCCGTATTAGTTTTTCGGGGATACCAAATTCAGAATTCGCGGTATAAAGGCAGCTCCTTTTCGTGCTGTCGAAAGCAGCTTTGAAATCGACGAAGAGGTGGTGTTTGTCGATTCTCCTTTCATGGGTCTTTTTTAAGATTTGGCGCATGGCGAATATCTGGTCGGTTGTTGATTTTCCAGGTCTGAAGCCACACTGATAAGGTCCAATCAGTTTGTTGACGGTGGGCTTTAATCTTTCACGCAATAAGCTCGAACCTTATATGCGATGTTGAGGAGGCTGATCCCACGGTAGTTGGCGCAAAAAAAACACCGCCGTCCCAGAAATGCGATGGACGGGACAAGGACAGAGACGAGAAGGTCCTTGTGGCATTTACTACAGTGGCCATATAAAGGAGTGCAAATTTGGTGTTGGATTCGTGGTAGGAGAGAGACTCCGTCGCCGAGTACTATCATTCACCCGGTGAATGAACGTCTAGCCACAATCCGCATCAAAGCGAGGTTCTTCAACATATCGCTGATTTGCGCCCACGCCCCGACGGAAGAGAAGGACGATGTGACCAAAGATGCCTTCTATGAGCGCTTGGAGCGCGCTTATGAGAGCTGCCCCCGCCACGATTTCAAAATCGTGCTTGGCGACTTTAACGCCAGGGTGGGCAAAGAAGGTATCTTTGGCACTACGGTCGGTAAATTCAGCCTCCACGAGGAAACATCCCCAAATGGGTTGGGCTGCGGATCGAAAAGCCTCCAACCAGATCAATCATGTTGTGATAGACGGAGGACAGGTCTCCAGTGTTCCAGACGTGCGAGTTACGTCGACGTCGATGCCAACCACTATCGGCATGACCGATATGAATGCAACTGCAATTCATAAGAACTGCAACAAAGAAATAATGCCGACGTCAACGTTAACAACCTACCCCAAAACACTTAGAATTAACTGGTCTACTTAAATATTTTCCCTTTTTTGTTACCGCAACAATATTGCGACCACACGAAATATGCATATCATATTTCGAAACAAACCAGGGCACTTACATTGGATCACATTGCATTTCCGCTGCACATTTAATATGTTCAAACGAATATTGCGATAGCAATTAACGTCACAATAAATAGTGTAACATAAATATTTGAGGGAATGCAATTGATGTAATGTGAGAAGTAGGCCACTTGACAAATATTGTCGCAACTACAAGTGGTTGCGCCAAAATAATAATAAGAAAAGAAATAATGTATTTTGTATCAGAAAATAGAACTTAGCTTAAGAAAATATTGGAAATAAATGAACAGAAGAATTCTGACGGTTAATCCGACAAGTCGTGGTTTTCTCTTAGCGATTCACTAAACCGAAGTTTAGTGTTAATAAGAATATTTGAACTAAAGTTCAGTATTCATCGATCAATGAGTTAATTTAGTATTAAAACACGGGTTCAATAACCACAACTGGCGCAGTCGACGGAACTTTGCCCTTAGACAAAGAAAAAGAGCCTGACACAACATGTAAACCGCTTAAACATACTTATTAAAGTGAAAAGTAAAAACGTCAAAAGGCCACCACAAGACTTAATATAAATATAAACAATTGAAATTTTTATAATAAAAGTTACATAAAGAAATATTTTAGAGTGAACTTCTGACATATTACGAAATCTAACTGCCAAAAGTCATAGAATCATTATAAGAAACTTACTATTGCTTGCGGGTTCAAAAAAAAAACATCATTTTATTAAAAGAACTAACTTCTCGAAAAAAAAAAACACAATTATACACATTTAACTACCACAATGGCAATCACCAACAACGATCTAAACCGGATATCAGCGTCGGACCTCCTTAAGGAAGCTGCGAAAATCAAAGAGTTCAGAGGCGACGGGAGCTACGACATATCTTCATTCATTGGAGAGGTGGAACTGATCCTGCCCTTGTTCAACGAGAACCAAGCGGTCAAAAATTATGTGTGGGAGAGACACATAAAGACCAAGATCCAAGGAGAGGCGCTCCAGATAATACGGACACTAAACAGAGACTCATCGTGGGACGAAGTGAAGACAGAACTGATACGGAACTTCGGAATAAGGGAAAGCTACCACCAACTCTTCCACCAGGCCATCACAACCAGGCAGTATAATGTAAGTCATTATTATTACAACTTAAAAAACATATTAGATAAGCTTAACTCAAAATATAATTTAGACGAAAATAAGCCGACAGAATTTTCTCCTAAGACTAATGAGTCATTAATATTAAAAACATTTTTAAATAATATTCCGCCTCATTTATCGGCAATAATTTACGGTAGGAACATTAACTCATTAAGGGAAGCATTTTACGTATTAGAAGAAACAGGACTTACTAATAGAAGCTATTATGGTCAAGTAGGAAATAAAATAAACAATCAAAGACCTGGGGATCATAACCAAACAAATAATAGGTTTTATAATTTTAACAATTCTAATAATAAATTCAACAACGAAAGAACAAGGACGAATCCTAGACAAGGAAATACAGAACAAACACGATTAAACAGTAATCGTTTCAATAATCAAAACCAAAGTAATAACACAGCAAGCTCATTCAGACGGACTTACCAAAACCATAACAATTATAACGGTGAAAGAAGTACCAACTATAGGAATGAAATTCCAATGGAAGTAGACCATATAAACCAAGAAGTAAATTTTCCCTTGGACCATACCAAAACTACCTTCCGTTAGTAGAATTAACAATAAAAAATGAAAAGATTACATGCCTAATCGACTCAGGCTCTACTACGTCCCTTATCGACAATAGAAAATTAATCAAGTATAACAGAATACTATTAAATAACTCAATAAAAATCCGGTCATTTAATAGTGAAGCACTAATCAAATGGGAAATAATAACAAGTTTACCCCTCGAATTTAATTTTGACGCAAATATGTCATGGAAATTAACTGATTTACATAATAAAGGATTCGATGCAATCCTTGGGCAAAACATACTAAAACCATTACAAGCAGTTATTGATATGAGAAACGATACCTTAACAATTAATAACGAAGTGATAAAATTTATGAATTCTTGCCCATATAATTTTAATGAAATTTATCAATTAGAAAGTACGGAAAATAGGGACTTACAAATTGAGCAATTTACAACAAATCTAAACAAAGAAGAGAAATTTTTAGTTAGTAAGTTAATAAAAAATTACAAGAACCCATTTTATAAAGAAGGAGATGACCTTACTAGTACATCAGCTATTGAACACGAGATAGTGACCACGATAGACACTCCAGTATATTCGAAAATTTACAGATACCCACAGATACACGAAGAAGAGATAACTAAACAAATTAAAGAAATGTTAAAACAAGGAATCATAAGAAATAGTAATTCCCCTTACAATAGTCCTTTATGGATAGTACCAAAAAAATCAGATAACTCCCAAACAAAGAAATGGCGGATCGTGATAGACTACAGAAAACTAAATGATATCACAATCGATGACAAATTCCCAATCCCAAACATTGATAATATATTAGATAAATTAGGAAGAGCTGTATACTTTACGACACTCGATCTCGCAAAAGGATTCCACCAAATCTTAGTAAAAGAGGAAGATAGAAAGAAAACCGCGTTTTCCACCCCTTTTGGTCATTACGAATACGTTAGAATGCCATTCGGTCTCAAAAACGCCCCATCAACCTTCCAAAGGCTGATGAATTGTGTTCTTAGAGAATACATAAATAAAATATGCGTAGTATACATGGATGACATTCTCGTTTTCAGTACAACATTAGAAGAGCATATACAAAGCCTAACAAAAATTTTCAATGCACTAAAGAAGCATAACCTTAAGGTACAATTTGACAAGTGCAATTTTTGTGCCAAAGAAACACAATTTCTAGGCCACGTTTTAACACCTGAAGGAGTTAAACCGAATTTTGAGAAAATAAATAAAATACAAGATCTAAAATTACCAAAAACAACAAGACAAATAAAGTCTTTCCTAGGAGCTACGGGATACTATCGGAAATTTATAAAAGATTACGCGAAAGTAGCACAACCTATGACACATTTTCTAAAGAAAAATGTTAAAATTAATATTAACGACTCTACATATATAAACTCATTTCAAAAATTAAAACAAATAATGACAGAAGCTCCAGTACTAAGTTATCCAGATTTCAAAAAGAAATTTACATTAACTACTGATGCAAGCAATTTCGCAATCGGTGCCGTATTACAACAAAATGGACATCCTGTATGTTATGCGAGTAGAACACTCAACGACCACGAACGTAGATATTCTACAACAGAAAAGGAGTTGTTAGCAATCGTTTGGGCCACAAACTACTTCCGGCCTTACTTATATGGCGTCCAATTTGATTTATTAACGGATCATCAACCATTAAAATGGCTATACACGAAGGCTCATTGTAAAGATATAAATCCTAGACTACAAAGATGGATAATAAAATTAGGAGAATACAACATGAACGTAAATTATATAAAAGGAAAGGAAAACAAAGTAGCAGATTTCCTTAGCAGAATCAATAATAACACCAATTTAATAAATTTTATGGAAACAGGTAGCAATCTATCTTTAGAAAATAATTTAGACGAAAACGATGCAAATACAATACACTCTCAGGAGGAGCAATTGAACAACCATATACCCATTTTGGACACCATAGTCAATCGGTTTAAAATTCAGATAATTTTAACAGATAACAAACAATTGGAGTTCGAAATAAAACACAACAATAAAAAAATATACGTAACACCAGTAGATCTCGACAACAATATTTCTGATATCCTCAGAAGACATATCACTTCAGGCAAAATTGGCATATACAGCGAGGTTAACGACCATGAATATAATAAATTACAACAAAAAATCATCGAGTTATTTGATGGATTCGACAACATTAAATTTGTTAAATGTTCATATCACGCTAAAGATATAAATAGCGAAGAAGAAGCCTACAGACATATCCAAAATTATCACAAGTTTGAAACAGGACACACAGGAATATCAGAGAACTACGAAGGAGTTAAAAGACATATCTACTTCCCAAATTTGAAAAAACTGGTACACAAATTCGTAAACAACTGCGATACATGCAACAGAGTCAAATATGATAGGCGACCTATAAGAGCAAAATTTAATTTAACGGAAACACCGAAAGATTGCAAAGAAATAATTCACATGGATTGCTACACTAATTCAAAAGCGAATTTTATAACTTTTATAGACAGGTTTTCTAAATTCGCCACAGCATTTTTTCTTGAAGATAGGACCAGCCAAACTATAATCGAAAAAATAAACCAATATAAGTCGCAAAGAGGACATTTTAAAAAAATTATTGCTGATAACGAATTTAAAAGCATTAATGTTAAAGATTTCCTCAGAAACGAAAATATTGAACTACATCTCGTTAAACCAAATAACCACACCGGCAATTCTGATGTAGAACGCCTACACAATACACTAGGAGAAAAAATTAGAGTATTAGGTATAGAAAATAAAAACTCTAGTATAACAAATAAAATGAGCAAAGCTATAGAATGGTATAATAACAGCTACCACTCAGTTACAAAAGAAAAACCCATAAATATTGAGGAAGGTAAGTGTAACAAGAGCACAATTTATGACAGAATATTCAAAGAAAAATCTAAGCGAATAAATAAGAGTAACGAAAACAGAGAACACTATGTAGAAGAAAGAAATATAGGTTACGTAAAGAATTACAAAAGCGTTAGGCATAAGGAACAACCGAAGTTTATAAAAACAAATCTAAACGATATACATTTAAACAACGTTAAACGGAAATACAAATTTGCAGGGGCAATGGATCCTGAAACTTTTGATCCTGACAGCAATTTGGACCCTGGGGCTGGGACAAGTAACAATAGATAAAATAGAAAGCAACAAAGGATATATAGAAATACAAACAGGCGATGCAGATATAGTTAAGTCATATGTAACAATACTACACGTTATAAATCCACTAGAAATATCAAATTTACTTAATGAAATAGAATCTAATATAAAATCGGCAAATCTGCAAGTAGGACAAGCAACACTAAACATGCAAATTAAATTTATTAGAAGCAAGATAAATACTATCACACCCCACAGACAAAAAAGAGGCCTACTAAATGCTGTAGGAACTGTACAAAAATGGCTTTACGGTACCATGGACGACAATGATAGACAAGACCTTGAACAACACCTCAACATCATCGACACAAACAACCACAAGGCTATCGAAACAATAAACAAACAAATAGATATTAATACTAATTTCAATAAAACGTTTCTTGAATTAAAAAGACTTATGCATAACGATAGGGATATGATATCTGCAAAACTAAACTCCATAGGGAACATAAGTAAAAGGACCCAAGACGAAATTTTATACCTTGACTTTTCTCTAAAACTGAAAATATTACAGGACAATGTAGAACACATACAAGACAATATAGCAGCAAGTGGTTTAGGAATTTTACATAGCAACATGATAACCGACCAAGAAATAACAAAATACAACTTAGACTCACAAAAATAACTTTGCGAGGAAAATTATATCAAAAATTGATGAAAACAACAAAAGAACCCCAAATTTCATCACTAGCGAGTCGGAGCACCTATGGGAAAAAAATAAAATTAGGATCTGTTTTATTTATACAACATAAGTAAAGCGGCATTAGACTCACAAAAACAAAAATCAGCTGTTATTTAAGCACTGCTTAAGTCTCCCCTTTTCAGTACTTAAGCATTACATAAGTATGAACTGTAAAACAATATTTTCCTGTTTTATCTTAAGTACAACATAAGTATGCACTGTGAAACCGGGCATTAGACTCACAAAAATTGAAAAAAAATAAAATTAGGATCCCTTACAGACAAAAACCATAATATTATTTTCGCTATCAAAATTCCAACAGAATTAATAACACTACACACATCTATAATATTGCCGTTAGGAGATATAAGCAACTTTGAGTTAATGTTTCAACAAGTATATGCACTAAGATATAACAATGAATTGTACGAATTTAATGATAATATAGATTTACAACGTCTTAAGCCAATTAATAATTGTTTGATAAAAAGAAACTGTATGAAAATTTTTAATAACGCCTCCGAAATTATAAACATTAACGAAGGAATTATATTTGTAAAAAATACTAAAAATACTAGTGTAGAAAGTGACTGCATTATAAACAACAGCTCTCCCTTAAGCGGAAACTATTTAATACATTTTTACAATTGTAGCATAACAATTAATAATAAAACATTTTCAACAAAAAGTAAAATAATTAAAAGTAGCATTGTATTAGCAAGCGATATAGACAACATTAAAGATATAAATAAGAAACTTATATTTGATGATATTATATTACAACAAATAGAAAATATAAACTTTATAGATGAAGTTAAATACCAAAAACGACAACAATACATACATATAAGCATATATACAATATCAATTGTAATTATAGTCAGTCTTTCGATAATCATTTATTGTAAAAACAAGAGAAAGAATTTCAAAATTACTAATGTGATCTCCCAGGAGAGAGCTCAATCAAGGGGGGGAGTTACGTCGACGTCGATGCCAACCACTATCGGCATGACCGATATGAATGCAACTGCAATTCATAAGAACTGCAACAAAGAAATAATGCCGACGTCAACGTTAACAACCTACCCCAAAACACTTAGAATTAACTGGTCTACTTAAATATTTTCCTTTTTTGTTACCGCAACAATATTGCGACCACACGAAATATGCATATCATATTTCGAAACAAACCAGGGCACTTACATCGGATCACATTGCATTTCCGCTGCACATTTAATATGTTCAAACGAATATTGCGATAGCAATTAACGTCACAATAAATAGTGCAACATAAATATTTGAGGGAATGCAATTGATGTAATGTGAGAAGTAGGCCACTTGACAAATATTGTCGCAACTACAAGTGGTTGCGCCAAAATAATAATAAGAAAAGAAATAATGTATTTTGTATCAGAAAATAGAACTTAGCTTAAGAAAATATTGGAAATAAATGAACAGAAGAATTCTGACGGTTAATCCAACAAGTCGTGGTTTTCTCTTAGCGATTCACTAAACCGAAGTTTAGTGTTAATAAGAATATTTGAACTAATGTTCAGTATTCATCGATCAATGAGTTAATTTAGTATTAAAACACGGGTTCAATAACAACAGGCAGCCGAACGATTTTCTACTCGGCTTGCACTCCTGCTCTCTGAGAGCACTCGTCAACAACTCGATATAAGGGAACTGTGGCACGGCATTTCAAACTCCTTACGTACAGCTGCAACCGAAACCATTGGTTTTCGGAAAGTGCAAAAGAACAGTTGGTACGACGAGGAGTGCCGTGTCGCAGCGGAGCAGCGGAGAGAAAACAGACAGCGTACTTCGCAACGTTACGATCGACCACAACACGTGCGGGATGGGATAGATACCGAGAGTTGAAGAGGGAAGCGAGACGCATTTGCAGATAGAAAGAGAAAGAGGCTGAAATGCGTGAGTACGAAGAGCTTGATAAGCTGGCCGACAGGGGTAATGTTCGAAACTTCTAC
The DNA here is from genome assembly GCF_024586455.1 of Bactrocera neohumeralis. NCBI lineage: Eukaryota > Metazoa > Arthropoda > Insecta > Diptera > Tephritidae > Bactrocera > Bactrocera neohumeralis. The sequence continues at coordinate 14,284,678 of NW_026089624.1, forward strand.
GAAAAAATGCGGCGGCTTACAGAAGGTTTCAAGACCGGAGCATACTCTTGTAGAACCCCCGAAGGTGATCTAGTCACCGATGCCCAGAGCATACTTGAATTATGGAGGGAACACTTCTCCAGCCTGCTGAATTGCAGTGAACGTACAACACCAGGAAAAGGCGAACCCGATTCCCCAATCGATGACGATGGAGCAGACGTTCCATTGCCCGACTATGAAGAAGTTCGAATAGCAATTACTAGCCAGAAGAACAACAAAGCGGCGAGGGCCGATGGATTGCCGGCCGAGCTATTCAAACACGGCGGCGAAGAGCTGATAAAGAGCATGCATCAGCTTCTTTGTAAAATATGGTCGGACGAAAGCATGCCCAACGATTGGAATTTAAGTGCGCTATGCCCAATCCATAAAAAGGGAGACCCCACAATCTGCCCCAACTACCGTGGGATAAGCCTCCTCAACATCGCATATAAGGTTCTATCGAACGTATTGTGTGAAAGATTAAAGCCTACCGTCAAGAAACTGATTGGACCTTATCAGTGTGGCTTTAGACCTGTTAAATCAACAACCGACCAGATATTCACCATACGCCAAATCTTGGAAAAGACCCGTGAAAGGAGAATCGACACACACCACCTCTTCGTCGATTTCAAAGCTGCTTTCGACAGCACGAAAATGCCGCGATGTCTGAACTTGGTATCCCCGCAAAACTAATACGGCTGTGTAAACTGACGTTGAGCAACACGAAAAGCTCCGTCAGGATCGAGAAGACGTTGAGCAACACGAAAAGCTCCGTCAGGATCGAGAAGGACCTCTCCGAGCCGTTCGATACCAAGCGAGGTTTCAGACAGGGCGACTGCCTATCGTGCGACTTCTTCAACCTTCTTCTGGAGAAAATAATACGAGCTGCAGAACTAAACAGAAGGTACCATCTTCTATAAGAGTGTACAGCTGCTGGCGTATGCCGATGATATTGATATCATCGGCCTCAACACCCGCGCCGTTAGTTCTGCTTTCTCCAGACTGGACAAAAGGCAAGGCAAATGGGTCTAGCAGTGAACGAGGGCAAAACGAAATATCTCCTGTCATCAAACAAACCGTCGTCGCATTCGCGACTTGGCTCTCACGTCACTGTTGACAGTCATAACTTTGAAGCCGTAGATAATTTCGTCTATCTTGGAACCAGCGTAAACACCATCACCAATGTCAGCCTAGGAATCAAACGCAGGATAACTCTTGCCAACAGGTGCTACTTCGGACTGAGTAGGCAATTGAGAAGCAAAGTCCTCTCTCGACGAACAAAAACCAAACTCTATAAGTCACTCATAATTCCCGTCCTGTTATATGGTGCAGAGACCTGGACGATGATAACAACTGATGAGTCGACGTTGCAAGTTTTCGGGAGAAAAGTTCTGCGAAAGATTTATGGTCCTTTGCGCATTGGCCACGGCGAATACCGCAGCTGTACGAGATATACGACGACATTGACATAGTTCAACGAATTAAAAGACAGCGGCTACGCTGGCTAGGTCATGTTGTCCGGATGGACGAATACACTCCAGCTCTGAAAATATTCGACGCAGTACCCGTCGGGGGAAGCAGAGGAAGAGGAAGACCTCCACTCCGTTGGAAGGACCAAGTGGAGACGGACCTGGCTTCACTTGGAATATCCAATTGGCGCCACGTAGCGAAAAGAAGAAACGACTGGCACGCTGTTGTTAACTCGGCTATAATCGCGTAAGCGGTGTCTACGCCAATAAAGAAGAAGATGTTTTTCTTTTACGCACAAACAATTCATTATTTAATTATTTAAAAAAAAGAGATTCGAACTAAATTCTTTGCGGTTAAAACAACCTGTTACGAACAAGAGACAGAACAGAACAAAACAGTATAATAACGAAGGAATCTGGCAACTCTTCTCAGGTACAGCTGTGAAATTTCGTGCTCTTGGAAATTTGTTTAATTTATATTTAAAACTTTGTAGTGAAGATATCTGAATTAAGTGATTTGTTAAGATAAGTATCACGGTTATCTTGTACTATTAAGGGAATTGAAATTTACTTTAATTGTGTGTTGGCAAATTTTAATTTATTTCGCCGAGTCATTTTCAATTTGGTTTTTTGCTACATTTTTAAATAGTGCAATTGTTAGTGTTATTTTATATTGTTTATTTAAATTTCTTTCTTGTTTTATTCATTTTCCATCTTTGTTCACAGCTGTTTTCGAGTTTCTTACTTTTCGTTTGTCACAGTGCATCCCAAACTGCTCGCTATATTGGTTGTTACCTTTCATAACCAGTGCATTTATTCGTTATAAATAATTTTGTCATTACTCTTTTTACTTTTATTATTTGAGTTTTTTATATTTTTATTTAATATTGTTTTTTTTTATAATTATGACTTGCAATTTCCCGAACTGTAATGTGAAAGGCGAGTCGGAACGCTATTTTTCTTGCTGGCTAGGTGACGGGCTTGCCCATCTTAAATGTACTGGACTGACAGGCAGGATATTGGATTATATTCTTGATAGTAATGGCTTGCACTGGGCTTGCATAAAATGCAGACCAACAGAAATTGAATTATTTAAAGTCTTTGGGCAGGCGCGCAATAATTTCAAGGAGATTGACCGTAAGCTTGAAACCCTTACCAACCTCATCAAACTTTCTTCCTCTTGTCTGCTCAGAATGCAGAGAAAACTGTTACTGAACATGGGAAAACTTCTCAGGATCCGCCTCCAAATAATTGTAAGTCAGGTAACAAAAATTTAGTTGTAATACCTTGGAAAAAGGCAATTTTTATCTCAAGACTTGCTGTGGATACCACAGTCGACGACAAAAAAGAATTATATCTCGTCGAAATTAAAAACGAACGGACGATACAGACATCCGTAAATTTAATTTCAAATACGACAGGGATATTTCGTCGTTTAAGATCGACATATCCGCTGACAATTTTCAATTGGTACTTGACAACTCATTCTGGCCATCTGGGGTCTTTGTGCGCGAATGCGAGCATAAACGTGATAAACCCCCTGCAGTTATTACTAAAATGCCAAGAAAACCCGTTAGTCCAAAAAAATGATTAACAATAACTCGCTTAGTATTTATTATCAAAATGTTAAAAAGGTCTTAATACAAAACTTACTGATCTGTATTTAAATAGCATTAAATGTAATTTTAAAATCATTGCTTTCACAGAAACTTGGCTAAAGCCCCACATTTTTGATATTGAAATATTCAATAGCGTATTTAAAGTCTTTAGATATGACCGGCTGAGCAGAGTTGAAGGTGGTGTCTTGTTTGCTGTTCATTCTTCAATTCCATCTGAAGAAGTCCATGTTGCGCATGCAGACTTCATAGAATTTAAGGGCCATTCGAATTTGCGCTAATAGTGGCCATATCTACTTAACTTCATCTTATATACCGCCTCAATCGGACTTGTCTGTATAAATGCTGCAAGCTTCTTTAATAAATAATGTTTCCTCCATGGCTAATAATACTGATTCTATGATTGTTTTGGGAGATTTCAATTTACCGTGTGTATCATTGGAAATCTATTGATGATTACAGCATTCCTGTTAGTACTCGCTTATGTTTTAACGAGTTCTTAGATAAAATGTCGGAGTTGGGTCTTAATCAAATTAATTTAATTTCAAACAAGTTTACTAAGTTCTTAGATCTGGTTTACGTTGATAACGCTTCAATATTCTCTGTTGTCCGATGTGATCCTTTGGTTCTGCTAGAGGACTTGTATCATCCTGCTTTGGAAATTAATATCAAAATCATAGCCAACTTTGTTCATAATAATACACAAGACCTTTGTTTTCGGTTTAACTTTGCGAAAGCTAATTTTAAGAAGATTAATTACGAACTTTCTAAAGTAACTTGGCCTGATTACAGTGGCAATATTGAATTTAGTGATTCCCATTTTAATGAAACAATTTTAAATTTATTTGATATTTTGTTTGAATTAATGCACCCACCATTTCCGAAGCAGACGCCTTATATCAGTTAAATATGTTAGAATAATCATTAAATTATGGCCCAGATGTGATTCCCTCATTCTTTCTCAAAAAATGTGCCAAATATATATACCAACCCTTAAAACTATTTACCTCATCTCTTAAGCAAGGCTTATTTCGATCCATATGGAAAAAGTTATTTATAATTCCTTTACATAAGAGGGGATTTAGGTCATCTATTGAAAACTATAGGGGAATAGCAAAGTTGTCAGCAATACCTAAACTTTTTGAAGCAATTATAACAGACGACATAACCTTCCGGATTTCTCCACTAATTTCTTGCTCTCAATACGTTTTTCGTAAAGGGGAATCTACAGTAACTACTTTGCGTGAATTTGTATCACATTTATCAACGGGCTTTAGGGACAATACTGATGTTATATACACATTTTAGTAAAGCTTTTGATAAAGTAAACCATTCAATTCTTTTGAATAAGCTTGATCTTCTTGGATTTCAACCAATATTTCTATACTGGGTTGTTATCTTAGTAATAGAATTCATAAATCAATGTTCCTTGAGGCGATTCTTAAGGTAGCCATCTTGTCCAATTCTGTTCTTGTAATTTATTAATGACATATCATCTGTTGCTAAGTATTCAAGAGTTTTATTATATGCTGACGATGTAAAACTTTTTAAATCATATAGTACTTCAAATAGCGAAAGATATCAGTTGCAAAAAGTTTTAAACAACCTAGTTTCTTGGTGTGTTAGAAATGACATGCCTTAAAATGTAAATCGTTGTGCTTTTCACGTAGATCTGTAGATCCTACTTCATACGTAATACAAAACCTTAGGTTGGAGCAAGTATACAGTTTTGTTGCTCTGGGGATAACTATGGACCACACACTCAATTTTAATCTTCACGCATCTTCCCCCTTACACTAACCGTTTAAAACTTATAAATATCTCTACACTCGCTAGTCGTAGGGAGACGCTTGGTATAATATTTCTTGTAAAACTCATGAATGGGTAAGTCTGTAGTCCATCTCTCTTACCTGATATTAAAGCTCTGTGCAGGGTAGGTGCAACGCGAACTCACCTTTGATTAAGAACAACGCCGAGTTGGTGATTCGGAGCAGTCTTTGGAGACGTTGAAGTGTAATAAACCCGAGTTTTTGCGTCGATATATGGATGAAAAATTACTTCATCATTTAAGTTCGAAGTCCAATCGACAGTCATCCGAGTAGCTTTATTGACGACCTTGAAAAGTGAAGGATGATCAGCAGCGACTATTACATAGCGTTATCAGACCATTTGAAGACAAAAACGGTCGCGTTTGAAGAAAAATAAAGTGCTGCTTCACTCAGACATGCACCGTGTCACAATACAGTGAAAACGATGGCAAAATTTTCCTGATTTGGCAACCAGCAACTATTTCGTGCTCTCAAATTTCAAAAGAATGATCGCTGAAAAGAAATTTCAGTCGAATGAAGAGTTGACCCCCTAAACTGAGGCCTATTTTGAAGCAAAGAACAAAACGTACTACAAAAATGGTATAGAAAAGTTTGAGGGTCTCTATAATCAGTGTATCACACTTGAAATGAACTATGCTTTAGAAAATGTGTAATAACTTTGCCAGAAAAAAGTGTTTTTCTATGGTAAGGACTTTTAATGAGGTCTGTTAGTTTTCTCCTTAAATGTTTTTTGTCCTCAACGTAAACTTAAATGAGTTTGTTGCACTTCTCGCAGCTCTGTTTTAATTTGCATATATTCTAAAGCTTTTTGGAATATCATAAATATGAAAATGATTGTTTTGTTTTGGCTTTAACCTTGGTATCTATTTTCTCACGAGCTTACAAGGTGCGTTCCAAAGTAAACAGGACTTTAAAAAAATCAGAACAAGTGGTTTTTTCGGCAAAATTAATATATTTTATTCAAAATAGTCTCCTTCTGCTTCTATACAGCTTTTTGCAAGGGCCAAACTCATGTCGAACGAGTGTTTTAGCTCGTTGGCCGGTATGGCCGCCAATTTTCCGGTTCAAGCCTTTTGAATGGCCTCTACGTCTGCATAACGCTTTCCTTTCATGGGCAAATGCATTGGAAGAAGGCGCACGGTGCCATATCAGGTGAATACGGGGAGTGGTTAATGGTTAAAATGTGATTTTTGGACAAATAATTTGTCACAAACGCCGATCAATGAGACGGCGCATTATCGTGCAACAAACGCTAACTTTCATTTTCGCGATATTTGGGCCGAACCGTCGAATACGGCGGACCAAATGCGATACATCGATGTTTTGGAGATGTTCAATTTTATTTCCATAAATTTCAATGATGATTTCGACTGATTTTTGATGAATTCACGCACAGTTTCGATAGATTTTCCGGTGATCGCGGATTTTCACTGGCCCACATGTTGATCGTCATTCATTTCCTCACGACCACTTTGAAAACGTTCAAACAACTCCTGCACTCTGCTACGGGATAGGCAATCATCGCCATAAACTTGTTTCATCAATTGAAACGTTTCGGTAAAAGTTTTACCAATTTTAAAACAAAATTAAATGTTGGCTCTTTGTTCGAAGCTCATTTTTGCACCGATAACACAAACATACTGACACTGAAAACGCAATAACTTCACTTCCAATTAATGTAATATCATGAAGTTCTCACTGGACAATAGATAAAGATAGAAGATTCTAACGCACCAGTCGACATATAGATGGCGCCACCAGGGGGCGTTAGATTCAAAAAGTCCTGTTTACTTTGGATCTTTTCTTGATATTGGATCGGACGTCTCGACAACTTCTTTATTTAGTGTTACAGCTCGATCACATCCCGCACTATAAGCGATTCGAGGACTTTTTTCTAGAATATTTTTGTTTTTTCTTGCCAGAAAATTTCCAAACGAGTTTTAACTCTTTTGATTTGTAGCTTTCTTTTAATATTTTAAGCTCTCGAATCGAAACATGACAAAGGAGGGCAGCTTCTGAACATTTTGAAGACGGCATCGACATATCAAACAGTTGATATTTTCAACTTCGTTCTTGCCGTGCTAAAACTGTTCACTTGAATGAAATTGAAATATTCTGTTCAAAATTAAATTTTTTGTGCAAAATATAAGTAAATAGGTCGATTCATTTGCATTAAACTATGAATTGTTATTAGAAATGAAATATCAAACGAAATTCAGCGCTGAATGTCGCATCTTAAAATTGACACCCTTATCTGTGATAGGCATGTTCCAAGATAATTCAACAGTTACTATCACACAGTGTTTTTTTTCAAATATTTTGTTTCTCGACTATTTAAGCTTGTGTTCAATCAGAATCGTATATATACAAAAGAAAAGCTATTTCGGTATGTACCCGCCGAATGTATGGTGCTAATAGAGACCTTTTTTTTAAAATGACCGTCGATTTTGCATTCTAAATATATAAATTTAAAGCTCACGAAAGGTTAAAAAGATTTGGCTGAAAATGGGTGGGGAATTCGCTTAGATGCGGACATAGGCTTCTGTTTATCTGTATATTTAAAAATCAAAACTATTCAGATATAGACAAATATATTTAAAATCATAAGCATGTGTTCGATATTCCATGGCACCAGTATTAACAGCAACAACAATATCAGCCTTGGAATCCAACGCATAATAACTCTTGCAAACAGGTGCTACTTCGTACTCAGTTGGCATTTGCGAAGTAAAGTCCTCTCTCGATGAACAAAGACCAAAATCTATAAGTCACTAATTATTTCCGTCCTGCTATATAGAGCAGAGGTATTACCGATGACAACATCTAATGAGTCGACGTTACGAGTTTTCGAGAGAAAGTTTCTGCGGAAAATGTTTGGTCCTTTGCGCTTTGGCAACGACGAATATTGCATTCGATGGGACGATGAGCTGTACGAGTTATACGACGACATTGACATAGTTCAGCGAATTAAGAGACGGCGACTGCGCTGGCTAGGTCATGTGGTCTGTATGGATGAAAACACTTCAGTTCTGAAAGTATTCGACGCGGTACCCGGGACCCGGGAAAGCAGAGGAAGAGGCAGATCTCCACCTCGTGGGAGAGACCATGTGGAGAAGGGCCTGGTTGCACTTGGTATCTCGAATTGGCGCCAAATTACTAGAAGAAGAAACAATTAGCGCGCTGTTGTTAACTCGGCTATAACCTCGTAAGCGGAGTGTACACCGTTAAAGAAGAAGACAAGTGTGCGTAACAAAAAGTTAATGACAGTCATAGAAACCATAAGATTGGGAAGAAGGAAGAGTTATAACGCAGCAATTCTGGGTATTGTAAATCTAATATTCTCGTATAATTTGACTGATAATTTACTAACTACCTGTGCCATATATTTTAGACAGCAATTTACATTGTGCACAAAGAAATATGTTATCACTTATGTATCTCAAATTATAAATAATATAAAACTATCTGTAAGGACGCTTATCCACTTAATCGGTACAAATGAGCTAGGGGAGGAATGTTTCCAAGTATTTCTGTTCAGATACTCATATTTGTATAACTAGCAGCCCGCCTCGGCTCCACACGGGTATTAAACAATCATTTGGAGGATTTAATTTCCTGAAAAGCAAAATTGGAATTCCAATTTTTAAAGTCAATCCATGTGGTGGCAGTCTTGAATGGTTTAATGAATTTAAAAAATCCTAGGGATAATGATCTCCGTCTTCGATATTAGTCTCGGTGTCTATCGCTTTGTATTTTTTACTTCTCCGGGAACTTCTTGAGTAATTAGGTTCCTGGGTGACACTATTGCGCTAGAACACAACCAATGAAATTCCTTTTCGTGCAAATTCTCGATGTAAGGGTTTACTGCATCTATTAAAATTTCTAAACTACGGACTATATGGCCTAGGGACTCATACACTAAAATTAAATTAAGAGTGGTAAAAATTCCTTCCTAATTTTAAGCAGTTGCTGTGGAAAACGACCATCAGTGATTCCCGTTAGATGAGCTCTCATATTTTCAATCGATGTCGATAAGAGCAACGATATTAATCATGCTTTGATGATATTTGTTCTGTTAATGACAGGAAGAGTCTGTCGGAAATCTCCAGCAAATACAAAAGTTATCCTACCCATGAAAGCAGAGTCACGGCCTCCATATGTGCTTTATGGCTCATGGTGCAAGCCTCTTGCACTAGTTAACCAAGAGGCACATTTTTGCAGATAGAACATATCGATTGTTGTTCAATGGATAACGGAAGTTTAAAAGATGTATAGTACATAGTTTTTTCATTCCTTAGAAGAGTTGCAGCAATTCCTGACAAAGCAACTGCTATCGCTATCTTCCCTGATTGTCTTATTTTAGCAAGTAAAACTAAATTCATGATGGATGGAGTCATGTGTATAAGTTCACGAAAGTGAGGAAAGTTCTCTGATCGCCATTCACTTGGGAGTGGCCAGAAACGATTCTTTTACACATGGCTCAAGCAGCTCACTACTTCCGGTCTTTGACCAAGTATCCTCTGGGTAGCCTAAAAACATCCGTTCGAAGGCGAGCTAATGTGAGAAGGCGAAACATTCCCTACATAGGGTTGTGCGCTGGGCTTGGGACCCGCCACGTAAAAAACAATACCAATGAAAAAGTTGAAACAGCCTCGGATGAGAGACCCCCGTTTTGATGACGACCATGGCAAACGGAATAAAGACTACGATTTGAGGGCATGCACCTGGAATGTCCGGACCCTTAATTGGGATGGTGCCGCTGCCCAGCTGGTTGCTGTCCTCGCAAAAATAAAGGCTGACATCACCGCCGTCCAAGAAATGCGATGGACGGGACAAGGACAGAGACGAGTAGGTCCTTGTGATATTTACTACAGTGGCCATATAAAGCAGCGCAAGTTTGGTGTTGGATTCGTGGTGGGAGAGAGACTCCGTCGCCGAGTACTATCATTCACTCCGGTGAATGAACGTCTAGCCACAATCCGCATCAAAGCGAGGTTCTTCAACATATCGCTGATTTGCGCCCACGCCCCGACGGAAGAGAAGGACGATGTGACCAAAGATGCCTTCTATGAGCGCTTGGAGCGCGCTTATGAGAGCTGCCCCCGCCACGATGTCAAAATCGTGCTTGGCGACTTTAACGCCAGGGTGGGCAAAGAAGGTATATTTGGCACTACGGTCGGTAAATTCAGCCTCCACGACGAAACATCCCCAAATGGGTTGAGGCTGATTGACTTCGTCGCCGGGGCCCAAAATATGGTTATCTGTAGTACTAGATTCCAGCATAAGAAGATTCATCAAGCTACCTGGCTGTCTCCGGATCGAAAAACTACCAACCAGATCGATCATGTTGTGATAGATGGAAGACACGTCTCCAGTGTTTTAGATGTGCGTGCGCTCCGAGGTCCTAACATCGATTTGGACCACTATCTTGTTGCAGCTAAGATTCGCACTCGCCTCTGTGCAGCAAAAAACGCGCGCCACCAAACACAAGGAAGGTTCGACGTCGAGAAGCTGCAATCACAACAGACAGCCGAACGATTTTCTACTCGGCTTGCACTCCTGCTGGGAACTGTGGGACAACAGCTGGTACGACGAGGAGTGCCATGTCGCAGCGGAGAGAAAACAGGCTGCCTACCTCGCAACGTTACGATCGACCACTACACGTGCGGGATGGGATAGATACCGAGAGTTGAAGAGGGAAGCGAGACGCATTTGCAGACAGAAGAAGAGGCCGAAATGCGTGAGTATGAAGAGCTTGACAAGCTGGCCGACAGGGGTAATGCTCGAAAATTCTACGAAAAAATGCGGCGGGTTACAGAAGGTTTCAAGACCGGAGCATACTCTTGTAGAACCCCCAAAGGTGATCTAGTCACTGATGCCCAGAGTATACTTAAATTATGGAGGGAACACTTCTCCAGCCTGCTGAATGGCAGTGAACGCACAATACCAGGAGAAGGAGAACCCGATTCCCCAATCGATGACGATGGAGCAGACGTTCCATTACCCGACCATGAAGAAGTTCGAATAGCAATTGCCCGCCTCAAGAACAACAAAGCGGCAGGGGCCGACGGACTACCGGCCGAGCTATTCAAACACGGCGGCGAAGAACTAATAAGGAGCATGCATCAGCTTCTTTGTAAAATATGGTCGGACGAGAGCATGCCCAACGATTGGAATTTAAGTGTGCTATGCCCAATCCATAAAAAGGAGACCCCACAATCTGCGCCAACTACCGTGGGATTAGCCTCCTCAACATCGCATATAAAGTTCTATCGAGCGTATTGTGTCAACAAACTGATTGGACCTTAGCAGTGTGGCTTCAGACCTGGAAAATCAACAACCGACCAGATATTCACCATGCGCCAAAACTTGGAAAAGACCCGTGAAAGGAGAATCGACACACACCACCTCTTCGTCGATTTCAAAGCTGCTTTCGACAGCACGAAAAGGAGCTGCCTTTATGCCGCGATGTCTGAATTTGGTATCCCCGCAAAACTAATACGGCTGTGTAAACTGACGTTGAACAACACGAAAAGCTCCGTCAGGATCGGGAAGGACCTCTCCGAGCCGTGCGATACCAAACGAGGTTTCAGACAAGGCGACTCCCTATCGTGCGACTTCTTCAACCTGCTCCTGGAGAAAATAGTTCGAGCTGCAGAACTAAACAGAGAAGGTAACATCTTATATAAGAGTGTACAGCTGCTGGCGTATGCCGACGATATTGATATCATCGGCCTCAACACCCGCGCCGTTAGTTCTGCTTTCTCTAGGCTGGACAAGGAAGCACAGAAAATGGGTCTGGTAGTGAACGAGGGCAAAACGAAATATCTCCTGTCATCAAACAAACAGTCGTCGCACTCGCGACTTGGCTCTCACGTCACTGTTGACAGTCATAACTTTGAAGTTGTAGATAATTTCGTCTATTTAGGAACCAGCATTAACACCACTAATAATGTCAGCCTGGAAATCCAACGCAGGATTGCTCTTGCCAACAGGTGCTACTTCGGGCTGAGTAGGCAATTGAAAAGTAAAGTCCTCTCTCGACGAACAAAGCTAAACTCTATAAGTCGCTCATAATTCCCGTCCTGCTATATGGTGCAGAGGTTTGGGCGATGACAGCAACCGATGAGTCGACGTTACGAGTTTTCGAGAGAAAAATTCTGCGAAAGATTTATGGTCCTTTGCGCATTGGCCACGGCGAATATCGCATCCGATGGAACGATGAGCTGTACGAGATATATGACGACATTGACATAGTTCAGCGAATTAAAAGACAGCGGCTACGCTGGCTAGGTCATGTTGTCCGGATGGATGAAAACACTCCAGCTCTGAAAGTATTCGACGCAGTACCCGCCGGGGGAAGCAGAGGAAGAGGAAGACCTCCACTCCGTTGGAAGGACCAAGTGGAGAAGGACATGGCTTCGCTTGGAATATCCAATTGGCCCCACGCAGCGAAAAGAAGAACCGACTGGCGCGCTGTTGTTAACTCGGCTATAATCGCGTAAGCGGTGTCTACGCCAATTAAGAAGAAGAAGAAAACTAAATTTGCAAGAAAAATCTTGCCAGTGCCCTGGCGTATCCAAAAAAAAAAAATATTGCTTTTGTTATTATTAAAGGTATACCTCGCCCTTATCAGTTTGTTGTAGCTTAGCTAAATGTTAAATAACATTCTCGGTTACAAGTAAGTAATTAATTTTTTTGGCATATATGCTCGTAAGTCGGTTAAAAATTAACATTTGCTGAATTTTTTTTTTACAAACCATCCTCATTGGATTCCCTTCAAAGTGGTTCAGGCCATTTTTCATTCCATGCAAAGGTTTAGTCAGCTATAGCGAACAGACAAACACCCAACTTATTTTTATATATAAGATAAGATAACAACCGATTTTGCTCAACTTGGCAGTAGCGTTTATCATAAACATTATATGGGAAACAAGCGCGGTTATCCGATTTCTTCCATTTAAAAACTGTCAAATTTACGTAATAAGAATCATTAGGAACCGGTTTTTGATTAAATCGAGGAAATATATTTGGAGATCTCAACTTGTTTTCGGAAAGTGTATATGTTTAAATGAGAGCGTACTGCACTATCTCTGGGACTCAATTTGATGTTTCCGGTTCTTGAGAACATTATGACAATGCAACGCTTTGCGTCCCCGTTGATAATATGTACATAATTACCCAAATTAAAGATCAGCATATGGAAGCATGACTTCGCTAAAATTTTTAGCGTATATATGGCGGTCCATGTTTTCCCAAACCATTATATTACCGCCACCTTCGTCCTATCATATTTATTTTGTTTTATATTCATCATATTTTCAGCTCCATCCCACTTTTTGTGTCGTTTTACAAACTGGATACGATTGCATCTATGCCGTTCACTCAAGATTGGCATCCTTCGGGACAATCTGCCAAAAAGATTTTTCTCCACAACCTGTCTCCTTACCGATCTTAAAGTAATTTTTGCGCCTAATTCTTAATGAATAGCTGCAGGGGACTTTACCCTTTCGACCCCAACGTTGCTTCTGGACAATTTCGGCTGTCGGTCGGCTCATACTTAGTTATTACGGTACTTTTATGTATATTCTTGGAATTGAATCAAGCAAATTAACGTTTGGGGATCATTTAGCAAAGTTATTTCAAAGAGAGTGAGTGTGCTTCACCAAAAATTGTGTTGTGTAATTCGGAAGAGGCATTAAAGTTGTTAACATACTTTGATAAAAAATAAGTAAAATAAAAAAGTATAAACTGAATATAATTAGGCTTAATTTATGCTTAACTGTGCTAGAGGTTAATTTCATTTGTCTTAGCTAATAACCAGGTGAGTAATTTTCAAAGTTCTAATGTTGCTTGTGGGCAACCTTGGGTCATTGTGGCAATAAATATATTTGTACTTAGATATGAGACCTGAAGAGAAAGGATTGACAAATGAAGAAATTGAAACGATCGTAAACTTTGAATGGGATGTTTCAACTGATGAAGAAAGTGAAAATGAGATGGAAGACACATCCACAGTGTTAGAGAACAATTTGGATGGGATAATGGAAAAAGGAGAAAGCATAGAGATTGGCCTTTTTGAAAATATGAACAAAGATGAAGGAATCTTGTAATGTTGTAGATTTGTGCTTTGAAAAAGTTGACCCCAAGGCACTTAAGGGGAGAAAAAGGCCATTTCAATCTCCAGAGAGTATTTGGGAAGAAGACAAAGCCTGGAGAAGCGACAAATTGATGACGCCGATAGAATATTTTTGCACCTTTTTTGATAGCCGAGTAATTGATTTGCTGACAATGCAAACTGAATTGTATGGGCTGCAAGAACACGGCATTGAGCTAAAATATACTAGAGAGGATATTAAACATTACATTGGTATTTTGTTGTACTTGGGCGTTCTAAAATTACTGCAACTCAAAAAGACATGGTCAAAATACCTAAAGCTTACAGCTATAAATGTTTAAATTTTAACGATAACTCTAAACAATCCAAAAAAGGAGAGTCTAACTATGATAAGCTGTACAAGATACGCCCTTTACTACAGATTCTCAAAGAAAATTTTGGTAAACTACCCCAGGAAGAACATCAAAGCGTTGATGAACAAATCATCGCGTTCAAAGGTATACCTTCCGTAATGTCATAAAAAATATACACTCTAGCCTAATTTATTTTTACAGGACGATCGACATATAAACAATACAACCCAGCTAAGCCTCACAAATGGGGTCTGAAAATGTTTACGCGTGCTGGAAACTCTGGGTTAGTTTACGACTTTACGCTGTATGTTGGTGAAGGCACCTGTCATGATTATGGATTGGGAATATCTTCGGATGTTGTGTTTTTTTTTGGCAAAAGGGGGAGCCATGAACCCGTTGGGATATGCAAACGTTGGAATCCAAAAAACAAAATATATTGATGTTTCAAGACCTGCGATTGGTGCTTCTTACAACAATGGTATGGGAGGAGTTGATTTGACCAACCCAACGAAAATATATATGCCACTTATTAAATTCCAAACAGAAGTTGCAATGGAGCTTTTACAGAATACTACCACTATTACATTCGAAAAGAAGAGAGGACGACCATCGAATGTTGAAATAGCTAGCTCTAGGGATACTAGATACTATGTCCCCAACAAGTAGTCTGTCTATCCCTCAGTCAAAAAAATACAGGTTCCAGCCGAATCCATCAAACTCTCAGCGTTATGATAAAATGGAACATTGGGTTGTATTTGGTGAATAAGAACGTCGCAGAATATGTAAAACAGGAACACCAATATCCAAATGCCTTAAATCCAAAGTCCATCTTTGCTGTAACAACAACAAAAACTGCTTTTTGCCATACCACACCTAATTTTCAAAATAATATAGAAATAATTGTAAGCTCTCCAAAGAACATTTTTGTTTATTTTATACACCACCATGGCCCAACGTTGCCCACAAGCAACTTCCGGCAGCGCCCAAACCGATTTTACCAAATACTTGTTAAATGAATACAAAACCATTAATATTAAAAAAAAAAATTCATTTCACGTGGAAAAAGTTGGGGTCGAAAGGGTTAAACGGATCTTGAAATATTTTGATCGACTTTCGCCGTCATTTTTAGTGGGCGGTCTCTTTATTAACATATTTTCAGAGATTTTATGGCATTAAAAACAAATTTTTACGACCTAAATACGACCTTTTGAAATTTTTGCAAATTTCTCTTGCGCGTGACCCCTTCCCAGCAAATTGACACACAATCTGTCTTCCTCTGAACAATGTTTTGTTTGACAGATTTTTCTACACAAATAATACAAACATTTATTCCGCAGATCTAATTAAGCTAATATAACTACTTACTACGCTTTTTAAATACAATATTTTCCGTTTATGAAATTATTTCGCCGTTAATTCTATTATTTTCTCACTAAGCACGAGTCACGCTATTTACACTTTGCAACTTACAGTTAACTCTAAAACCCAACAGTGTTGTCCTTTCCCCCTGTTTTAAGTGCACATGAACGAAACCTTTGATTCTATTTTATTGTCCTGTATATGTATAACTATAATATAGTGCTTTCAATTGTATTGCGCATTCATCATCCGTACGCAATATTTATTAAAAATTCCTTGCATAAATCTCACACAATTCAACAAGAAATGAATATGCTGTTATTATAGAAGTCATTAATTGTTTTACCGTAATACGAAAAATTGTAGTCGTAAAGTATAGTTCCACATAAAAAAATTTATTTGGAAATATTTTACAATAAATCCCTTGCTACTTTAATAAAATACTGTTAATAGGGGTATTCAGACCAGCCTTTTTAATTCGTTAGTCGTTATTCGGTAGTTTTTTACATGTATTTTGTTTTTGTAAAATTAACAGACTATCGTTCTACCGAGTAACGAACTATCCATCTGGCAAGCTTGGTAATTGTTTCGTTACTCGTTAATATCACATCAGCTGTTTGTTTGTTGTTCGTTGCTTTATATATTTCTAAACGGGAAAAATTAATTTGGTGCTCACTTCGTGAATTTGGAAAAATTTTGCAAAAGTAAGTATACCTTTAACAAATAGTTGCTTTTTATTTCATTAAATACTTATTTTCAGTGGAACCTCAAAAGAAAATACGCAGGAGGGCAAAGCCTAAAAAAAATGGAGTGAGGAGGAAAACCATTTAGTTCTAGAATATTTACTAGAAAATGTGGAAATTGAGGTAGTTCTTTATACAATTAGCTTTAACTAAAAACTTTAATACGTCTTTTTATAGAAACCAAACGCCCAATTGTACTACCGAAAATTAATTCAAACAACAAATATCAATGCGACTACGGACATGTTGCGCTGCAAGGTCCGGTACTGGAAGCAGATGTATAATAAAGCATAAGCACAGGTGCTGGAATAGACGTTGGCGATCATGTTTCCTCAATAAAAGGTAAATACGGCTATAATGTTAATTGAAACTTTTTTGGTTTTTTAATAATTCTCCGTTCTTTCACACAAAACTTTCACAAATGTGTCTGAATTATGAACGGTTTTCGGTTCTATTTGGGAGTAAATCCGAAGCCAATTGTGTTGTAGACGTGCAACTCTGAAGTGTCACAATACTGCAGCGATTTTGCAGACCTTGTAGAGGTAGTGGAAAATCCAGCCGAATCATCACAATCATCTGCGGAAACATCGGGTTCACTTAACGACAAAGCAGAACAGACAACAGTAGAAGAAGAGGTAGCAACAGTTAATCCTACCACTCCGTCGTTCCTCGAAAAAGTGAAAAAACGTGATCCAAAGAATATTCTTAGTGAACTTAAAGATATACAAAAGAAAAGTGAACAGTTTTTTGAGCAACGAATAGAAATTGAAAAAGAAAAGTTGAATTTGGAAAAGTTAAAGCTAGAATTGGACAGAGAAAAGTTAAATAAAGATTTTGAAATAAAAAAATTGGAGTTAGAGCAAAAAGAAAGACTGGCAATGATTGAACTAAAGTACAAATATAATATATAAAAATTTTATATGTTTTGTATAATAATATTTAAGAATGTTTGTGTAATAAGAATGAATTTTATACGCAATTGCTATGTTTAATAATTTTTAAGAATGTACAAATGTATCTAAATGTGATATCTTGAAGTGACACAACTTTTTGTATGTACATATGTATATAAAAATGAAAAATGAATTTTTGATTTAATTGTAATTTTTAATTTAATTAAACAGTATTTGGAAACATAAGATGATATAACGATTGTCTTTTTAATTCAAAGCTATTTAAGATCGTTTCTTCCACTTCTTCTTCATAAATATCTTCATTTGTACTCTCGTTGTAATTCTTATTTTCACTGCTATCAAGTAGTATATTGTAAGGAATGCAGCATACTAGTATCCATTCTATATAGAACGACAGCTAGCTGTATATCAATCGGGAATTGCTTTCCACTACATTTTTTAAAAACTTCGTCACTTGATATGAGGGTCAATAAGTGAGTAAATTGAGTTCGGTCTACACGCAGCATTTGACGGAACCGATTGTCATCCAATGTGGTTAAAATATCATCGCACCAGTGAATTGACTTTGGAACAATATTTTCTACACTTCTACGACAGTTTAGTGTAATGAGCAAATCATCATACACCTCGTCAATGGTATCCTCTACCAAATCTTCATCTTCACTGAATATGTCTTGAAATAATTTGAAAGTTAGTTCCACGCTCCTCTGTACATCAATTTAAGGGGGGGTAAGGTTTGACGACTTTTTTTTTCATTTTTTTTAAATTTTTTTTATTTAATCATCAACATCTCAAGAATATTGTGTTAAAGTTTTAGGTCATTCGGAGAAAAACTAACGAAGGTTGAATAACGGTACCTCTAACTACCTGCGCTGAGTGTACAAAACTTTGAATCGATTTTCCCAAATATGTCATTTTTAAAGTCGGTGACCAGCCTACAGAAAAAACTACTGCATCGATCGTTTTGAAATTTTGTACAAATATTCTACATATATATAGCTCTCGAATGACGTCGAGGTTTTCCAAAAATTTTAATTTCTAAGAATTTTACAATAACAAATAGGACGATTTTTTCGTCCAAAATCGTCATTTTGGCTTGAAAATGGTACCAAAAATTGAAAAATTGAAAAATTAAAAAAAGACTCGACGTCAATTGAAAGATAAACTAATAAACTAAAGAAAGCATTTTAGCTTTTTGGTTTCAGATGATCCAGTGATGCTGTAGGCTGGTCACCGCACAACAACTTTTTTTCGAAGTGCCTGCAGAAATCGACGATAAATCCGTTATTCCTCGCTATTTTTTGATAAAACTTTTTTTAAGTATCCTTCAAATGTTGTACTTTCATATAATAATAAGTAACCTACAGCAATAATTTTTTCTAAAAAAATTCACGAAAAAAGGTCTTTTTTCGACGAAAAAAACCTTACCACCCCCCTTAAAGTACTTACCAGTAATAAATTTGATCTGCTCCACATAATTTTCAATTAAATGACTGACAATTTTTGATTTTGCACTTTGTTGAGGCATTTGAACTCTTTAATAAAATTGAATCAGCTGTTTCGGAATAAAATACTACAGAGGTAGGTCCACAGTTAAGCCTTTTAACGAAGTATCAACTAACGAATTGCCAAATTAACAAATTTCGGTCTGAATACCCCTAATATTACTTCTAATTATTAATTTAAGCACAAATTCATCCACTCACTCAGTGAGTGACGACTGGAGACAGTTAACTGTTTTTTTTTTATTTTTAATTGATCACATGTTAAGGTGAAATGGGATCTTGGCTAAATTAAAACTTTAGTAACACACTGTGCTGTCTACATTTTATACACATAAATTATATTTAATTTTTTGGTTTCTTGAATGTAAGTGTGTACATATGTATGTATATATTAATAGTAACCTTTCCAATGGCAATCACTCACATTTATTTATATAGAATCAATTACCTAACACAGAAAAGTGTATGGTAATAACAATTAAATTAGTAACTTTTTGTGTGTTTTAACACATATCTGAATTCATTACTTCTTTGATTGTAATGTGTCCACACCTATTTTACTATCTAATGAGATTAAACTATACGCAACGAAGGTATACTGAATAAACTAATCAATAACTTCTCTGTTTACATATGTTGCAAGTTTTTCTAATGCTACAATAATAGTTTTCTCGACAATTTTGGATATTGGATATTTGTGATGCATATCAAGTACATTATTTGTAAATGATTGGCTGTGCACTAGTTAAGTCCGCTGTTAATAAGTAATTGACTATTGAGAGAATTTTCATCAGAAATTTAGGAGGGCTTTTAAAATTATTTTTTATTATAATCAATACCTCAATAGGGACATTTCTGTAAAAAAAATAATACTATGAGTTTTCAATTTCAAAAATTATTATGAACTTATCAGGATGTTCAACAAAAAATGACATCGTTTAGAGTGGCAAAGAAATCGTTTATTAGTGAACATAGGGCAGCTCCTCTGAACAGTGTATGTATAGTATATTAAGTTTACCACGATGTTTGTAACACCTAGAAGCAAATGCCTGGAAAATAGTGCACTGATTTTGTCACTTGCAATTATTTTGTATCATTGAATATCTGATGTGTGTATATGACTCAAGTTAAAACATCACCTATGATAATAAGTCTTTGTTTAAAAAGAAAACACAGTAAATATTTTTCAGAAAATTAACCTGAATGAAATCACCAGAATGTATATAATTATCCTATTTAAGTTGATAAATATAATATAATTAGGTACCATTTTTCAATCCCAATTCAATACGGGGGCAAGTTGTCATAAGTCGTGTTATACAATTTTAAGGGTCGGCTTTAGTATACCATCCCACGATTTCAGGAGTGGTATGGTTGGATAGTGCTGATGCTCCAGATTAAGAATATATATAATTATTGCCGCCGCAAACTTATAGTTTTCGAGATATTTGCATTTAAAGTTGAAAATTTTGCAAATTTAATTTTGCAATTTCTCGACTTATGGATAGTTTTTCTTCCGTATTATGCACTTTTTATACACTTACAATTCACTACAATATTTCTACATATTTATTTTTTATTAATATTTTAGATGTTTGCTTAAAATAAGCATTTTATATTTTTCATAAATATTATTACACGCACAATAACAATAAGTGTTCCGTGTTGTCAAATAATATGTATTGCCATATCTACACATTTATCAAACGAATAAAAAATAGGTTTATACGCCAAATACATAAATCATTATCCTTTTTCTTGCTATATCATGAGTAATAATCAAAAAAGGAGTTTTACTCGAAAAAAACCCTGACACACCCTGGAGTTGGCACACCCCGGTGTTGGATCGGCCAGGGTTATTTTTTTAAAGCGCGGCCGGAGGCCCCCAACGCAAAAGGAAGTTTTACTCGAAAAAAAACCTGACACACCCTAGTGTTGGCACACCCTGGTGTTGGCACACCCCGGTGTTGGATGGGCCAGGGTTATTTTTTTGAAGCGCGGCCGAAGGCCGCCAACGCAAAAAGGAGTTTTACTCGAAAAAAAACCTGACGCACCCCGGTGTTGGCACACCCCTGTGTTGGATGGGCCAGGGTTATTTTTTTGAAGCGCGGCCGAAGGGAGTTTCAATCGTAAAAACCTGACACACCCAGGTGTTGGTCGCCCAGGATAATTTTTTTCATGCATTTGAGTTTTTTTATTTCTTTATATTGTTTTCAATCATTTGTGATATGGTAACACTTATTACTTGACAACACGGAACACTTATTGTTATTGTGCGTGTAGTAATATTTATGTAAAATATAAAATGCTTATTTTAAGCAAATATCTAAAATATTAATAAAAAATAAATATGTAGAAATATTGTAGTGAATTGTAAGTGTATAAAAAGTGCATAATACGGAAGAAAAACTAACCATAAGTCGAGAAATTGTAAAATTAAATTTGCAAAATTTTCAACTTTAAATGCAAATATCTCGAAAACTATAAGTTTGCGGCGGCAATAATTATATATATTCTTAATCTGGAGCATCAGCACTATCCAACCATACCACTTTTAACCCTGAAATCGTGGGATGGTATACTAAAGTTTCCCCCAATTTTAATTTGAACATTTTTGCATGCGATACTCTATACATATACATACATATATAAGATTTAATCATTATGAGGATTAAAACTTAGTTTGTTTGTTATAAAAAAAAATCACAAATGACAATTACAATTTTTATTGTTACAATCAACAGCATAGGCGTGTTGATTTATGATTTTGGTACTTTGTGACTTTAACACAAACCACGATCTTTGGCATGAAGCTGGCGTAACAGATAGACGACTTGACATTATGCACCCCCACCTGAATTATGGGCAACTGTAGCAGCTCGCTTGGTAAACCAATCACTAGTCGTGGTCTAATAAACAAACCACCTATCCATAATAATCTCGATCGAGAAACCTCCGGACTTTATTTCTGTTAACAGCCGCTCTTACGTTAACTTGAACAAAGCTAACTGGTCGACTTTATACTGAGAACATTTTTACTACAGTAGACATTCATTCCTACGGACTTAGTCGTTGGAGAATATCAATCAAAATGGGCGAATTTCGCGACCCGAGTAAAGACGACGATAATGGTGTAGAAATCTAATTCAACGGCTGTGCCTCATCGGAGCTGAAGAAATGCGTGAGCTATTTTAGCCGATAATTTATACTGCACCTTTTGGTGGACAAGGTGAAAAGATGTGTTACCGACGGTTACGAAATATACCAAAAGATCCATCGGCGCAGACGAAAAAAATATGCTAATGTTAAAACACCTTGGCTCCACGGGAGTTAGCTATCTAACCAGAAGGAGTTTCTATGTCTTAAATGACGACGGGCAATAAATAGATGCCATGTTCTCAAACGTGAACGCTTAGAACTTTCTCGTTTCTTCACTGCAAGGAGCCCTAAATGCTCCACTGCCAAATTCACGACCACCCTATTTACAAATTGACTGAAGGATTGCAGATTGGGCCTCAACATTTCGGCAGGTCGCGGATAGCCGAACGGCCTGCAGTAGCAGGTTAGTTGAGAAATAAGTTAAAACGAATAAGTAATCCCCGACGATGAGCGGCAGGACTGGAGGATACGGTACAAAATCTAGCAGATCCGCTGAAGTTCCTGTGACTGTGGCGAATCGACACCGCCACATAGAAATATGTGCCCCCCCTCCACAAAATTCAGGCGCAACGGACCCATAATGGGTGGCTTCCTGATCAGAGTCTGTTCACCATGTTAGGTGCGGCAGATATTGAGCGATACATAGTGCGGCGCACTGGGAGTCCTTGGATATCTTGACAGCGATGTCTCCACTGGTATGACGGAAAAGGTGATATGAGCTTGATCTGCCGAGGTGCCAGCCACGTGGTGTGTCAGTAAACAGCCACTTTGGTCCCTGATCAGTGAGTGTACATTGAGCGCAGGAGCAGTAGCCTGCGTTGTCCCGGACAAGCGGCGGTCCGTCCGTGTTTACCGGGACGGGCATAGAAATTTGACGAAATGTCACAAGAGCGGACTCAACGCCGAAAAGGCCCAGCGCGTGCAAGAGGAAAGAAGGCAGCATTCCCGAAGAAGTAGGATGTTTATGCTTCACGTCCGAGGCCGGATCCAATTATCATTGCGAACACTGGAAACATGTGGTACAGCGATATACTTAGAGCCGTTGAAAAGGAAAATGCTCTGAAAGAGCTTGGAGAGGACGTTTCGCGAATCAGGAAGACGGGAAGGCGAGATACTACTCGAAATAAAGAAGGCACAGATGATGTTTACGGGAGCATATGAAAAAGAGGTATGCAAAGTTCTAGGCGGCCGGGCGTAAATAAGAGTTAGGACTCTTATGCGTAATATCATAAGTTATACATATTATCAGTGGAGATTCGCGATCTGGACGAAATAACCACGAAAGCAGATATAACGCTGGCAATACGATCAGAAATTAAAGAACTAAGTTCCTTCAGCGAAAATGCGATCAAAACCATCAGCAAGGCGTACGCGGGCAGAAAGGCTGCTTAACGCTCATAAGGTCAGGATTGGATGGGTGGTCTGCAGAGTAAAGGAAAAGCCTAACGCGAGTGCATGTACAAATGGGGCACTTCGCAATGGAATGTGATAAAAGCCCGTCGTGTGCAGCATGTAAAAGCAGCGGTAAAAAGGAGAACGGACATCGGATCGGAAATTGGAAGTGTCCTCTATATCAAGCAGCGTGTAAAAAGTCAAAATGAGAGTTGTCAAGATCAACCTGAACCATTGTGAAGCTGCTGAAGCAAATAATCTTCGAAGAAAATGTAGACGTGGCGATATTGTGTGGGCAGTATAAAAACATAAACGCAGGTACAAGGATCTCCGCCAAAGAAGACAAAGCTGCCATATGGATGCGTGGGGGAAACGCCTTCCAAGATAAGCCGATCCTGAGCAGATCTTACTATACGTGAACGAAAATGGGTGGAATTTATTTCCATTTATTTCCAGAGCTGCTATATTCCCTCGAGTGTGTTGCAAGGAGATTACGAAGAAGAATTCTCGATGAACTAGTCAGAGACGCCCTCACTACCACGCCAAACGTGATAGCAGGCTATTTTAACGCATGGAAATTGAACGTGGTAGTAGCTTTACAAACAGGCGGAGTAATGGCAGCAGCACACTGGTTCGAGCTGCAATTTGGAAAGTGTGCGACTTTTACACACATAGCGATCACCTGGCCATCTTGCTGGAAATCCGCAAGCAATTACAAACTCGATCCAGCGTAAAAAATTGCAGAAAAAAGGATGGAATGTGGAAACATTGGATGGAGAAACATTCAAACTCATGTTGTATGGGAACCTGGACGGTGCGATCAACGTCGACCGACATGCTGAAAAGCTGGTGTAGCACATGAGTAAAGCCTGTGATGATGTCATGTGTACAACATAACCCAAAGGCCTGAATACTGATGGAACGAGGAGATCAGCACATTAAGAAGCGAATGTCATAAAACTAGACGCCTTTGCAAAAGAAACCAAGGTACGCCACACCATACAAGAATGATTAAAAAAAAAACGTAAAGAATTCAAGAAGGCTATCAAAAGAAGCAAGTCCTCAAGTTTTAAAGATCTATGTGAGAAAGTGGAAAATAAAAAATAGTAATAGTAATGGCAAAAATCAGAGGGAGTAAAAGTAAAGCACTAACCTGTCCGACCCTCCTAGAAAAGGTGAAAACTTTTTTCCCAACACAAGAACCCCAATCGAGTAAACGATACCAATCGTGCTGGAAGTGGAGAAGAGATTTAGCTATGCAAAGGCACCAGGACTTGATGGCATTCCGAACAAGGCACTGAAAATCGCAATCAACCATATCAAGAGAGTTTTCACCGAGCTTTATACGCGAAGTCTTAATGAAGGTGTTTTCCGGAAGTGGAAGAAACAGCGGCTGGTTCTTTTTCAAAAGCCAAACAAACCGGCGGAAGAACCGACTGCGCATCGTCCAATCTGCACGATCGACACGACGGCCAAAATATTGGAAAGACTGGTTTGTATACGCCTAGAACGTCACCTAGAAAAATAGTCTCCTGGGGTCTGAAAACGAATTTAGATTCAGAAGATGGTATACATTAGACAGTTGGAAAAGTGACGGGCATTGCAGCCAAGGCCATAGTGGGCACCAGATGGATGCATGGAGATACGAAATACGCTTTCAACTCGGCATACTGGCCACATATACTGAGGGCATTAGGGGCAAGGATAACCCCTGGCTATCTTCTGAGGACAATTCGCAGCTATTTGTCTGACAGACTACTACTGTACGATACCGATACAGGTCCAAAAACCTACATGGTGACAGGAGTACAACAAGGCTCCGTACTAGGTCCATTACTACGGAATGTGCGTAAGATGGGGTGTTGCAATTATCGCTGCCAAAAGAAGCACTGATGATTAGCTATACGGACGACATTGCCGTAACGATCGCAGCTAAAGAACCCTTCCAGATACAGAACATATGCAATGAGACCGTGTCGAAAATTAAAGACTGGCTTACGAGTACTAAGCTGCAGCTAGCAGGTGAAAAAACAGAGGCAGTGCTCATCATAAACTGAAAAAGGCTAGAAACGGTCACCTTGAACATTGATGGATATAACGTTGTAACGCAAAATTCATTGAGGTACCTTGGCGTTATGATCGATACGAATCTCAATTTCAAGGCGCACATTGAAAAATGCTGTGGTAATGCGGCTGCACTGACTGCGGACATATAGACTAATTAAGAATGTATCGGCTTGAAATAACCGACAACACGGTCAACAGGCATGCGATAAGGAAAGCAATAGTGATGGGTGGAGTAGCTAAATAATTAGCAATGAAAAATGTATCATGTTACAAGCGAAGCTCAATTTAAACAAGTCAGGAGGGCTAAGTTCAGATCAACCTTAAATTGCATACTGTCGCAACTTGCAGGGATCAAAGCTCAGGAAATACCTTCAAGGTTTGACAATACTGTCTTTTAAACATTTATTGTTCGACAAAATCGTGAATGTATTACAATTATACCTACTCACTCAGTTTGATTACTATATTTATTTCCCGTCAGCGAAAATTGTATTAAAATCGTTCTCAAATGAGATGTACTATATGTGACATTAACTGAAACGAATTCCATTCATATTCAGCGCTAAAGTTAGATGGAAAGTTAAAATGGATGGAAATCACTATATCGCCAAAATTGGGGCTTGGGGAAGATCTGTACTAGTCGTATTAACTTTTGACATAACTCAAGTACATATATTGGGTTGACCGAAAAGAAATCGGTGATTTTGCATACAAACGGCGTTGACAATTTTTTGAACGGCTTATGACTCTGTTATTGCATTTTTGCTTTCGTCAAATATCAGCTGGCACTTTTACCTTGCCTTAGGAAAAAAGCGCGCGTAATTTTATTTATATTTGTTTGTTTGGCGGAAATTTTAATATGGAGCCCACAAAGGAGCATTTTCGTCATATTTACTTTATTATTTCCGTAAAGGAAAAAATGCAGCTCAGGTTGCTAAAAAGTTACGTGATGTGTATGGTGACAAGGCCTTAAAAGGATCACAGTGTCAAAGTTGGTTTGTCAGTTGATGATGACGTCATCAAGGCCTTAATCGAATTGGACCGTCATGTAACTGAGCGTGAGATTGGAGAGAAGTTAAATATACCACAATCAACCATAAATGATCGTATACGACGTCTTGGGATGGTAAAAAAACTAAAATTTAAAAAAATTTTTGAAAAATCACCGGTTTCTTTTCGGTCAACTTAATATATATATGTATGTATATTATTCTTCTTCTTAATTGGCGTAGACACCGCTTACGCGATTATAGCCGAGTTAACAACAGCGCGCCAGTCGTTTCTTCTTTTCGCTACGTGGCGCCAATTGGATATTCCAAGCGAAGCCAGGTCCTTCTCCACTTGGTCCTTCAAACGGAGTGGAGGTCTTCCTCTTCCTCTGCTTCCCCCGGCGGGTACTGCGTCGAATACTTTCAGAGCTGGAGTGTTTTCATGCATCCGGACAACATGACCTAGCCAGCGTAGTCGCTGTCTTTTAATTCGCTGAACTATGTCAATGTCGTCATATATCTCGTACAGCTCATCGTTCCATCGAATGCGATATTCGCCGTGGTCAATGCGCAAAGGACCATAAATCTTTCGCAGAATTTTTCTCTCGAAAACTCGTAACGTCGACTCATCGGTTGTTGCCATCGCCCAAGCCTCTGCACCATATAGCAGGACGGGAATTATGAGCGACTTATAGAGTTTAGCTTTTGTTCGTCGAGAGAGGACTTTACTTTTCAATTGCCTACTCAGTCCGAAGAAGCACCTGTTGGCAAGAGCAATCCTGCGTTGGATTTCCAGGCTGACATTGTTGGTGGTGTTAATGCTGGTTCCAAGATAGACGAAATTATCTACAACTTCAAAGTTATGACTGTCAACAGTGACGTGAGTGCCAAGTCGCGAGTGCGACGACTGTTTGTTTGATGACAGGAGATATTTCGTCTTGCCCTCGTTCACTGCCAGACCCATTTTCTGTGCTTCCTTGTCCAGCCTGGAGAAAGCAGAACTAACGGCGCGGGTGTTGAGGCCGATGATATCAATATCGTCGGCATACGCCAGCAGCTGTACACTCTTATAGAAGATGTTACCTTCTCTATTTAGTTCTGCAGCTCGAACTATTTTCTCCAGAAGCAGGTTGAAGAAGTCGCACGATAGGGAGTCACCTTGTCTGAAACCTCGTTTGGTATCGAACGGCTCGGAGAGGTCCTTCCCGATCCTGACGGAGCTTTTGGTGTTACTCAACGTCAGTTTACACAGCTGTATTAGTTTTGCTGGTATATTAGGGTGTCCCTTATTTTCCAAAGTTTTAAATTTCTATGGCATAGGTCTTAATTTTGTTCTTTTTCCTCTAAAACACTCGGAAATAAATGTTTACCTTATTTGGAGTACGATAACCCGTGTCGACTTGTTGCGCTGCAGTAGCGGTGCGTATTCACGGCATTTGTTCTCAATTATTCTCGCGATTAACACGTATTGTTATACATTCAAAAGATGGCTGCGGAATTAAGAAGCAATAAAAAATGTGTTTTCTTAGTTGGGGATGTAAATTATCAAATAATAAGCGCAAAGTTACCGTCTAATCGCTAAGTTCTTGCAATACTTTTTTATAACATTAGCAAAGATAAATTGACTGTTAGTGAAAGCGCTCATTTCGTCATTCGGGAGTGCATTGTATTTTGGGAAAAAGCTAGAATCCCTACCAGAGCTATACCTAACTGTGTAAAAAAAAACTTCACCATGCTTTGAGGGACTTGCAAAAAAAATTCTAAAAAAAATACAAGATATTTACAAGGGCCATGAGGAGGATTTAGATAATTTACTTGATATAGCGCACGCTGATACTTTGGAACTGATGAAAATTGAAGGTAAGATATCTTTTTCAAAAACAAAGAGAACCAGGGCGTCCAGGGTGTTTAGCGGGTGTAGACAAAAAGTTTGCCGAAAAAGAAGAAAGAGCAAGACAAATGAAATTAAATGATTAGAAAAAAGATATGTTTCGGAGGTTTATCGTCATCTGTTACTGCGCAAGATTATATTCAAATCCAAGGACGATCACGATCAACTTACCAGCTCTGATGAAAGCCTTTAGGAAGCCTTGGCATCCACCTCTCAAATGGTAAGTTCTGCAATTACTTCAAAAACAGAAATTAAACATTTGATCACGACTAGGTTAGTTGCAGCTTTAGATAGATGTCAATTAGGCAGAAGGGATCTTAGCTGTGATGATTTGCCGATAAACAAATTGTCTATTCAACGTATTCGCACATAGAGTCGACAAGATAGAACGGAATCTATAAAATCAGATTTTCAGAAGAATGTGCTTGAAATAGTGACCGTTCACTGGGATGGAAAATTATTGCCTGGACTTGGCGTGAGAAGTTAAAAAGAAGAACGCCTACCAATTTTAATTTCATTTGGAGAAAGAGAACAACTTCTGGCTGTACCCAAACTGGAGAGCTTTTCCGGTCAGGATCAAGCTAAAGCTGTGTTGAACGCTATTTATTATTATTTGGAACAAAAGTTTATGAACTGGTTTTAAAATGTGTCTTCGAACTTTGGGGACAACTGGAAAACTATTAATTCTGCTGCCATTGAAACAAATACCGATATCGTCATACGACATTTTTGTAATACAACAATAGAAGATTTGTTGAAATTTTATAATCAAGAACTTCAAAAAACCATTAGACGTGACGATTATCGGGAACTGATTGAACTATCTATTATTTTCTTAGGAGGATTCAGTAAAAAAAAATTAAAATTAGACCTCCTAGAGCGATGCATCAAGCAAGGTGGATGCTTAGAGCTATTTGCTCTTTAAAGATATGTTTGTTGCATTCCAGCTCAAAATTAGTGCAAAGAATAAGCCGTTTTGTTACACTTTTATTAAGAACTTAATTAATAAAACAAAACGAACATGTCTGATTATTTGTATAGTAAGTAGAAATACAATAAACTCTACTTATTTGATATTTACTGCATAGTGTGTATTTATTGTATATTTATTAAACAGTACTATTTTTATATTGCAGGAAAATCATTAAGTGATTTTGTGTCTGTCAAGAGCTCAAATTTATTTTCTCGATTAAAAATCGATTGATCGCGAATACGTTTTCATTTTGGAAATATAACTTATACATTGATCGATATATTCGGAACAGAGTCTACTTAACTAACAAAAATCTTTATCTACCATGTATGTTGGTGGTTAAACTAATGTACATATATCCAGAGCCTTACATGTATTGGGTATATGGGGCCAATGGGGAGTATCATCCGATTTATAACTCATAGAGTGAAGGGGAAAACAGTTCTCAGGTTTCATTAAAAAGTCAGCCATAGGCACTCAGGTCCACATATATGAGGGTTATGGTTCAATTTTGATAATTACAAGGTTTGCCTGGAATGTAGTAGGACTAATTTTCTTCCGCCGCGACTGTACTTCGGAGCGTTCGTTAGAGCACAGACACGCGATTAAATTCTGTTTGAAACTCGGTATATCTGCGACAGAGACGTTTGATATGATCAAGTAGGCTTTCCCAGATTTTGCTTTAGCAAGAAGTAGTGTGTTTCGGTGGCACCAGGGCTTTTTGGGCACCGACAATTTGACTCATGTGCGCAAAGTTTTGAACTCAGACGAGTCAACGGACTAAGTATTCGGTTAATTGCCCAGATGTTAGATTTATGAAAATCTGTGGTTCATGACATTGTGACGGAGCACTTGAACATGCGCAAGGTGTGCGCGAAGATGGTCCCAAAAGTGCTCACTGCTGACCAGAAATTGCGGGGAGTGGCAGTGTGTCAAGATAATTTTAACACGTCTGAAAGTGACCCCCAATTTTTAAATAACGTAATAACAGGTGAGTAATGGATCTTTGAGTATGATCCCGATACAAAAAGGCATTTGAGAAGGCAGAGGGGATCCACGCTGCATACACCTCGGCTCTCAAAGCTTTTCCAGAGAATGCCTTCCGTGACGCTTTCAATGCTTGGAAATCGCGCTGGTAGCGCTGCATCGACCAAGAAGGCGCCTATTTTAAAAATTTTTTAAGAATTGTAACGATTGGCCAATAAATTTTTTTAAATCCACTCAGTCCTATCACTTTCCGAACAAACCCTGTATGGGACGTTAGATGTCATATCTTTTCCGATAACTTTATTGGCCTTTGATTTGTATATAAAATTAAAGAATATAAGCGAAGTTACGCCCACTTTTTAAAAATTTTCAGCCCACAAATGCATATCACTTCTGGAATCCGCTGTACAAGAGCTTTCGCATTTTGTGGGCCTGGCAATGCTTCGATTAAGCCCATCTCCATGTCTGTCCTCCCGATTCCAAAGAACATATGTACAAAGTTCTATTACGAAATCTCAGACAGACGGACGGACGGACAGACTGATTAGTTTTAGGTGATACAAACAACCGTTTGAGACAAAAACTATTATTCTCTGTAGCAGCATGTTGCGAGAGTATAGAAATGAAGCATATAAGTAAAAAAAAAACTTAGATCGACGGTAATGGACATTTCAGGAAATATTCAACTGGAGAGTATGACGCTAATTAAAATTTCCACGTCGGCCGGTTCTGCGGTAACGGAATTGACACAAATTTTATTTATCTTAGTGCTGTAATTTCGGCGATGTGTGAATCGGTAAAAAGTAAGTAAGCAAGTAGCACAATTATTGCTTTTATAAAGTGGAAACTGCTACCATACATTATCCGCACATTAGCAGGAATAAAGGTTAGACTTTTAAGTAGTATTTCTTTAAATTCATGTCATCATCACAGACCTTGGTAAAGTCAATACATAGTCGGCAATATTTGCTTACTTTACGTCGGTGAACCCACAGTTTTCTATAACACATATTGATCGGGGCCTTAGGAATCTGCAGGAGCTAGCGAGTTGAAATCGAAATAAAAGAGTATGCACAATTTTCACTAAAGTGTTATAGCTGCTGTTTTCAGTGTTTTTAAATTCTGTTTTTTCTGAGTTTATTTTTAATTTGGATGGCGTAATTTCGGAATGAATTTCAAAAATGAGAACCAAAAATTGATTTCTGATGACCGCTATAATTTCAAAGTTCAAAGAGGATCTGATTAAAACCTAAAGATGTTCCAAAGAATATAATTTTTACATTAGCTCTAAACTAATGCGGGCTTGAAATATGTCGTACCAAAAACTGCACAAGTATAGGTTTCTATCAAAATAATGGAAAAATGTTTGAAGTTTTCTAATTCTAATGCGAAAATTTCTTCATTTCAAAATGTTTTCAATATCAAAAAGCAATAGCTTGTAAGTACAGTCCACTTACTTTATATTCCTTTGGTTCACGTTTATCAACTGTTTATTAGCTGAAAAATTAAAGTGTAGAGGAAATTATAATAAATTTAGGCAACACGTTTGGTAAATAAATAGTACTGTGATCAAATTGAAAGGTGAATTTTTAATTTATACTTCACGCGTTTTTCGAATCGGTAATTTTTTTTCTGTAAGTTGGTAGATGTCACTCTATGCCAAATTTCATATCAAATATTCAGTAGTATTTGAGATACGCGGCGTTTTGTGGGGTTCTAAAAGTGAATTCTTCGATTTTTACTATGTCTGAATTTATTGAACAAATAAGTATGATAATGCACCATCTCATATTGCATTGGTTATTCGTGATCATTTCGCCACATTTTCAAGTAATATCGTGCCGCAACCACCGCATTCGCCTGATTTACCTTCGTGTAACTTCTGGCTATTCAGCAAATTTACATGACCACTCCGAGGACATCATTTTGACTAAATTGAGGATATAAAAGCTGAATCGAAAAAGGCTCTGACGGCCATCACGACGGAAGATTTTTCCAAGTGATATGAGGACTGGAAAATACGTTGGCATAAGTGTATTGCAGCGGAAGGGGATTACTTTGAAGGAGATGAAATGGACAAAATTCGCCTTTCAATTTGATCACACTAGTACATTTTTGACAAAAAAAAATTAGCAATACGGGAGCACTATTACAAACAGTTTCTAAAATCAGCTGACTTGACGTTTAAATTAACTTTAATGGTAAGGGGGGAAATAAAAGTAGTTTTGCGTATTTGTTTCTTAAATATTGATTGAGTAATTTTATTCGGACCTTTTGTACATTATTGAGCATACTTTTGACAATCTAGAGTAATTTTTTCATGCAGAAATATTGAAGCATATGCCGGTAACAGAGCTTCTCTCAGAACGTCTTGAGAAAAAACACTTTGCGGTATTCACCATAACTCGGCTGGAAATTATCCGAAAATAAAAAACCAAGAAAAATTAGTCAAATTGTAATCAAATCTTCCCCCCATTATTCTCTGATAATTTTAATTTAAATTAAAAACTTTTGCGACCATTTAAAGTGAAAACTGCCTTTTTCCACTAAAAAATTCCCCCGATTTAACAGGTCTACCTGTGCAAAATAATTTTTTTTTCTATTTTAGTAGACTATTTAACACGTAGTGAAAAAGTGTTTAATTTAAAGTAGTACTATAAGTTGAACTTACCCGTGTAGAAATGAAGCATAAACTTAGTATATGTGTTATATAATTGCGTATTTTTTTACCATAATATGAAAAAGCGTAAGCATAAATAAAAATACTCGAAAAAAATTAACTTGGAAAGTTTTAGAATAAATAACTCTGCACTCTAAAACAATACTCTCAATTGTAATGTTGTTGTTTATTATAAGTTTAAGCGCAAAGTGAACCACTCACTAAGTGACGACTGGAGAAGGTTAACTGATATTTTTATCATTCTGTTGATCATATGATGCTAAAATGAAATGGGATCTTGTTTAAATTAAAACTTTAATTACACACAGCGCTGTGGTAGCTATCTATATTTTGTCCACATAAATTATATTTCATTTCTACATTCTTTGAATGTAAGTGATAGTATTCATATATGTTTGTATGTATGTATATTAGTAGTAACGTTCCCAATGGCAATCAATCACATTTAAAATAATAACATTGAGTTTGTGTTTATTGTATATATCTGATTTAATTATTTTTTTTGTTGCGGTAATTTAACCACATCTATTTTACTATTAAATGAGATCAAACCATAAGCAACGAGTTGAATAAATAAAGTAATAAATAATTCTTTGATGTACTTTTTCCCATATTACAATAAAAACTTTCTTTAATTCATCAAGATTTCCTTGGTGCATATCAAGAATTTCGCAAATAACCGTATATGCATATATGTACACCTTGTCAAGAAAGTATTGAGAATTTAAAAATAAACGAAAATTTTTCAATCATCATCCAAATTTATTTATCGCCTTCAAAGGAACATCCATTAGAAGCGATGCACATGTGCCAACGGTTCTTCCAATCGTCAAAATTTTTTATGGCCTTCAGCTCTCGCGTCGAATTTGTTTTGATGTCTTCAATTGAGTCGAAGCGTTTTCCCCGAAGTGGATATTTCAGTGTGGAGAAAGGCAAAAGTCACAAAGGGCCATATCAGGTGAAAACGGTTCTTGCTCAAGGATATTTGTTGAGTGTTTGTCCAAAATTTACCACAAATACGTGTTAAAATTTTTAAAATTCGACAAACACTCTATCAACCAGTTATACCAACCAACAGCGTTATGATTCCTTTTTAGTGTATAAAGTAATTTTCCCGTTAAAAAATGTTGCTGTAACCCTTTATCTTTGTTTCTTATAAAATACTATATTTGAATGTATGTTAAATTTTAACAAGTAAAGAAGTGCTCCAGCTGTAACCAAACGTTTCTTACTCTTGCAATTTGGAAGGAACAAAACCTGGGAAATGCCTTCAGGTGTTAGCAAAACTATTAATTAAAAATTTTGCGAAAGAATTAAACATTCATTATTCTACGAAACCGAGTGGTTTACAATCAAATTTTTGTTTTATTGTTTTATATTATAGGTCATAGACTCAATTTATTTTACTATATGACTATATTTTACTTGCCGTCATGAAAATTATATAAAAATTATCTTCTGTAGCATATATCTGACATAAACAAAACCGAAAAAGCTAAGTTTGATATATACGTACGTAGGTTGTCTTTTATATTAGGGATTAGAGAACAAAAACAAGTTATATTAATCGAAAATCGCTTTATTGTTTTTAAAAATATTATCAGTTAAGATCTACATACTTCTGCATGCATTTGCACCAATTTTCGAAGCACTTTATGTCTTTTGAACACATCAACCATTTCATCAGATGTCAAAAACGATGACATTTTAGTTTATTGTGTACGAACGGGAATAAAGTGAAGCCACTTGGGGCTAAGTCAGGACTATATGGAGAATGACTCTTCAAATCGTCGTTTTGTGTGCTCAAAAATGAAGTTTTTTCAATCGATGTGTGAGAGTACTCCAGTGGTTGGTTTTTCTGATTTCTTGAAAGAAAGCTGCCAAACAAAAAGTTGTGTACCATTTAGAATTTACTGTTCTGCGTTGTTTTAGTGGCATGGTTGCGATATGTACAGTTGTTCCAAATAACAGTCTGTCATTTGCTTGGAAGTGCTTCTTACGCGAACAAATTTTGTTGGCTCCAGCTCATCTTGAAACCTTAAACTGCTCTTTACTTTCGGGCGCATATACGTATATCCACGTTTTATCATTTGAGACGACCAATCGATATAAGCCTTTCTTTGACCGATCGACAAAATGTGCGGGTTCCACCATGAAGAAATATCTTTGTCCATGCAATATTGAATGTATGCGAAATTCCTCTTGGGTCTGCGACTTAGATTAAATTCACCATACCATCGCCAAAAATTTAATTAAGTTCGGCGATGCACTGTTGCAGAGATAATTCAAGTCGAAAGTTGTGAAAAATAATTGCGGGAAAGTGCTCACAATTTAATTTCATTTTTGGCCGAGATGATTATTTCAAGTTACTTTAAACAAGTCAAATAGTGTTGGTATGTTAAAATGTTCTGAGTATGCATGTATAGCGTCTAAAATGACAAATTTTACGATAAAGTTGTTAATTGCCATACGGAAACCCTAGAGTTACTTGTGCGAAATTGCGCAGTTATTGTACTAAAATTAAAAATATTAACACGAACGCTAGAACCAAGTAGAATCGACGATAAATTGTAATTGCTAGAATGACTCTAGACAGTGAAATTCGTAGTTGCCAAAATGTTAGATTGGCGATGTTTTGATAACAATAGGGGCTGCCGGATTGTGCAATAAACACAGATGTATTTAGAGTGTTGATTAGTAAAAAACATTAAGTAAGAATAAGTATACTCGAGTAACGAGTAATGAGCGTTAAGTTGTTATTATAACAAATAAAGATAAGTGTATATTCATTAAAGTGCGACTTTTATTTAACAATCGAGACTATTTATCGAGAAATCCGTTAAAATATTTTGCTGAGGTCTGACCTATTGTACTTATAAATTTGTAATATATGGCAAATTATGTGCGCAGAAAAGGATGAAACATTTCGGACAGAGTTTTTAAAACTCTACAATATAAGGGTATAGCTATTAAATTGGGAATATTATAATACAATGCAGTGATCGAACTCAAGTGAATTTCAAGGTAAACGATTTATGGTCAAAATCGCTGACAGATGATAGAACAACATCGAATCGACGATACAACAAAATTCCTAGTATACAGATGATTTTAATTATTTTTTTTTTTTTAACATTAAGATGTTAATAGCCAATGGAAACTAATTTGGCAAAACGGACAGATGCTTGTGATAATTTTGTAGAAATCAATTAGTTTTAGAAAAATTATCAACTTAACGTTTGTGAAGCAATTCCAACGTCTTACATGAAAATGGCTTAAAGTGAGCTATTAAAATTGAGGATTAAAAGAAAGTGACCTGGTCTGATGAGATCAAAATATGTAAATCGATTTGGATCAGATTGGAGGCAATGGATGTGGCGCCGGAAAGGAGAACCATTAAGGTCGAGGCAAACACTAAAATTTGGTGTTATTTCGTTGATGCTATGTGATTGTATGAATTCGAAATAGGTCTTAAGCCAAAGAGGTCTATTGAAAATTCAACTTATCAACAGGATAACGATCCCAGGCATACCGCAAGAGTTACGAAAAGTTGGTTTTACGATACACAAATTAAAATTCTCGATTGGCATACGCCGTCGCCAGACCTCAACCCAATTGGTCTCACAATGGAGGGTGTCAACCAACTTCCTCCAGACGTTATCTTCGGTTGTCTGCGATAAATCACTCCATCATAGACGCACACCACTTCAGCTGCCCCTAATGGGGACCACCAACAAGCGCAACTGTGCATGGTGGTCACGAAAACTCTCAGATCTTCGGAAAAAGGTACGGAAGCTGTTTAACAATGCGAAACGTACGGGGGTCTGTGAGAATGTAGGGGCAAATGTTATGTTAGTGAGAATGTTAGGTCTCCAAAGCAGGCAAGCTTAAGGAGATTCTGTGAAAATGTCACCTTCACACCAGAGGGAGGATAGCTGCACAAGGCACTGGCCAGAGGCAAGACTGACACAGTACTAGTGATCAAAAGAAGCGACGGGACGTAAAGACCAGCGCAGAAGATAGAGCTACGGCATTTCTGCGGCCGTACTTCCCGGAAAGAATTTGGGAAGACCAGTGTCTACCCGTAGTCGAACACAAGGCAATTATTTACTGCGAATTCGATCAAGTGGGCAATGGCTTCGTTCCAGAAATTCAAGTCCCCGGGAGTTGACGTCATCTTTCCAGCACTTTTGCAACAGGGAGAGCAGTATCTACTGCCATACCTTGTTCGGCTGATGAGGGATAGCCTCGCACTGGCGTACATCCCTGAAATATAGAGGACCACGAAGGTGATGTATAGTATACCCAAAGTAGGAAGGAAGGACTATTCACTGGATAAATCCTTCAGGCCATTTAGTGTAAAATTGCACTCCTGCATGCTTCTCAGCATGCACACAGAGCAGGCAGATCAACCAATACTGCCCTATACCAGATAACCTCAGATTTAGAGAATTCGCTGAAGGGAGGGGAAGTGATGCGTTGCGCCTTCCTAGACATCGAAGGTGCTTTTGACAAAACGTTTCACAAGAGCGTAGCCAAGACACTGGAGAAAAAGAATGTGGCAGCGCCGGTGTGCAGATGGATAGAGGCCGACTGCGCACCAGAATAACTGAAACCACAGTAGGAGATACAAGTATTCGTCTTGGCACAAGGGGCTGCCCACAGGGAATCCGCTGCCAACGGTACGCGGAGGTCATTGTAATTATTGCCAGAGGTAAATTCGAGGACACTCTCTGTGACCTACTACAAAGAGGTTTAAGATTTAAATCTGGCAAAAGAGCGGTATAGTGGGGCTGAGTTGAACATTAGCCCCTCTAAGACGACCATCGTCCCGATTATGAGACGTAGGTCCCCCTAACCCACCTCAGGAACCTTACACTTGGCGGCAGAGAGGTAGAGAAGACCAACATGGTCCAATATCTTGATCTCACGCTGGATTCCACTTTGCGGTAGAAGCAGCATGTTGACCTGACCTTGGCCAAGGCGACAAAAGCACTAATGGTGTGCAATCAGCTGGCGGGAAAATACTGGGGCTGCAAACCATTTTTAGGAGGTCGTACACCATGATTGTGCGGGCGATAATCACTTATGGGGCGGTGGCATTGGCCTCAAAAGCTTCACAGACTTCGTTAGGGCTCCAACTATCAAAGCTGCGACGACTAGCTTGTGTCTGCATGTCGGGTGCAATGCGCACTTGTCCAACGGCAGCTTGCTTCACTTCACTTCTTTACTGGCGTAGACACCGCTTACGCGATTATAGCCGAGTTAACAACAGCGCGCCAGTCGTTTCTTCTTTTCGCTACGTGGCGCCAATTGGATATTCCAAGCAAAGCCAGATCTTTCTCCATTTGGCCCTTCCAACGGAGTGGAGGTCATCCTCTTCCTCTGCTTCTCCTGGTGGGTACTGCGTCGAATACTTTCAGAGCTGGAGTGTTTTCGTCCATTCGGACAACACGGCCTAGCCAGCGTAACCGCTGTCTTTTATTTTGCTGAACTATGACGATGTCGTCGTATATCTCGTACAGCTGCGGTATTCGCCGTGGCCAACGCGCAAAGGACCATAAATCTTTCGCAGAACTTTTCTCTCGAAAACTCGCAACGTCGACTCATCAGTTGTTGTCATCGTCCAGGTCTCTGCACCATATAACAGGACGGGAATTATGAGTGACTTATAGAGTTTGGTTTTTGTTCGTCGAGAGAGGACTTTGCTTCTCAATTGCCTACTCAGTCCGAAGTAGAACCTGTTGGCAAGAGGCTAGGCTGACATTGGTGGTGGTGTTTACGCTGGTTCCAAGATAGACGAAATTATCTACGACTTCAAAGTTATGACTGTCAACAGTGACGTGAGAGCCAAGTCGCGAGTGCGACGACGGTTTGTTTGATGACAGGAGATAATTTGTCTTGCCCTCGTTCACTGCCAGACCCATTTGCATTGCTTCCTTGTCCAGTCTGGAGAAAGCAGAACTAACGGCGCGGGTGTTGAGGCCGATGATATCAATATCATCGGCATACGCCAGCAGCTGTACACTCTTATAAAAGATTGTACCTGCTCGATTAAGTTCTGCAGCTCGAACTATTTTCTCCAACAGCAAGTTGAAGAGTCGCACGATAGGGAGTCGCCTTGTCTGAAACCTCGTGTGGTATCGAAGGGCTCGGAGAGGTCCTTCCCGATCCTGACGGAGCTATTCGTGTTGCTAAACGTCAGTTTACACAGCCGTATTAGTTTTACGGAGATACCAAATTTAGACATCGCGGCATAAAGGCAGCTCCTTTTCGTGCTGTCGAAAGCAGCTTTGAAATCGACGAAGAGGTGGTGTGTGTCGATTTTCCTTTCACGGGTCTTTTCCAAGATTTGGCGTATGGTGAATATCTGGTCGATTGTTGATTTGCTAAGTCTAAAGCCACACTGATAAGGTCCAATCAGTTTGTTGACGGTGGGCTTTAATCTTTCACACAATACGCTCGATAGAACCTTATATGCGATGTTGAGGAGGCTTATCCCACGGTAGTTGGCGCAGATTGTGGGGTCTCTCTTTTAGGGATTGGGCATAGCACACGTAAAATCTAATCGTTGGGCATGCTTTCGTCCGACCATATTTTACAAAGAAGCTGATGCATGCTCCTTATCAGCTCTTCGCCGCCGTGTTTGAATAGCTCAGCCGGAAATTTATCGGCCCTCACCGCTTTGTTGTTCTTCAGGCGGGTAATTGCTATTCGAACTTCTTCATGGTCGGGCAATGGAACGTCTGCTCCATCGTCATCGAGTGGGGAATCGGGTTCGCCTTCTCCTGGTGTTGCACGTTCACTGCCATTCAGCAGGCTGGAGAAGTGTTTCCTCCATAATTTAAGTATGCTCTGGGCATATGCTCCGGTTCCTTCTGTAAGCTGCCGCATTTTTTCGTAGAACTTTCGAGCAGTACCCCTGTCGGCCAGCTTGTCAAGCTCTTCATATTCCCGCATTTTGGCCTCTGTCTTTTTCTGTCTGCAAATGCGTCTCGTTTCCCTCTTCAACTCTCGATATCTATCCCATCCCGCACGTGTTGTTGTCGATCGTAACGTTGCGAGCTAGGCAGTCTGTTTTCTCTCCGGTGCGACACGGCACTCCTATTCGTAACAGCTCTTCTTTTGCATTTTCCGAAAACCAATGGTTTCGGTTCCAGCAGTACGTAAGGAGTTTGAAATGCCGTCCCACAGTTCCCTTATACCGAGTTGTTGACGAGTGCTCTCAGAAAGCAGGAGTGCAAGCCGAGTAGAAAATCGTTCAACAATCCAGACTATTTATCGAGAAATCCGTTAAAATATTTTGCTGAGGTCTGACCTATTGTACTTATAAATTTGTTATATCGGGTGATTTTTTAAGAGCTTGATAACTTTTTTTAAAAAAGAAAACGCATAAAATTTGCAAAATCTCATCGGTTCTTTATTTGAAACGTTAGATTGGTTCATGACATTTACTTTTTGAAGATAATTTCATTTAAATGTTGACCGCGGCTGCGTCTTAGGTGGTCCATTCGGAAAGTCCAATTTTGGGCAACTTTTTCGAGCATTTCGGCCGGAATAGCCCGAATTTCTTCGGAAATGTTGTCTTCCAAAGCTGGAATAGTTGCTGGCTTATTTCTGTAGACTTTAGACTTGACGTAGCCCCACAAAAAATAGTCTAAAGGCGTTAAATCGCATGATCTTGGTGGCCAACTTACGGGTCCATTTCTTGAGATGAATTGTTCTCCGAAGTTTTCCCTCAAAATGGCCATAGAATCGCGAGCTGTGTGGCATGTAGCGCCATCTTGTTGAAACCACATGTCAACCAAGTTCAGTTCTTCCATTTTTGGCAACAAAAAGTTTGTTAGCATCGAACGATAGCGATCGCCATTCACCGTAACGTTGCGTCCAACAGCATCTTTGAAAAAATACGGTCCAATGATTCCACCAGCGTACAAACCACACCAAACAGTGCATTTTTCGGGATGCATGGGCAGTTGGCCACCAAGATCATGCGATTTAACGTCTTTAGACTATTTTTTGTGGGGCTACGTCAAGTCTAAAGTCTACAGAAATAAGCCAGCAACTATTCCAGCTTTGGAAGACAACATTTCCGAAGAAATTCGGGCTATTCCGGCCGAAATGCTCGAAAAAGTTGCCCAAAATTGGACTTTCCGAATGGACCACCTAAGACGCAGCCGCGGTCAACATTTAAATGAAATTATCTTCAAAAAGTAAATGTCATGAACCAATTTAACGTTTCAAATAAAGAACCGATGAGATTTTGCAAATTTTATGCGTTTTTTTTTTTAAAAAAGTTATCAAGCTCTTAAAAAATCACCCGATATATGGCGAATTATGTGCGCAGAAAAGGATGAAACATTTCGGACGGAGTTTTTAAAACTCTACAAT
Source organism: Bactrocera neohumeralis (assembly GCF_024586455.1). Taxonomy (NCBI): domain Eukaryota; kingdom Metazoa; phylum Arthropoda; class Insecta; order Diptera; family Tephritidae; genus Bactrocera; species Bactrocera neohumeralis. Next base: position 14,326,131 of record NW_026089624.1, read on the forward strand.
ATAAGGGTATAGCTATTAAATTGGGAAATTATTATACAATGCAGTGATCGAACTCAAGTGAATTTCAAGGCAGACGATTTATGGTCAAAATCGCTGACAGATGATAGAACAAAATCGAATCGACGATACAACAAAATTCCTAGTATACAGATGATTTTAATTATTATTATTTTTTTAACATTAAGATGTTAATAGCCAATGGAAACTAATTTGGCAAAACGGACAGATGCTTGTGATAATTTTGTAGAAATCAATTAGTTTTAGAAAAATTATCAACTTAACGTTTGTGAAGCAATTCCAACGTCTTACATGAAAATGGCTTAAAATGAGCTATTAAAAATTGAGGATTAAAAGAAAGTGACCTGGTCTGATGAGATCAAAATATGTAAATCGATTTGGATCAGATTGGAGGCAATGGATGTGGCGCCGGAAAGGAGAACCGTTAAAGTCGAGGCACGTAAGGCAAACACTAAAATTTGGTGTTATTTCGTTGATGCTATGTGATTGTATGAATTCGAAATAGGTCTTAAGCCAAAGAGGTCTATTGAAAATTCAACTTATCAAAAAGATAACGATCCCAGGCATACCGCAAGAGTTACGAAAAGTTGGTTTTACGATACACAAATTAAAATTCTCGATTGGCATACGCTGTCGCCAGACCTCAACCCAATAGAACACTTTTTGAGGAGAATTAAAAAAATTATTGGAAAGTAACGCTTTTGATCCCTGAAATCTTGACGAAATTTGGCAACAAGTGACAGCGCAATGGAACAAAATCACAAGAGAAGCCTGACAGAAACTAATTATGCACGCTTACAAGATTTAGAACATTTCTGCGAGCTAGGGATTTAATTTTATTCTTGTTAATAAAAAATGTTTCCATTTGAGTTTGGTTATGTTTTTAGTCCACAAAATAGGTTAAATCATCGCAAACACTCGATCAATTGCTTGTGGAACTGTAAACGGATCTAAATTAATACAGTGAAAGCTCGCTAATCCGAATTAATGATTGCACACTCCAATTCGGATTAGCGAAATATTCGGATTAGTGGATAGGCTATATTTATGTATTTTATTTCACATAAGATGACGCCATTGGAAAATAAAACTCGGGATAGTATTTCAGAACTAATTTTATTTATTATTATATTTTTAAGAAAGAATATTGCTTACACCTTATTTATTATGATGGTTTTTTAACGAAATTTGTGATGCAAGTTTGTTTCTGTTTCAATACACATGCTTCTAAAGCTTTATTACGCAATTCCTTGAGTACTAATATTTGATCAGTGTCTATGCCTCGTTGCTTTGCCCAATCTATACTTATATTTAAAGCTTGTACAGCTTCACGATTTTTAACGCCTTAATCATATTAGATTCTGCTTCTTCGTCTTCTGTAACTAATTCTGAGCTACTACATGCAACCACACTACTGCCAGAGTCATTAATCCAGGCAAGAACTTCATCTTCAGAAATTTCCACGTCAGTATTGCGGCGAAATAAATTTGTGATTGCACGAAATTCTTCAATTTCTTCAAAACGAGCCGAAGGGTCACTCTCCGGTAATTCTTGTTGTAAGACTGACAATGGAATGTTATCTTCTGAAGCCCATCTCTGGGTATGAATATTTTTCCAACAGGACTTTAGAGTGGAATCCGATACCCTGTTCCAAGATGGCTTAAGCAATTCACAAGCGTCGTACTTACTGAATTGTTTCAAAAAAATTTCAGTACTGTCTGATTCAGAATTGACCAATTCACACAAGCGGTATTTTTTGTAATAAAGTTTAGTCAGGCGTATCACATTTTGATCCATAGGTTGCATAATGCTTGTACAATTTGGAGGGAGAAACATAGTTCTATATTGTCCACATTCAGATGCCAACGGCTCCTCATGACATGTTGCATTATCCAATATCAATAGACCTTTTTTCGGCAAATTATTTTCAGTCTGATAGTTTTTTACCTGTGGTGTAAACGATTTGAAAAACCATTCAGTAAAAATGTATGTTGTCATCCATGCATTTTTTGATGAGTAATATTCAATCACCCTTTGTTTTTTAAATGACCGAGGGTTTTTTGATTTACCAACCACTGCAATCTGTAGCTTGTGACTTCCAGTCTTATTAGCACAACATAAGAAGGTGATTCTCTCTTTGCTCATTTTGGTGCCTGGAGCTGATTTTTCTTTAAAATGCACTAAAGTTTTGTCTGGAAACATTTTCCAAAAAAGTCCAGACTCATCAGCATTATAAATTTTTTGTCCAAACAACTTTCAGCTTCAATTACATTGTAGAGCTCATTTTGAAAAGCAGGAACAAGATCTGGTCCGCATATTTTTAAGTTTCGCACAGAAAATCGTTTCTTAAACTTTTGAAACCATCCATCGCTAGCTTTAAACGATTCATTGTTATAGATTTTCTGATAAAGTGATTTTGCCTTTTGTCGTAAAACTCCCGCTGAAATGGTTTGATGTCGTGACCGCTTCTCTTCAAACCAAGCATGTAATTTTTGCTCAAACTCTTCGTACTCACCCGTTTTGAGTGTCTTGCGCTGCTTCAAAAGGTTTTCAACAGAATTTTCAGCAAATCTTATAAAATAGGTATGTATACAATTAACTCATTTTTGTAAGATACTTTAGTACATAATACGGATTCTATACCTCCTAACATTTTCGGAATTTTTTTTTTATGTCACAAATTGTAGAAGTTCCTACACCATATTTATCTGCTAAAAGTTTTCCATATTGTCCGCGGTCTATCTCTTGCATTATTTTAATCTTATCAGATAGTGATAATGTTTTATGTGCACGTCATTTTGCCATATTGTAATTTAAATTGATGTCGTCGCGTGTAATGCTATTCCAGAACTAAAATAATAACAAAATAAATCATTGAACATGCATTCATTTGTACATACATACATGTGTATGCATATCAAATCATGTCCCGTTAGTTGTAAAATTCCATTTACACTTCGAGAACACGTTGAAACAGGCTTTCTACGTTGTTTGCACTTATGTACATATGTCAAAACGAATATGTGCACCTACGCTACGAAAAGATGGAAAAATTAAAATTCGGATTAGAGAGCGGCAATCAATGCGGACTATAGAGTATGCAACGCGTACTTTATTCAATTCGTATTACTGGATAATTCGGATTACACACCGTTCGGATTAGCGAGCTTTCACTGTATATGTTACCTTATCGTGGTGCAGGGGCTTAATTGCAAAGCATATACGGCATTTCCCAACCTTCAAGAGTGATGCTGCTTGGCATATCTCATCAGCAAGACCGCGTCCGTTTGCGCACGAAACAGTTAACGCAACCCCGACCGCCAGGCGAGGTAGCGGCTTTCGACCATCCAGGCAGAAATCTCGCCGCAGGAACCCCCCAGCTCTAACATCCTGAATGGCAAAAGCACGAGGGCGTCGAGGGGATTGGGGTCTGATCCTATAGCGGCCGTCAACGTGAAAGTTGCCAGGTGAACCTGCATCACGCGGCGGCAGCCTCGGCTGTCATAGCAAGCAGGTTCACTTCCGATAAACTGGGCATCCTGCTGATCTAAGAGCCATGGGTCTACAGAGAGGGGGCTATTGGCCTCAAAACGGATTCGATAATCTGGGATATGTCAAGCGAGAGACCTCGATCTTGGGTCGGTGCAAGCTAGGGACTGTGAAGGTACAGACTTCGTCCTGGCATCAGCCTATTTCCCAGGAGAGGCATCCACAGCACACCCAGAGGCTGTGGACAGCTTGGTGAGGTACTGCAGGAGACGCAGACTGCCCCAAATCCTAGGATGTGATGCGAACGTCTATCACCCGGAATGGGGCAGTGCGGACAGCAAAACACGAAGTGAGTCTCTTTTAGAATACATAATAAGTTGCGACTTAATTAAAGAGAATGTGGAGTGTGAATCCACCTTCGTCACAATAAGCAGAAGAGATGTGCTTGACATCATCTTGAGCAACTAGCCTATGAACGAATTGGTCTCACAATGGAGGGTGTCAACCAACTTCCTCCAGACGTTATCTTCGGTTGTCTGCGATAAATCACTCCATCATAGACGCACACCACTTCAGCTGCCCCTAATGGTGACCACCAACAAGCGCAACTGTGCATGGTGGTCACGAAAACTCTCAGATCTTCGGAAAAAGGTACGGAAGCTGTTTAACAATGCGAAACGTACGGGGGTCTGTGAGAATGTAGGGGCAAACGTTATGTTAGTGAGAATGTTAGGTCTCCAAAGCAGGCAAGCTTAAGGAGATTCTGTGAAAATGTCACCTTCACACCAGAGGGAGGATAGCTGCACAAGGCACTGGCCAGAGGCAAGACTGACACAGTACTAGCGATCAAAAGAAGCGACGGGACGTAAAGACCAGCGCAGAAGATAGAGCTACGGCATTTCTGCGGCCGTACTTCCCGGAAAGAATTTGGGAAGACCAGTGTCTACCCGTAGTCGAACACAAGGCAATTATTTACTGCGAATTCGATCAAGTGGGCAATGGCTTCGTTCCAGAAATTCAAGTCCCCGGGAGTTGACGTCATCTTTCCAGCACTTTTGCAACAGGGAGAGCAGTATCTACTGCCATACCTTGTTCGGCTGATGAGGGATAGCCTCGCACTGGCGTACATCCCTGAAATATAGAGGACCACGAAGGTGATGTATAGTACACCCAAAGTAGGAAGGAAGGACTATTCACTGGATAAATCCTTCAGGCCAATTAGTGTAAAATTGCACTCCTGCATGCTTCTCAGCATGCACACAGAGCAGGCAGATCAACCAATACTGCCCTATACCAGATAACCTCAGATTTAGAGAATTCGCTGAAGGGAGGGGAAGTGATGCGTTGCGCCTTCCTAGACATCGAAGGTGCTTTTGACAAAACGTTTCACAAGAGCGTAGCCAAGACACTGGAGAAAAAGAATGTGGCAGCGCCGGTGTGCAGATGGATAGAGGCCGACTGCGCACCAGAATAACTGAAACCACAGTAGGAGATACAAGTATTCGTCTTGGCACAAGGGGCTGCCCACAGGGAATCCGCTGCCAACGGTACGCGGAGGACATTGTAATTATTGCCAGAGGTAAATTCGAGGACACTCTCTGTGACCTACTACAAAGAGGTTTAAGATTTAAATCTGGCAAAAGAGCGGTATAGTGGGGCTGAGTTGAACATTAGCCCCTCTAAGACGACCATCGTCCCGATTATGAGACGTAGGTCCCCCTAACCCGCCTCAGGAACCTTACACTTGGCGGCAGAGAGGTAGAGAAGACCAACATGGTCCAATATCTTGATCTCACGCTGGATTCCACTTTGCGGTAGAAGCAGCATGTTGACCTGACCTTGGCCAAGGCGACAAAAGCACTAATGGTGTGCAATCAGCTGGCGGGAAAATACTGGGGCTGCAAACCATTTTTAGGAGGTCGTACACCATGATTGTGCGGGCGATAATCACGTATGGGGCGGTGGCATTGGCCTCAAAAGCTTCACAGACTTCGTTAGGGCTCCAACTATCAAAGCTGCGACGACTAGCTTGTGTCTGCATGTCGGGTGCAATGCGCACTTGTCCAACGGCAGCTTGCTTCACTTCACTTCTTTACTGGCGTAGACACCGCTTACGCGATTATAGCCGAGTTAACAACAGCGCGCCAGTCGTTTCTTCTTTTCGCTACGTGGCGCCAATTGGATATTCCAAGCAAAGCCAGATCTTTCTCCATTTGGCCCTTCCAACGGAGTGGAGGTCATCCTCTTCCTCTGCTTCTCCTGGTGGGTACTGCGTCGAATACTTTCAGAGCTGGAGTGTTTTCGTCCATTCGGACAACACGGCCTAGCCAGCGTAACCGCTGTCTTTTATTTTGCTGAACTATGACGATGTCGTCGTATATCTCGTACAGCTGCGGTATTCGCCGTGGCCAACGCGCAAAGGACCATAAATCTTTCGCAGAACTTTTCTCTCGAAAACTCGCAACGTCGACTCATCAGTTGTTGTAATCGTCCAGGTCTCTGCACCATATAACAGGACGGGAATTATGAGTGACTTATAGAGTTTGGTTTTTGTTCGTCGAGAGAGGACTTTGCTTCTCGAAGTAGAACCTGTTGGCAAGAGGCTAGGCTGACATTGGTGGTGGTGTTTACGCTGGTTCCAAGATAGACGAAATTATCTACGACTTCAAAGTTATGACTGTCAACAGTGACGTGAGAGCCAAGTCGCGAGTGCGACGACGGTTTGTTTGATGTGATAATTTGTCTTGCCCTCGTTCACTGCCAGACCCATTTGCATTGCTTCCTTGTCCAGTCTGGAGAAAGCAGAACTAACGGCGCGGGTGTTGAGGCCGATGATATCAATATCATCGGCATACGCCAGCAGCTGTACACTCTTATAAAAGATTGTACCTGCTCGATTAAGTTCTGCAGCTCGAATTACTTTCTCCAGCAGCAGGAAAAAGAAGTCGCACGATAGGAGTCGCCTTGTCTGAAACCTCGTGTGGTATCGAAGGGCTCGGAGAGGTCCTTCCCGATCCTGACGGAGCTATTCGTGTTGCTAAACGTCAGTTTACACAGCCGTATTAGTTTTACGGAGATACCAAATTTAGACATCGCGGCATAAAGGCAGCTCCTTTTCGTGCTGTCGAAAGCAGCTTTGAAATCGACGAAGAGGTGGTGTGTGTCGATTTTCCTTTCACGGGTCTTTTCCAAGATTTGGCGTATGGTGAATATCTGGTCGATTGTTGATTTGCTAAGTCTAAAGCCACACTGATAAGGTCCAATCAGTTTGTTGACGGTGGGCTTTAATCTTTCACACAATACGCTAGATAGAACCTTATATGCGATGTTGAGGAGGCTTATCCCACGGTAGTTGGCGCAGATTGTGGGGTCTCTCTTTTAGGGATTGGGCATAGCACACGTAAAATCTAATCGTTGGGCATGCTTTCGTCCGACCATATTTTACAAAGAAGCTGATGCATGCTCCTTATCAGCTCTTCGCCGCCGTGTTTGAATAGCTCAGCCGGAAATTTATCGGCCCTCACCGCTTTGTTGTTCTTCAGGCGGGTAATTGCTATTCGAACTTCTTCATGGTCGGGCAATGGAACGTCTGCTCCATCGTCATCGAGTGGGGAATCGGGTTCGCCTTCTCCTGGTGTTGCACGTTCACTGCCTTTCAGCAGGCTGGAGAAGTGTTTCCTCCATAATTTAAGTATGCTCTGGGCATATGCTCCGGTTCCTTCTGTAAGCTGCCGCATTTTTTCGTAGAACTTTCGAGCAGTACCCCTGTCGGCCAGCTTGTCAAGCTCTTCATATTCCCGCATTTTGGCCTCTGTCTTTTTCTGTCTGCAAATGCGTCTCGTTTCCCTCTTCAACTCTCGATATCTATCCCATCCCGCACGTGTTGTTGTCGATCGTAACGTTGCGAGCTAGGCAGTCTGTTTTCTCTCCGGTGCGACACGGCACTCCTATTCGTAACAGCTCTTCTTTTGCATTTTCCGAAAACCAATGGTTTCGGTTCCAGCAGTACGTAAGGAGTTTGAAATGCCGTCCCACAGTTCCCTTATACCGAGTTGTTGACGAGTGCTCTCAGAAAGCAGGAGTGCAAGCCGAGTAGAAAATCGTTCAACAATCCAGACTATTTATCGAGAAATCCGTTAAAATATTTTGCTGAGGTCTGACCTATTGTACTTATAAATTTGTAATATATGGCGAATTATGTGCGCAGAAAAGGATGAAACATTTCGGACAGAGTTTTTAAAACTCTACAATATAAGGGTATAGCTATTAAATTGGGAAAATTATTATACAATGCAGTGATCAAACTCAAGTGAATTTCAAGGCAGACGATTTATGGTCAAAATCGCTGACAGATGATAGAACAAAATCGAATAGACGATACAACAAAATTCCTAGTATACAGATGATTTTAATTATTATTTTTTTTTTAACATTAAGATGTTAATAGCCAATGGAAACTAATTTGGCAAAACGGACAGATGCTTGTGATAATTTTGTAGAAATCAATTAGTTTTAGAAAAATTATCAACTTAACGTTTGTGAAGCAATTCCAACGTCTTACATGAAAATGGCTTAAAATGAGCTATTAAAAATTGAGGATTAAAAGAAAGTGACCTGGTCTGATGAGATCAAAATATATAAATCGATTTGGATCAGATTGGAGGCAATGGATGTGGCGCCGGAAAGGAGAAACGTTAAGGTCGAGGCACGTAAGGCAAACACTAAAATTTGGTGCTATTTCGTTGATGCTATGTGATTATATGAATTTGAAATAGGTCTTAAGCCAAAGAGGTCTATTGAAAATTCATCTTATCAACAGGATAACGATCCCAGGCATACCGCAAGAGTTACGAAAAGTTCGTTTTACGATACACAAATTAAAATTCTCGATTGCATACGCTGTCGCCAGACCTCAACCCAATAGAACACTTTTTGGGGAGAATTAAAAAAATTATTGGAAAGTAACGCTTTTGATCCCTGAAATCTTGACGAAATTTGGCAACAAGTGACAGCGCAATGGAACAAAATCACAAGAGAAGCCTGACAGAAACTAATTATGCATGCTTACCAGATTTAGAACATTTCTGCGAGCTAGGGATTTAATTTTATTCTTGTTAATAAAAAATGTTTCCATTTGAGTTTGGTTATGTTTTTAGTCCACAAAATAGGTTAAATCATCGCAAACACTCGATCAATTGCTTGTGGAACTGTATACGGATCTAAATTAATATATGTTACCTTATCGTGGTGCAGGGGCTTAATTGCAAAGCATATACGGCATTTCCCAACCTTCAAGAGCGATGCTGCTTGGTATATCTCATCAGCAAGACCGCGTCCGTTTGCGCACGAGACAGTTAACGCAACCCCGACCGCCAGCTCTAAAATCCTGAATGGCAAAAGCACGAGGGCGTCGAGGGGATTGGGGTCTGATCCTATAGCGGCCGTCAACGTGAAAGTTGCCAGGTGAACCTGCATTACGCGGCGGCAGCCTCGGCTGTCATAGCAAGCAGGTGCACTTCCGATAAACTGGGCATCCTGCTGATCTAAGAGCCATGGGTCTACAGAGAGGGGGCTAGAGGCCTCAAGACGGATTCGATAATCTGGGATATGTCAAGCGAGAGACCTCGATCTTGGGTCGGTGCAAGCTAGGGACTGTGAAGGTACAGACTTCGTCCTGGCATCAGCCTATTTCCCAGGAGAGGCATCCACAGCACACCCAGAGGCTGTGGACAGCTTGGTGAGGTACTGCAGGAGACGCAGACTGCCCCAAATCCTAGGATGTGATGCGAACGTCTATCACCCGGAATGGGGCAGTGCGGACAGCAAAACACGAAGTGAGTCTCTTTTAGAATACATAATAAGTTGCGACTTAATTATAGAGAATGTGGGGTGTGAATCCACCTTCGTCACAATAAGCAGAAGAGATGTGCTTGACATCATCTTGAGCAACTAGCCTGTGAACGAATTGGTCTCACAATGGAGGGTGTCAACCAACTTCCTCCAGACGTTATCTTCGGTTGTCTGCGATAAATCACTCCATCATAGACGCACACCACTTCAGCTGCCCCTAATGGTGACCACCAACAAGCGCAACTGTGCATGGTGGTCACGAAAACTCTCAGATCTTCGGAAAAAGGTACGGAAGCTGTTTAACAATGCGAAACGTACGGGGGTCTGTGAGAATGTAGGGGCAAATGTTATGTTAGTGAGAAAGCAGGCAAGCTTAAGGAGATTCTGTGAAAATGTCACCTTCACACCAGAGGGAGGATAGCTGCACAAGGCACTGGCCAGAGGCAAGACTGACACAGTACTAGCGATCAAAAGAAGCGACGGGACGTAAAGACCAGCGCAGAAGATAGAGCTACGGCATTTCTGCGGCCGTACTTCCCGGAAAGAATTTGGGAAGACCAGTGTCTACCCGTAGTCGAACACAAGGCAATTATTTACTGCGAATTCGATCAAGTGGGCAATGGCTTCGTTCCAGAAATTCAAGTCCCCGGGAGTTGACGTCATCTTTCCAGCACTTTTGCAACAAGGAGAGCAGTATCTACTGCCATACCTTGTTCGGCTGATGAGGGATAGCCTCGCACTGGCGTACATCCCTGAAATATAGAGGACCACGAAGGTGATGTATAGTATACCCAAAGTAGGAAGGAAGGACTATTCACTGGATAAATCCTTCAGGCCAATTAGTGTAAAATTGCACTCCTGCATGCTTCTCAGCATGCACACAGAGCAGGCAGATCAACCAATACTGCCCTATACCAGATAACCTGATTTAGAGAATTCGCTGAAGGGAGGGGAAGTGATGCGTTGCGCCTTCCTAGACATCGAAGGTGCTTTTGACAAAACGTTTCACAAGAGCGTAGCCAAGACACTGGAGAAAAAGAATGTGGCAGCGCCGGTGTGCAGATGGATAGAGGCCGACTGCGCACCAGAATAACTGAAACCACAGTAGGAGATACAAGTATTCGTCTTGGCACAAGGGGCTGCCCACAGGGAATCCGCTGCCAACGGTACGCGGAGGACATTGTAATTATTGCCAGAGGTAAATTCGAGGACACTCTCTGTGACCTACTACAAAGAGGTTTAAGATTTAAATCTGGCAAAAGAGCGGTATAGTGGGGCTGAGTTGAACATTAGCCCCTCTAAGACGACCATCGTTCCGATTATGAGACGTAGGTCCCCCTAACCCGCCTCAGGAACCTTACACTTGGCGGCAGAGAGGTAGAGAAGACCAACATGATCCAATATCTTGATCTCACGCTGGATTCCACTTTGCGGTAGAAGCAGCATGTTGACCTGACCTTGGCCAAGGCGACAAAAGCACTAATGGTGTGCAATCAGCTGGCGGGAAAATACTGGGGCTGCAAACCATTTTTAGGAGGTCGTACACCATGATTGTGCGGGCGATAATCACGTATGGGGCGGTGGCATTGGCCTCAAAAGCTTCACAGGCTTCGTTAGGGCTCCAACTATCAAAGCTGCGACGACTAGCTTGTGTCTGCATGTCGGGTGCAATGCGCACTTGTCCAACGGCAGCTTGCTTCACTTCACTTCCTCTTCTTTACTGGCGTAGACACCGCTTACGCGATTATAGCCGAGTTTACAACAGCGCGCCAGTCGTTTCTTCTTTTCGCTACGTGGCGCCAATTGGACATTCCAAGCAAAGCCAGATCTTTCTCCTTTTGGCCCTTCCAACGGAGTGGAGGTCATCCTCTTCTCCTGCTTCTCTTGGTGGGTACTGCGTCGAATACTTTCAGAGCTGGAGTGTTTTCGTCCATTCGGACAACACGACCTAGCCAGCGTAGCCGCTGTCTTTTAATTCGCTGAACTATGTCAATGTCGTCGTATATGTCGTACGGCTGCGGTATTCGCCGTGGCCAACGCGGAAAGGACCATAAATCTTTCGCAGAACTTTTCTCCCGAAAACTCGCAACGTCGACTCATCAGTTGTTGTCATCGTCCAGGTCTCTGCACCATATAACAGGACGGGAATTATGAGTGACTTATAGAGTTTGGTTTTTGTTCGTCGAGAGAGGACTTTGCTTCTCAATTGCCTACTCAGTCCGAAGTAGCACCTGTTGGCAAGAGGCTAGGCTGACATTGGTGGTGGTGTTTACGCTGGTTCCAAGATAGACGAAATTATCTACGACTTCATAGTTATGACTGTCAACAGTGACGTGAGAGCCAAGTCGCGAGTGCGACGACGGTTTGTTTGATGACAGGAGATATTTTGTCTTGCCCTCGTTCACTGCCAGACCCATTCGCATTGCTTCCTTGTCCAGTCTGGAGAAAGCAGAACTAACGGCGCGGGTATTGAGGCCGTTGATATCAATATCATCGGCATACGCCAGCAGCTGTACACTCTTATAAAAGATTGTACCTGCTCGATTAAGTTCTGCAGCTCGAAATATTTTCTCCAACAGCAAGTTGCAGAGTCGCACGCTAGGGAGTCGCCTTGTCTGAAACCTCGTGTGGTATCGAAGGGCTCGGAGAGGTCCTTCCCGATCCTGACGGAGCTATTCGTGTTGCTCAACGTCAGTTTATACAGCCGTATTAGTTTTGCGGGGATACCAAATTTAGACATCGCGGCAAAAGGCAGCTCCTTTTCGTGCCGTTGTTGTTGTTGTTTTAACGGAAAATTCAATCCCCGTTGGGGTGGTAAATGTCATTTGTGTTGTCGTCGATTTCATCTAACGGTAGGCCCAAGAAACGTGCTGTTTCGACGGGGTCGGATCAAAGGGAGGAGGGTGTTAGATGGGTGGGGTTTTTGGGGCATGCAAAGAGGTGGTCAGTGTCATGCGGAGACTCGTTGCATGCAGGACATACGTCGGGTATGTCAGGGTCTATTCTGGATAAGTAGGAGTTTAACCTGCTACAGTATCCAGAACGAAGTTGCGCAAGGGTCACACGCGTTTCTCGCGGCAGCTGGAGCTCTTCGTCTGCGATGGGTGGCGTTCTTGCCATTCACGGGAAGGGAGTCGGTGAAGGTGTTGATGGCTCCGCTGTGAATGGCGGTCAGTACCTGTCTAAAGTTAGTTGCGTCCTAAGTTACGTCGTCGACGTAATCCAGGAATGACCTTTTGATGCTCCTAGGAGGCGGTTCCGCTCCAAGCAGATGACTGCAGGGGTGATTTCTCCGAAAGCATCCCTGCAGGAACTGCCTGGAGAGGAGTTCATTATGCTCCTTAAGTGGGAGCATAAGCGTCTCACTATGGAGGTGTTCAATGGGAGACATCAAAAGACATCCTGTAGTAGTCCGGAGTGCAGTGTTTTGACAGGTCTGTAGTTTCCTCATCTGCGTACCACTGCATCCATGCGACCATATGGGGGCTGCGTAACTGAGGACCGGCCGGCCGATTGCCTTGTATGTTGCCAACAACGTTTCTTTGTCTTTTCCCCATGTGCTGCCGGCTAGCGACTTGAGGATTTTGTTGCGGCTCTGTACTTTGGCGATAATCGCGGTCGTATGAGGAGACAAGGAGCATAGACTGTCGAATGTTACACCTAAAATCTTAGGATTGTTGACAGTCGGAATTTTGACGCCGTCGACTGCAATGTTAAGCTCTATAAGCTCTATCTATACTCCTTCGTCCAGTTTGTGAATATGGTCGCTGTGGATTTGGTGGGGGAAAGTGTGAGATTTCGTGCAGTGAGGAAACGAGAAAGGTCGGAGAGGTAGCTGTTTACCTTCGAACACATGCCATCGATTCCATTGCCCGACGCCAATATCGTGCAGTCATCAGCGTACTCCTTCTGGTGGTTGTGGGAGTTTCGAGATGTAGAAGTTAAACAGTAGTGGGGAGAGGACACCACCCTGCGGAACCCCCTGTTTAATTCTTCTCAGTTTAGATGTTTTACCTCGAAATAGTACGGATGACTGGCGACCGCTCAGATAGTTCATGGTCCACCTCTTTAGCCCTGGATGGAGCGTAGTTGCTTCGATGTCCTGCAGTAGCGTTGTGTGATTGACCGTGTCAAAAGCTTTTGACAGGTCCAACGCTACGAGGATCGTTCTTTCGCAGGGTGGTTTCTGGTTGAGGCCACGAACTATCCGGGCGTTTATGACGCTAAGTGATGAGGTGGTGCTGTGCACTTTTCGGAATCCATGCTGGTGGCTGGCTAGGCTCAGGTGGTGAGTGAAGGTCGGGAGTAGTAAGGCCTCAAGTGTCTTCACTACTGGGGAGAGGAGAGTTATCGGTCGATAAGATTCCCCTTTGTTGGCGGGTTTCCCAGGTTTCAGTAGTGGGACCACTCTTCCGACTTTCCACACATCGGGTATTTGAAGAGTGGTCAGAGACAGATTGAGGACCTTGGTGAGATATCCTACTCCCGTCGAGCCTAGATGCTTTAGCATTAGCATGTTGATTCCATCAGGGCCAATGGATTTAGATGATTTTGCTTTTTTGATGGCACCCTGAACCTCCTCATCGGTGAAAGTAAGTAGCGCGCCTTCGTTTGGCATTTCGCGCAGCCGTCGGTTAACACATCGTTTAGCTTTGTCTACCGAAGGGTGCAGTGTGAATTGCCGGCTAAAATAGCTCGCGCACCTCTTCGGGTTCGAAGGGGCATGGCCATTGAATTGAACTTCAACTCGGTCGTCATGTCTCTTCGGGTTAGACAGAGCTTTGACAGTAGCCCAAAGCTTACTCACTCCGGTGGAGAGGTTACAGGACTTCAGGTGCTCTATCCATTTCGTCCGCTTATGTTGGTTTACCATACGCCGAATCTCCAAATTGAGATCCCTTATTCAGGGATCACCGGGATCGGCATGGCGTAAGGTGTCGCGCTCATTAGCTAAAACGGCTGCTTCGGCTGGGAAATTGGGGCGGATTTCCGCTATTCTTCCAGCCGGGATGAAGCGAGCGGTAGCTGCTGCGATCACCTTGCGGAATCGACGTTCGCTAACGCATACATCCATAGGAATAGGTAGAGCGTTGAAGGTGCTCTCAGTAAATTCTGTGAAGCCGACCCAATTAGCTTTGTTAAAGTTAAAGTAGGTGCGGTTGTCCACAGAAACAAAATCAGGAGGCGTCTCGATCGAAATAATTATCAGCAGATGATCTGATGCGAGAGTTAGCATAGGTCGTCAGGTTAGGCTGTTTATCAGACCACCGCTAGCAATGGTAATATCCGGCGAGCTATTACAGGTGCCCATAACTCTGGTGGGGGCTTCGTCATTCATTGTGCAGAATGTCGAATCGTCAATCTGTTCCGCCAGCTCCATCCCCCTACGATCATTTCACAGGCAGAAATGCCAAAGATCGTGGTGCGCGTTAAGGTCGTCTAGTACCAAACGGTTTTCACCACGAAGTAGCGCACCTATATTCGGGTGATATCCTGTTGGGCAACATGTAACTGGGGGGATGTATATATTAAATATTTCGAGCTCGACATCGCCTGACCGGATAGCTATACCCTGACATTCTAGGGTAGTATCCCTGGGGTCGATGTCTTCATCGATTAGGCGATACTGCACGGTGTTGTGCAATATGAAGGCTAGGCCACCACCATTATCTCGCTCGCGATCTTTACGTATAACGTTGAAACACCACAAGCACAACTCGGAAGATCTGAGCGGCTGTTTAATTTGGTTTCTTGGACCGAAGCTATCGATACACGTTCCCGATTCATGAGTGCAACTATCTCCTCGATCTTGCTCTGGAGTCCGTTGCAGTTAAATTGAAGTAGCCGGGTTTGTCGAGGGTGTCCGTGGGTGATCCTGGGGGTGAGGGAGTGACGTGTGGGTGGTAGTTGTTGCAGCTGTAGAACCCGCAGGGGCGGTTGTCGCACTGGGGTGTTGGAAGGCGACGCCACTGTTGTGTGTTGCGGGGGCAGACTCCTGCAGCATGGGGCAACGTACGAATCACTCCACTCACGTGTGGTGCGCAGACCGGAACACGCCGAAAAGTGACACCAGCCAGTACAGGAATTGCACTTGACGGATGTCACATTCCGACGTATGACGGCCTGACACACGGAACAGACTGTGCGAGGGACCAAGAGCTGTTCGTTGGTTCTCTCACGAGGATTGGAGAGGGATGAAGGTTGGGGATGAAGTCAGAGGGGGAGCTATGTTGCCTGGTTGAGCTCCTAGGGACCGTAGAGGTCCTCTGTTGGCCACTCGGATTGAGTGGCGGCGCGGCGCGCGAACTATGTGCGGATTGCACCGCCGTAGAGGCTTGGGTCGCAGTATTGCGCAGGCAACATGGGGCCACGTAACGCGTGGTTCACTCCCTATGAGTCTTAAGGCCTGAACAGGTAGGTAGCCTTAAGATGGCTCCATCCATTGCATGTGTTACACCTGACTGAGGTGGAGATTGGATGGAGCCGTTTTGCGCACACGCAGCAGAAAAACTCCTCCGGGCCCGGGTTGGACTCAATGCCAGCGCGAGTCAGGAGGATACGGAGCAACCCTGCTGCAAGGCATTGCTCCAGTGACGACAAACACAAATTAACACTTACCGATCCAAACGGGGTTAGAATGCCGAAAGAACAGCCCTTGGTCGGATGAAATCCGAGTCAATTCCGGTGCGTAGAACCGGCTGTCGGTTCATTACCTGTTCCCTGCACTTTTCCGATTGTTCACACATCGGGTATTTAAAGACAGGTTGAAGACCTTGGCGAGGAAACTGATTCTCGTCAAGCCTTGGTGCACTAGCATCAGAATGTTTATGCAATAACGTCTAATGTATTTAGAGGATTTTGCTTCATTGATGACACTACGAACCTCCGCATCGGTGAAATTAAGTGATGCGGATTGTTTCGGCCTTTTGCGCAGCCGTCGGGTAACACACTGTTTGGTTTGTCTACCTAAGGGTGCAGTGTAAGTTCCCGGCTCCAATAGCTCGCGCACGTCTTCCGGTCCGAAGATGATTATTAAATTGAATTTCAACTCGGTCCTCATATCTCTTCGGATTAGACAATCTCTGACAGTAGCTCAAAGCTTATTCACACCGGTGAGTATCCATTTGGTCCGCTTATGTTGATTTACTATTTTCCGAATCTCCAAATCGATTTACCTTATTCGGAACTCACAGGAATCAGCATGGCGTAAGCCGAACCAGATCATTATGGGCAGATGGTCTGATGCGAGAGTTAGCATAAGTCGTCACCAACGCTTTTGTTAATGTGAGAACAAAAAAAATTTAGCAGACGTTAAATACTGAATAAAAGTTATTGTTGCACTATCTAATATAAAATAAATGGATGGGAACGAAGAAGTGAAGTGTTAGTTCATATACAAGTTAAAACACTCACTTTATACAGTTGAATATTTTAAACTTTAAATGTAAATATCCATACGTCAGCGGCAAATATCTCTTCTTAACTGGCTTACGTGGTTCTAGCCGAGTTAACAACAGCGCCAATTGGAGATTCAAAGTGAAGACAGGTCCTTCTCCACCTGGTCTTTCCAACGGAGTGGAGGTCTTCCTCTTTCTCTGCTTACCCCGGCGGGTTCGTCGTCGAATACTTTCAGAGCTAGAATGTTTTCGTGCATACAGACAACATTAAAAAGCCAGCGTAACCGCTGTTTTTTTTTTTTTGTACGGGGTTAGATCGCCGAAAAATCAGCCTTTGGTCGGATGAAATCTGAGTCAATTCCGGTGCGTAGAACCGGCTGTCGTGGGAATTACGCGTAACCGCTGTACTTTAATTCGCTGAACTGTCAATGTCGTCGTATACCTCATACAGCTGATCGCTCCATCTAAAGCGGTATTCCCGTGTACTGCCCACGGACAACAAATCTACCGCAGAACCTTTCTCTCGAAAACTCGTAACGTCGACCACCAGATTTTGACATTGTGGCTACTGTTAATACTGGTTCCAAGATAGACGAAATTATCTACGACTTCGAAGTTATGACTGGCAACATCACGCATTCATCTATTTAAGTGTATTATTTAAAAAACCCTACATAGGGTTGTGCGCTGGGTTTGGGACCCGCCACGTAAAAATCAGTACCAATGACAAAGAAAACACAGCCTCGGATGAGAGACTCCCTTTTGATGACGACCATGGCAAACGAAATAGGAACTACGAGTCGAGGGCATGCACCTGGAATGTTCGGACCCTTAATTGGGAAGGTGCAGCTGCCAAGCTGGTTGATGTCCTCGCAAGAATAAAGGCTGACATCACCGCCGTCCAAGAAATGCGATAGACGGGACAAGGACAGAGACGAGTAGGTCGAGTAGGTCCTTGTGAGATTTACTACAGTGGCCATATAAAGGAGCGCAAGTTTGGTGTTGGATTCGTGGTGGGAGAGAGACTCCGTCGCCGAGTACTAACATTCAATCCGGTGAATGAACGTCTAGCCACAATCCGCATCAAAGCGAGGTTCTTCAACATATCGCTGATTTGCGCCCACGCCCGACGGAAGAAAAGGACGATGTGACCAAAGATGTCTTTTATGAGTGCTTGGAGCGCACTTATGAGAGCTGCCTTCGCCACGATGTCAAAATCGTGCTTGGCGACTTTAACGCCAGGGTGGGTAAAGAAGGTATCTTTGGCACTACGGTCGGTACATTCAGCCTCCACGACGAAACATCCCCAAATGGGTTCTACTAGATTCCAGAATAAAAAAATTCATCAAGCTACCTGGCTGTCTCCGGACCGAAAAACTGCCAACCAGATCGATCATGTTGTGATAGACGGAGGACAGGTCTCCAGTGTTCCAGACGTGCGTACGCTTCGAGGTCCTAACATCGACTCGGACCACTATCTTGTTGCAACCAAGATTCGCACCCGCCTTTGTGCAGCAAAAAACGCACGTCGACAAACACAAGGAAGGTTCGACGTCGAGAAGCAGCAATCACAACAGGCAGCCGAACGATTTTCTACTCGGCTTGCACTCCTGCTCTCTGAGAGCACTCGTCAACAACTCGATATAAGGGAACTGTGGGACGGCATTTCAAACTCCTTACGTACAGCTGCAACCGAAACCATTGGTTTTCGGAAAGTGCAAAAGAACAGTTGGTACGACGAGGAGTGCCGTGTCGCAGTGGAGAGAAAACAGACAGCGTACTTCGCAACGTTACGATCGACCACAACACGTGCGGAATGGGATAGATACCGAGAGTTGCAGAGGGAAGCGAGACGCATTTGTAGACAGAAAAAGAAAGAGGCTGAAATGCGTGAGTACAAAGAGATTGATAAGCTGGCCGACAGGGGTAATGCTCGAAAATTCTACGAAAAAATGCGGCGGCTTACAGATGGTTTCAAGACCGGAGCATACTCTTGTAGAACCCCCAAAGGTGATCTAGTGACCGATGCCCAGAGCATACTTAAATTATGGAGGGAACACTTCTCCAGCCTGCTGAATGGCAGTGAACGCACAACGCCAGGAGAAGGCGAACCCGATTCCCCAATCGATGACGATGGAGCAGACGTTCCATTGCCCGACCGTGAAGAAGTTCGAATAGCAATCGCCCGCCTGAAGAACAAAGCGGCAGGGGCTGTGTAAGCTAACGTTGAGCAACACCAAAAGCTCCATTAGATTCGGGAAGGACCTCTCCGAGCCGTTCGATACCGAACGAGGTTTCAGACAAGGCGACTCTCTATCGTGCGACATTTGCAACCTGCTTCTGAAGAAAATAGTTCGAGCTGCAGAACTAAATAGAGAAGGTACCATCTTCTATAAGAGTGTACAGCTGCTGGCGTATGCCGATGATATGCCGTATGATTGATATCATCGGCCTCAACACCCGCGCCGTTAGTTCTGCTTTCTCCAGGCTGGACAAGGAAGCACTGAAAATGGGTCTGGCAGTGAACGAGGGCAAAACGAAATATCTCCTGTCATCAAACAAACAGTCGTCGCACTCGCGACTTGGCACTCACGTCACTGTTGACAGTCATAACTTTGAAGTTGTAGATAATTTCGTCTATTTAGGAACCAGCATTAATACCACCAAAAATGTCAGCCTGGAAATCCAACGCAGGATTGCTCTTGCCAACAGGTGCTACTTCGGACTGAGTAGGCAATTGAAAAGTAAAGTCCTCTCTCGACGAACAAAAACCAAACTCTATAAGCCGCTCATGTGGTGCAGAGACTTGGGCGATGACAGCAACCGATGAGTCGACGTTACGAGTTTTCGAGAGAAAAATTGTGCGAAAGATTTATGGTCCTTTTCGCATTAGCCACGGCGAATATCGCATTCGATGGAACGATGAGCTGTACGAGATATATGACGACATTGACATAGTTCAGCGAATTAAAAGACAGCGGCTACGCTGGCTAGGTCATGTTGTCCGGATGCATGAAAACACTCCAGCTCTGAAAGTATTCGACGCAGTACCCACCGGGAGAAGCAGAGGAAGAGGAAGACCTCCACTCCGTTTGAAGGACCAAGTGGAGAAGGACCTGGCTTCGCTTGGAATATCCAATTGGCGCCACGTAGCGAAAAGAAGAAACGACTGGCACGCTGTTGTTAACTCGGCTATAATCGCGTAAGCGGTTTCTACGCCAATTAAGAAGAAGAAGATTTAAAAAGCTTTACACCGTCGGCATATTCTTAAAATTCATGAGAATTCAATTACAGAAGAAATATTGTTAATAAATAACAAGAACAGATTAGTGCCAAGATGACTACACTAAGGAACTTCTGAGAGACATTACTTGAATCTGAAAGAGAAACCTTATATAGGATATAACTTCTTTTGTTCTATTATAAATATAAGATAGTCATCTTGATTGAAAGCCAAGAAGATGAAGTGTAGCTACGAAAGTCGAGAGATTTACTTTATCGAAAGCTTTGCTAAAATTAGTGTATATAACATCCGTGTGCTTGTGTTTACAAATTCAAGTAAATTTGTTAAAGTAGATTTCCCTTTACGAAATACATTCTGAGAGGAAGAAATTAACAGAGACATCGAAAAAATTATATGGTCTGCACTGATACCCTCAACAAAATTAAGTATTGCTGATGACCTAAATCCACTTTTATGCAAAGGGATTATAAATGGCTGTTTCCATATTGAAAGAAATATATGTAACTTGTTTGAGAGAAGAAATAAATATCCTTTTCAAAAGCAAGTAGATATTTGACACTCTTTTTAAAAATCATGAGAATATAATATCTGGACCGTAATAAAAAGCTGGTTTTAATTTATGTCAATTAAGTAAGGCTTCTTCCTCAGAAATAATTGGATAACTTTAATTCGATATTTAACTTAAGTTGGAATCCATTTATTCATACAATAAAAAATGGTTACAAACAAGCAAAAAAATCGTGTTACCATATTTTGTCATGGAATAAAAATAAGACAACAAAGTGATTATGACGTCATTACAAAATTTATTATCATGTAATGAGTTATGTAAAATCTTTCAGAATTTTTATTATCTTGATAAATTCCGGATTTGGATCGGTTAGGGTTATTTTTTTTTTAAGCGAAGCCTAGGGCCGCCAATGCAAAAAGGAGTTCAACGCGAAAGAACTGAGCACGCCCAGTTGTTGGACCGACCAGGGTTATTTTTTTGAATCAAAGCAAAAGGCCGCCAGTGCAGAAAAGAGTTCAGCGCGAAGGAACTGATCGCGCCTAGGTGTTGGCGCTACCAGAGTTTTTTCTTAAACGCGGCCGAGGGCCGCCAATGCAGAAAGGAATTCTATGCGAAAAACGAATGTGTTATTTATTTCCTATTATTGGGGTATTATTTGTTTTCTTTATTTCTTTTGGTTCTTCTGCGAAATAAGTACGTAAGGTAACACTGAATATTAGTTATAATGCAACCCTTTTGTAAATGTGTGAACAAAAATAATTGAAGAAAAGTTAAATATTGAAAAAAATGGGCAGTATTACGATTCTTTTTGCGCCGCAATTTGATGGTACGGATGGATAGAGGAGGTCCTCAGGATTACAAAATGTATACTCATATACCGTCCTCAGACGCATAGTTTTCGAGATATTTCAATTTAAAGTTCAAAAATTCGCAAAAACAATGTTCCTTACTTCACTATGTTTAACCCACTTTTCACACATTTTTTAATTGATATATATTTAATTACACTGTACACATTCGTATATATCAAAAATTTACAATAATTGTATATTTTTTAAGAAAATAAATATACTTTAAAAACTACTACAAATAGGAGTGTTGCCACACTTTGTATCCTGAAAATATAATCAAAAATCTGTTTTATATTTAGATATATAAATGATTCAAAATGAAATATTGTTTCATACATTTATATGGATTATATACCATAATCATACACCGTCGAACTGTCATCGTAACCGGTTGCTTTTCGCTCTGTGCTTATTGAGTTTGTTAAAACGGTATAACGGTTTGTTCTGCGTTTATATTACGCTCGTGCTTTGTTTGTGAATTAATTTTTTATCGTTTTATATCTTTTCAATCACTTAATTTCTTAATTTGTTAAACTAAAATTCGCGTTTACTATGGCCCCTGGGGCCACCAAATTAGGGGATAATAGGTTTTCCTATTATCTCCAATAATGAAAAAGAAAAGAAAAAAACCAAATCCGATCCCGTTAGACCAATTTCCAGAATTACCAGTCTCAAACACGGATGATCCAAAATTTTTGGTCATGTCATCGCTGGACGACAACAAGCCAATTAATTCGTTATCATGCTTCGCTACGTATAAAGGTATTCAAGCAATCAGTAAGGAAGTAAGTAAAGTTACTGAGCTACGTGATGGTAACCTACTGCTCTTTGTAAATAACAACAAAACAGCTAGCAAATTTCTTTCTGCAAAAATTTTACCTGGCGGAGGTCATATCAATGTCAAACTTCATAATACTTTGAATACGGTTAAAGGCACCATATACGCCCCATTCCTGAATAACTTATCAGAAGAAGATATTGTTGATGGTCTTAAGGAGCAGGGTGTTTCTGCTGTACATAAGTTTTCACGAATTGCTGACGGCTCCCGTAATCCTACGGGTGTAGTTTTATTAACTTTTGATAAATACAAACTTCCTGAAAGAATTGATGTTGCCTGGAGGAACCTCACTGTCCGTCCGTATTACCCTAATCCTATGCGTTGTAAGCAATGTCAATTAATTGGCCACACAGCAAAATACTGCCGTAATTCACCTTCTTGTGTCTCATGCAACCTCCCTTCCGATCATACCCCACCTACTGAATGTAAGAGAATAATGTGTGCAAATTGCTCGGGCGACCACCCGGCATCATCTAATACTTGCCCTAAATATCAACAATCCAAAAAAATATTAAAAATTAAAACTATTTATAAATGTAGTATGCGTGAAGCTGTTACCAAGTATAAAATTCAATTTTCTCATACAACTTCTAATGCAAACTCTTTTGCCTCTATAGCTAAAATTTCTAACAATACTAATCAAATCAATAATGAAACAACACCTAATAACAAATCCAACAATCCTACCAAAACTAATCTAACAACAACTACAGACATCAATTCATCTAAACAATCCCTTCCATCCCATCCTACCTCTTCTGTCACTTCTCCTTCCCCTCTCTTTTCCCCTTTATCCATCTCTGACTCTCCTCTCAATATCCTTTCCTCCTGTCCTATCTCACCCTCCCCCACCCTCTCCTGCTCGCAAGATCCTCTTGCATTACCCAATTTTCCTTCTTACAATGAAGACATTTAGTTTAAATAAAATATTCGTAGCTTAACTTTTTTCTTTTATAAGTTTACATATGATATGATTACACTTCTTCAATGGAACATTAACGGTTATGTTAATAATTATATTAACTTAGAGTTACTTATGGGATCGTACAATCCATCTATTATCCTGTTGAATGAAACTCACCTATCTTATAATGCCTCAGCTTTTACCCCTAGGGCTTATGTGGGATATTTTATTAATCTCCCACATAACACCACCAACAAGCAGGGAGTTGCCATCCTAGTTAACAGAAATCTACCTCACGTATTACTTCCCATACCCCTTTCAATTTTTTCTTCTGTAGCTATTGAGATCCTCGCCCCCTATAAAATTTCAATCATCTGTGCTTATTCCCCTCCTGATCAATCATTTTCTACTACTGAATTTTTAAATCTTATTCCTTCCGGTTCAAATCCTTTTATCTTGTGTGGTGACTTCAATGTTGGAGTCCCCTTTGGGGCTCTGCTTCGGCTAACTCCAAGGGACGTAGCATTGAGGATGCCTTACTAAGATCCAACTGCATTGTTTTAAATGATGGTTCCCCCACCCATTTTTCCACTCACTCTACCTTCACTAATATTGATCTTTCCATATGTTCTGCCTCCCTCTCCTCAAAAATATCCTGGTGTTGTATTGATGATCTCCATGGCAGTGATCATTTTCCCATCCTTTCCAAAATATCTACTTCTCGCCCTCATTCATTTTTTAAGCCCAGGATTCGGTTTAAAACTGATTCGGCTGATTGGGATAGGTTTGAAGAAACCTGTTTTTCGCATTCACGTTATTTCCCCTTTTCTTCCAATATAAATCAAGAGGCTTCTAGAATCCAAAAAATTATACGTTCTGCTTCTAACTATTCTTTTCCCCTTTCTTCTTCTAAACCAGTCAAGCTTGCTCCTCTTTGGTGGAATAATGAGCTTTCTAAGCACTAAGAAATCTGAAACAGATCGCATGGCATCAATTTAAACGTTTACGTTCTAGTGCAAACTTAATAGCTTACAAAAAATCCAATGCACTTTTTCGCCATAAAGCTAAGGCTGCTAAGGTTCTTTGTTTCCAAGAATTTACGAATAATATCACTTCTTCTTCGGATTCTAGAAATATCTGGACTGATATGAAAAGACTGGCTGGTTTATCACCTTCTTCTCCTATCACTTATTTAAATACTCCTCGGGGCACTCTACTATATCCCAAAGATATAGCCTTAGAGTTGCCACCCACTTTTCCAATATTTCTTTGGACTCCAATTTCTCTTCTGATTTTTCCTCTAGTAAACTTTCTTCTCTTTGCTCTCTTACCTTCCTCCTTCCACCTTATCTCAATCAGCTGAATATTTAGATGCCGATATATCTGAACTTGATTTTAATTTAGTCCTCTCGTCAGTGAAGGGCAAAACTCCTGGCATTGATAAAATCTCTTACCTTATCATCAAGCACCTTCCTCCATTCCTTATATCCCGTCTAGTCAAACTTTACAATAGTATTTTTCTCAGTGGCAACTACCCTGTCCTCTGGAAGACTAGCGCGATTATTCCTATTTTAAAACGTGGTAAACCTCCTGGTGTGGTCAGCAGTTATCGTCCCATTTCCCTTCTTCCTTGCCTTGGTAAATTGATTGAAAAGATTATTGCTACTAGACTCGCCTGGTATGCTCAATCTAATAATCTCATTTCGCACAACCAAGTTGCGTTCAAGAGGGGGCAGGGTACGTTGGATGCTCTCCTGCACCTTGATCACTTTATCTCTGATACTCTGTCCCACAAAAATCATGTTTCTATTCTTTCTTTAGATTTCCTAAAAGCATTTGACAGGATTGGGATTCATGTAGTGTTAAGACAGCTTAGTAGGTGGAGAGTGGGTTCTCGTATTTTTAACTTTGTCAAATCTTTCCTATCCAACCGTAAATTAAGTGTTATCATATCCAATGTTTCATCCTCTGTTCTACCATTAGATAATGGTACCCCACAAGGGTCACCGCTCTCGGTGATCCTATTTACTATTGCATTTGATGAAATCAGTACCATTCTATCAGATTTTGTTACTATCCGGCATCAGATTTATGCTGATGATTTAATTTTATTCTCAAAAACTTCAAATTTGACTTCAGTAACAATTACTTTCTCTGAAATTTTATTGCGTCTTTCTCGTTGGTCCTCTACTTCAGGCACATCAATATCTTTTCCTAAATCGAAACTTTTTCATATTTGTAAAAAACATCAATGTACTATCCCAACGCTCACATTTGATAATACAAACATTTTGTGTACAGATAGTATTAAGTTCCTTGGTATTGTTTTAGACTCTAAGTATACATTTAAGAAACATTGTCAGTATATAAGAAAAAGACTTTTTGTTAATTTAAATATTATTAAATACCTCTCATGTAAGCGCTCACTCATCGGCTCGGCTTTACTGGTCAACGTCACTAAAGCCCTCATCTCATCTGTAATTAATTATGGCTTAGAAATTTATGGACATCATTCTAAGAATCATCTAAAGATGCTTGCTGCGCCCTATCATTCTTCAGTTCGTTGTTCTCTTCGAGTGTTTCCAACATCGCCAATTAAAAACATACTGACGGAAGCTGGCCTACCTTCTCTAAAAGATGCAGTGGAAGATAGCTTAAATAAGCTTTATTCAAAACTCATACTCAGCAAGAATTTTACTATAAAAAAGGACTTTCAATCATCACTTTGCAGAAAGAGGTCTCCTAAAATACCGTCTTCTATTTTTAAAAGTGCTTTGTTTGCTAAAACCAATGAGTTGCCGCTTAAAATATTGCTGCCTTGCAGTAAATATATTCCACCGTGGAAAGTAAATGAATCTTCTTTCATTAGTGATCTTACTTTTCTTCGCAAATCCATCACTCCAAGCACTGTGTATAAATCTCGATTTTTGGAATTATCTGCGCACTTCAAATCTTTTGGTTGGCAGTTTATATATACTGATGGCTCCAAATCGTCGCATACATCTTTTGCTGTAGTTGATGATAACCAACAAAGAATATCGTATGGTTTATTATTTCCATTTTGTTCAATTTTTACCGCTGAAGCTACGGGTATTCTCAAAGCTGTCCAGTATGCCCAACAAAACCTTGGTAAATTCATCATCTGTACAGATAGTCTATCGTGTTTTCAAGCTTTAAAAAACCGCAGTAACTACAATGACGTCATTATTGGCATTAGATCGCTGTTGTTTTCGTTAGCACATAGACTAAAAATAATGTGGATACCCGGTCACTCTGGAATCATTGGAAATACTTTTGCGGACTCGGTGGCTAAGGAGGTGTGCATCACTCCAACAACTACATCTGCCTTGTTTGTTAAGAGTGATATAAAACGGCTTATTATTCAACAAAGATCCACTAAATTGGCGCTTGATTGGATGAATTACAGACACCACTACTCTAGAATAAATTCAAATCGTATCAAACCATCCTTTCCGTCATCGCTTTCATCTAATTATATCATTCCATATATCAGACTTCGCATTGGCCACTCCATTATCACACACGCTCACATACTAAATGGCACTCAGATCAACCAATGCCCATTTTGTGATTCAGATTTAAATCTATTGCATCTTCTGCAACATTGTCCAGCACTTCAAACTCATAGACTGTCAAACTTCAATAATACTGATCCAATAATTTTATTGATGGATCCCTCAAGCAACAACATTTTGAAAATCTACAACTTTTTGAAAGACAGCGACCTTCTTCGACGCATATAACATAACCAGTCGGCCGATAGCCCATGATGCTAGTGCTGCGTATTTTCTTAAGTTTGTATAATAATTGTATTATTATGTAAGCTTTTATAAAATAAAATAAAAATAAAAAAAAAAAAAAAAAATATACCATAATGGTAAAGGTTCAGGAGAGCGGCTTTTCCGAAAACGTGAACCAATTTTCACGGGAAATGTCTTAAAATTCGCGTTTTTAATTCCAATTTACGAATATATACGGCGCGTTATCTATTTTTATGTTTTTTTTGTAGTAAAAAAAAAAGAAATATTATGATTTTGCACGATATTTTGCTATAAATGGCATCACTGTTCGAAATTCAATTGGATACTAGTGATTTTAGCAGCGATCGGTTTCGAAATATCGATACTCGATATTAGAGACTAAACAAGAATTATTGAGAGAAACTTTGCTGAAAAATTTTTGGAAAAATTTATTTTATCGATATTTTCAATATTTTAACTTGCTTTTGTGTTTTTTCTGCGTTCGAAAAAAATTTCCTTTCACCCCGGCGTTCATAATTCTTCGAAAAGTTCTTGCTTACTTTTTTATTAATGCAATGAATTCTAAATTTTTCTATTATTTATTCATATTTTATTGGTACGAAGTTCCTTACTCAAATGGAGAGATATCGATAATTTGAAAACTGCAGTGCATAAATCAATAGATTCGAATTTACAACACCGATGCCATAATTTCGAACATAACCTTGCCATTTTCGTTGAAGTGAAAGACTGTAAGTTTTACATATTTTTATAAAAATAACAATAAAAACCATTTTGCTAATTAATAATTAGGCATGAAAATCTGTACATAATTGATATGCAAATTAGTTTTAACATCTGAAGTGCGTGAACACATAGAGCGCGACAGACTGCAAACTACATCTGTCAAATATTAAAATACAGACTTCTTATGGACACTGTTATTTTGACAGCTGCACGACTACACGACTGCAGGCCGCCAGTTGTCGTTCCCGCTAACTTGAATATTTCCTATATTTGCCAACGGCAGTAGGACGACAGTAGAGTTGACAGTAGAATGGAAGATAGAAAGAGGAGGTAGAGTGGTGATGCCACTAATATGTAAAATGTAAAATTATTCACAGCTCTAACAAACTTGACGTTATTTTACAAATAAAAGCATAAAATAGCTCTATTATATCATTTGTAATAACAATTGATATTTTAAAACAAAAATATTTACCTATTTACTTATATTTTGCATAAAAAATTTCACTTTGAACAAAATATTAAAATTTCATTGAAGTGAAATTTATTAGCAGAGAACGTATATCATAGAGAAGGTTCACGATGTCGAGAATTTAGGGATATTTCAATTTTGGGATATTTACTGTTTTGGATGAGTGCATTTCACCACAGAAAATTATGAGAAATGTACGCTTACAGATTCATATATTTACAATGCGCAAACGACTGCATATAATTTATATACATAAATACTAAAACTATACTATATGTAGTTAAAATTAATTTCGAAAATTCATAGTAATTGAGTATTGTAATACATTTGGAATAGATGATGTTCTTGGTAATATAAAAATGGTAAATATTTTACATAATAAAAAAATTTAAATTTATTCAACGCGTATTATAGTTCAATTTTGATTTTAGATTTATAAAGTCACTTGACGCAACAAGTGCCAAAATGATTTGCATAACTTTTTTTGTTTGAATTATTCAATTAATTCAAATATTATGACAGAAAATAGCAAAATAGCAAAAAAGAAAAAAAAAACAACAAACATATGATAAGCTGTAGCGATAACTTTTTCATTAAAGCTCTGCTGTGCTACTGCATCCCAATTTTTGTATACCGCTACGCCAGAGCATAGCGCAGAATATATAATTTTTTGCTCCCGCTCCAGCTATAGTTTTTTACCTAACAAAGCTCGGAGCAGAAAAATTGTCATACTTTACATTGATTATGCTAAGGCTATGCTGTGGCTCCCGACAAAGTGAGAGCGGTAGCAAGAGTAAAATGAAATGCTACGAGAGTAGCGCAGTTTTTCAAACGCTGGTAAATTTGTCTACCCACAACTTTGTTTGTAAATGTGTACTCTTATTGCTTCATGCGATATCTTCGTTTCACGGGCAACCAATCGCTGAAGCTTAAGTTTTTTCAAAGAGTCAATGTGTCGAAGGGCTGACGTGACAACAAAGCATCACAACATTGTGTTGTTGGTAGAAAATCCGAGCTGTGCCGAAAACACAAACGAACGATCGCCAATTGGCACTGCTTCCCTTGTCGCTGTAGCAGCATCTTGAACAAACCAGCGTAAATATGTATGTTTCTGTATGAGCTTGCATACATTTCGACGCAGAATTTTGCAAGCCGCGTACAAATATTTTTTACATTCCTTGACAAATACAGTCAATCCCGGTTATGTACCACAATCAAAGATACAGATTTTTGTACTTTGTTAAAAATAAAAATATAATATAAGCGGGTGCGGATACTTAAGCGAGTGGTACCTAAAACAATAATTTCCATGTATATCAAAAAACAACCGTGAGATACACAAGATATGGGCAGTTAAGAGGGCTACGATTTTCATTTAAGCGGAATACTACTTAACCGGGATTCACCGTACACATAAATCAGAGGAATATTGAATATTTTCTTTGGCACATTTCTTGACTTGAAAATCGACAAATAAACTATGTTGTCAATTTTATTCTATACTTAGTATATTTGCGGGGTTGTCGCTTTTTCCTTCTCATACAAATATCAGAAATTGTTCAATTTATGATTTTTAGCTTTTGCCATCGTCGCGAAAAGACGCTTGTTGACAAAGACATGCTCGGGGAGATGTAATGGTATTTGTTTTTATGAATGAAGAAAGTTTGCCTGTTGGCTGCGTTCATGAATGAAAATATTGTTGTTGTGTGTTTTTCTATAAATTGGGGCATCGACTTGGCTGCCATATTGACTTGTGACGCTGCTGACGCTATTTGAAACCAATGTTGTTTTTGCAGAACAATATTTGTAATTTTTTCGGGTGACATATCTACATGTGAACGCATATAAGTATGTATGTTGTGTATGCATTATTTGTGTGGGAATGTCATGAACGCATATACATATGTAAATATGTTGGTTTGTGTATACATTATTTGTTCGGCAATGTCGTAGCCATATGTATATGTATGTACATATAGAGCAGTGCGCGCAGACTTTTTACTGATAAATGATATTACGATTTGAATTTAAATTGTACTTACATACATAGTATGTGCATATGTAATTATGCGCTGATATGTAGATGCGTATGAAAATTAAATGACATATTATTGTAATATGTATATTAGGTTTTTATGATATTATGATAGTATCTCATATACATATACATTAGGGTGTGATTTTTCATTGAGTTATAAAATTAATAAGAAAAAAAGAATTTTTCCAAAAATAGTCAAATTTCAACCGTTAATATCTTTTAAACTGTTGGGTTTACGAAAAAATCATAAGAGACCATATTTTAGAGCATTCAATTTCCTACAAAACCTAATTAACAAAATATTTTTTCAAGTAGTTGGAAGCGAGATATAAATTTTTCTATCTGATAATAAGAAAAAATAGAAAACCGTTAGGCGGAGGACCTTCCCGTTACAATTAAAAACTCATATTTGGAGAGGCTTTCTTAGAGGTGTCTAGGAACCTATTTTTGCGATACCAATTGAAAAAAATAAAAAAAATTTTTGGGATCACCTAATATACATACATATGTATATTATATTTACAAACACATTCATATACATATGAAATTATAATACATACATATATTTTTAAACATAAGAAATATTTTAATAAATAACTCTTAATTGCACATTAACTACAAATATTGTTTTGAAAATAGCATAATTTAATTAGAATGATATAAATTATGCATATATTCATAGAAATACGCAAAATGATAATCACATCAATTAACATGATGGCATGTGAGCATATAAAAATATAAGCAAAAGGCCAACATACGTCTGTAATAGCAGTGCATGTTTCTGAGCATAATTTTCATAAATGCTCAGCTCTGTTCACGCGCCACTGTTAAGATTTCTCCTTCTTAGCTAGCTGTGGTGAAATGCACCTATCGCATTTTGTTAGCTTTTGACAGTTTACACGCCTGTCCGTTGTTGGACCTTC
>NW_026089624.1:14357276-14367443 GCF_024586455.1 Bactrocera neohumeralis
TTTTTATTCAGATTTAAATCTTTGGATCTTCGAAACATTGCCCACATTAAACCATAGACTGCCAAACTTCAAAATCTGACCCAATAATTTTAGGTGGCCCCTCAACAACAACTTTTTTGAAAATCTACAACTTTTGAAAGACAGCGACCTATTTCGGGACGCATATAACATAACCAGTCGGCTGATAGCCCATGATGCTAGTGCTGCGTATTTTCTTAAGTTTGTATAATAATTGTATTATTATGTAAGCTTTTATAAAATAAAATAAAAAAAAAAAAATAATTTCGGTAAAGGTTCAGGAGAGCGGCTTTTCCGAAAACGTGCACCAATTTTCACGGGAAATGTCTTAAAATTCGTTTTTTTAATTCCAATTTACGAATATTTATGGCGCGTTATCTATTTTTTATGTTTTTTTGTAGTAAACAAAAAGAAATATTATGATTTTGCACGATATTTACGCTATAAATGGCATCACTGTTCGAAATTCAATTGGATACTAGTGATACAAGCAGCGATCGGTTTCGAAATATCGATACTCTCGATATTAGAGACTAAACAAGAATTTATAAAAATGAGAGAAACATAATAGAAAAATAATAATAGTTGGAAAAATAAAAATAAATTAAAATATCGATATTCTCAATATTCGAGTCTGAACGAGAATTTGGTTTTTCGAGCGCTCGAAAAAAAATAACCCTGGTCGGTCCAACACCCCGGCGTTCATAATTCTTCTGTGTCCAACTTCTTCTTCTTTCTGCAATAATAATGAATTATAAATTTTTCTATTATGTATTTCTCCTTTTAACCAATTCTCGTTCAGACTCAAATACCGAGAGTATCGATAATTCGAAAACGGTCAGTGCATAAATCAATAGATTCGAATTTACAACAGCGATGCCATAATTTCGAACATAACCTTGCCATTTTCGTTGAAGTGAAGTAATTGTGAAGTTTTACATATTTTTATAAAAATAACAATAAAAACCATTTCTCTAATTAATTAATTAAAGAACATCAATAATTACGTGTATATAATTGATAGAACATATATTTTTAACATCTAAAGGCGTGTAAAGTGCAAAAGTGAATTTTTGATTTCGGGAAATACGATGTTTTTCTATTAAAACAAAGAAAATATTGTTTTTAAAAGCACGCGCCTAACATATTCGTAAAGTAGAACTAAAAACGAGTATTTTAAGACATTTCCCGTGAAAATTGGTGCACGTTTTCGGAAAAGCCGCTCTCCTGAACCTTTACCACCATAATAAATAGAAAAAAACTTATTATAGAATGCAAAGTTTTTCAGTATTTCTCTCCTTTTAATTAATGTAGGTGTTCGATCGATGAGGGTTATTTTTTTCGAAGCGCGGCCGAAGGCCGCCAGTGCAGAAATTAGTTCGACACAAAAGAACTATGAACACCCCGGTGTTGGACACACATGGTTATTTTTTTTGAAGCGCGGACGAAGGCCGCCAGTGCAGAAAGTAGTTCGACACAAAGGAATATTATTTTTTATCTTTATTTTTCAAACAACATAAGATACAAAAACCATTTGTACCATTTTCTCTATATATGTTAAACAGAAAATTGTTTAATAGTTTTTTTAAGCCACAATATGTGGTAAACAAAACAAAATAAGAGTGAATTGCATATAAAATTGTGGAACTTTAAAGTGAAATATCTCGAAAACTATGAGTCTGAGGACGGTAGGTGTATGTGTATACATTTTTTAATCCTGAGGACCTCCTCTATCCATCCGTACCATCAAATCGCGGCGCCGAAAGAATCGTAATCGTGACAAAAGTCGTTATTTTGCATTATAAAATATAAAATAAATGGTCAGAAACGAGTGGTGTTAGTGGATAAAAAAGTTAAAAATTTAAGTGTAAAATTTATTTTAAATTTGAGAAACACGCGTATTAATAGTTGAATTTTTGAACTTTAAATGCAAATATCTCGAAAACCATAAGTCAGCGGCAACTATATATATATATTTTCATGATCTGGAGGACCCTCTCTATCCGTACATTTTCATTTTACCCGATATTTGCATTTAAAGTTGAAAAATTGACAACTTTTACATTGATAATTTGTAAATTGTGAGTAACTTTTTCGGGTAAAATTTAGAATAGCATCCCCGGATTTCGGGGATAAAATGGGTATCAGCGGAAAGGTGACGTTCTCCAGATCACGAAAATATATATATATTTAGTTGCCGCTGACTTATAGTTTTAAAGATATTTGCATTTAAAGTTGAAAAATTGTCAACTTTTACATTGATAATTTGTATATTGTGAGTAACTTTTTCACTTATATTATGCACTTTTCACGTACTAGCACTTCACTATAACGTTTCTGCATATTAATTTTTTTAATATTTGTTGTAAATAAAGCTTTATTTTAATTATTTAATTTTAGTTACAATTCTCTGCATTTGCACAATAAGAAAAGCATTGCCATGGTTATTTTTTTTTTGAAGCGCGGCGCGAATACATATATATTTTCGTGATCTGGAGAACGTCACCTTTCCAGTGTTACCCATTTTATTCCCGAAATTCGGGGATGCTATTCTAAATCCCAGCCCATATGTATGTATATAAGATTTAACAACGTTTTTTTTTATTTTTACAAAGTAATGTTTATATGGTAAATATACATTCCTTAAGCTTATTTACTCACTTAAATATCAAATACTGTTTTTTGTTGTCTTTTTGAGAAGTTTATAACTTTTCTTTAGTAGCCGTGCTATCCAGAGGTATTCACCCATCCGTAAGCTTTGAATTGTCATAGAAAATTATTATAATTTTCCGTAATGGTAACGCCGAATATTGAGAATATGACAATGCATACTAATTCATGCATTCTGCAATTATTACAAATAAACTCCATTAATACACACAGATTTCTCATAAGTAAATGCATACACTACGTATAGTTTCACTCTACCATTAGTTATTCTTTTTGAACCTAAAATAACAGATTTAACTTAGCTCCATACTATATATTCGATTTAAAACGTTCACTAGATTCAGTAAAATTTCCAAATGCTCCTCTTCATAATATATTTACCATGTTGTCTCTAATACTACTGTAGGACACATAATTGTCATGAGCAAATAAATAATATAATACAAAGCATACACTTCACGAACTGAGAATTATAGCGCATTTCAATAAGCAGTCTCTAGGCACTAGTTGAGACATTTTGAAGTAAAACCTCAAATTGCGACAAGTTACTATTCACTACACAGTCTCTAGTCTTTACTCACAAAATATTGTCTCAAATTTGTCACCTGATGGAAAGCTGGTCACAAAACTAGTAAAATTTGTTGTTTGTCATTTTGAATATACGGACACTCTATTTATAGAGATCCTTATAGATATTTTGCAAGCAACTCAAATGCGTAATTTCGCAACTATAGTAATTCAAAGTCAACATATTATTTGGTTAAAGTTTAGACTAGCATCCCCGGATTTCGGAGATAAAATGGGTATCACTGGAAAGGTGAAGTTCTCCAGATCACGAAAATATATGTATGGCAAGTATATACATATAGTTTTAAAGATATTTGCATTTAAAGTTGAAAAATTGACAACTTTTACATTGATAATTTGTATATTGTGAGTAACTTTTTCACTTATATTATGCACTTTTCACTTACTAATACTTCACTATAACGTTTCTGTATATTAATTTTTTTAATATTTGTTGTAAATAAAGCTTTATTTTAATTATTTTATTTTAGTTACAATTCTCTGCATTTGCACAATAAGAAAAGGGTTGCCATGGTCCAATTTTCCGACTTCTCATCGTGAAAAGTATAAGGTATTTTGTTTCCAAACCTTTCCCGATCCACAACAAACAACCTTTAAAAATTTCATCAAGATTGGTTCAACCGTTCTCTTAGTATTACTAACAAACAAATATTCATTTTTATATAACGTTTGTATGTGGAAAAGAAAAGGGCTGTTTTTAGGTGTTTTCTGGAAATTATTCGAATTTTTCTCGCCGTAAAAACCATCTTTGAACTTCAACGAACATTTAAGAAAAAGAGTTGGCCAAATTGGTCCAGGCGTTATTGAGTTATGCGCGTACATAAAGTTTGACGATTCATTTTAATTTATATATATATTAAGTTTTTTAGGATATTATGATAGTATGTCATATGTATATATGTATATATGGCATACCTACATAAATATTTGTGAATTTATGATATATTACCAAACATATGAAATATTTAATAAATAACTCTTATTCGCACATTAACTACATATATTGTTTTTAAAATAACATAATTAATTTAGAATGTTATCAGTTTTGCATGTATTCATAAAAATGCGCAAAATGATCATCATATCAATTAATATGATGGCGTCTGTAATAGCAATGTATATTTCTGAGAATAATTTTCACTAAATGCTCAGCTCTGTTCAGGCGCCACTGTTAAAATTTCTCCTTCTGAGCTTGCTGTGGTGAAACACGCTCATGGCATTTTGTTAGCTTTTGACAGTTCACACGCTTGTCCGTTGTTGGACCTTCTCTATAAATATACGTTCTCTGAACAAACTTGTATGTACTACATGTCAAGTATGGCATCGTGTATAGCCTGGTGTTCACACCTAATTTTAGGTCTGGTTACAGGTATGAAAACAATTCAAATAACATAGGGGAATTCTCTTGCTCTTGCAAAAGCTTTGCATTGTGCACGCATTGCACGAATTTTGCAATTGGTGCAACGAATGCAAAGTAATGGCAACCCTGTGCTAGCTGTCATTTTACATAAAAACATATTTCGCCGTTAAATTGTTGAGGAAGGTAAGTTTTAAATAGATTTTATAATTTCTATTCAAATATATATGTTACAGCTTTTTGTTAAGAATGAATGCAGAAGGTGCGCCAATTCAATAAATAAATTGACCGAATCAGCTGTTCATATATCATTAGATTCTGCAATGGGTGCTCTAGGGCCCTTGCATATTTCGGTATAGGA
The DNA here is from genome assembly GCF_024586455.1 of Bactrocera neohumeralis. Taxonomy (NCBI): domain Eukaryota; kingdom Metazoa; phylum Arthropoda; class Insecta; order Diptera; family Tephritidae; genus Bactrocera; species Bactrocera neohumeralis. The sequence goes on from NW_026089624.1 coordinate 14,362,271, forward strand.
TTTTTGCATTTTGTGTTATCGTACATATGTCTTTGCCAAGATACGTTTTGAAATTGTGCTGCAGTAACATTTTCTATATCGATACTGTCCTTCATGTATTCTTTTCCGCGTCGAATACTCTGCTGAAGTGTTTTCATCCATATGGACGACATGATTTAGCCAGCGTAGCCGCTGTCTCTTAATTCGCTGAGCTGTCCGTGCGATTCTGTACCGTGATATAATCTCAAGCCTCTAAATGTGAGATTTTGAGACTATTTTGCTCTTCTGTTAGTGACAGTCACAAAATCTATTACATTTCATTATTTAGAGATGTTTTTACACTTGAATAAAAATATATATGTCAATAACAAAAATAAAATTTTTTATAACATAGTCAAAAAACATAATAACCAATAAAAATATTTGTTGACTTTTTTTCGTAATATTTACGAAATTTATGCAAAATTACTTTACTTCAAAATGTCTCAAATAGTGACTAGAGACTGTTAACAGAATTGCGCTATATGTCAAAGCCGTCGTATAACTCCTACATCGTTCCATTGAATGCCATACCATACCATACATTTTTCACATAACTTTTCTGTTGAAAACTCCTAACGTGGACTCATCAGATGTTATCATCGTATTTAGGTTCCACAAGAGGCCTATATTTGCACACATATAAAATATACAATACCAAACAAAACTTTTTGTAATAATTTAAACAAAAATAGATAGATTCTTCAAATATTTTTAATAAAATAGAAAATATTTACCAATATTTTGATACAATAAATAACATTTTAATCAAAACTAGGTAAATTTAATCTTTATGAATTTTAATAATCGAAATATATTTGAAAACTATATAATATATAAATAATATTATTTTGCAAAAATGGTTAACAACAACAATAATCAAAATACACCTGCAGGAGCTACACACCCAAAACAGGTTGCTAAATTTATTTCAGAAAGTGACAGTTTAATAAGATACTGCACCAGATTTGCCTCTTCACCGATTCAAGAAAACTCTGAACCGTTACTAGAAATAAAAAGCCAAAATCTTAAAAATTTCTGGACTCGTCTCCAAAAGACTCACGACGCCATACTAAAATCTGACGATTCAGACTTGTCACATAATTTTAAATCATCGGCTTACGCAATATACGAAAACTGCTTAGACCAGTATGAAGAAACGAAAGCTATGATCTCCGATCAATTAAAGCTAATTAAAGAAATTGCACCTACTCCCCACAGTAGAGTAGAGCTGCCACAAATAGACAGTGAAAAGGCAAGTTCAGGCATCCACCTCGAGGTGCCCGCATGTGACACAGAAACCTTTTACGGAGGTTATGAAGAATGGCCGTCCTTCCGGTACATGTTCACGGCTGTGTACATAAACCATCCTCAATTATCTTCTTCTTCTTCTTAATTGGCGTAGACACCGCTTACGCGATTATAGCCGAGTTAACAACAGCGCGCCAGTCGTTTCTTCTTTTCGCTGCGTGGCGCCAATTGGATATTCCAAGCGAAGCCAGGTCCTTCTCCACTTGGTCCTTTCAACGGAGTGGAGGTCTTCCTCTTCCTCTGCTTCCCCCGGCGGGTACTGCGTCGAATACTTTCAGAGCTGGAGTGTTTTCATCCATCCGGACAACATGACCTAGCCAGCGTAGCCGCTGTCTTTTCATTCGCTGAACTATGTCAATGTCGTCATATATCTCGTACAGCTCATCGTTCCATCGGATGCGATATTCGCCGTGGCCAATGCGCAAAGGACCATAAATCTTTCGCAGAATTTTTCTCTCGAAAACTCGTAACGTCGACTCATCGGTTGCTGTCATCGCCCAAGCTTCTGCACCATATAGCAGGACGGGAATTATGAGCGACTTATAGAGTTTAGCTTTTGTTCGTCGAGAGAGGACTTTACTTTTCAATTGCCTACTCAGTCCGAAGCAGCACCTGTTGGCAAGAGCAATCCTGCGTTGGATTTCCAGGCTGACATTATTAGTGGTGTTAATGCTGGTTCCTAAATAGACGAAATTATCTACAACTTCAAAGTTATGACTGTCAACAGTGACGTGAGAGCCAAGTCGCGAATGCGACGACTGTTTGTTTGATGACAGGAGATATTTCGTTTTGCCCTCGTTCACTACCAGACCCATTTTCTGTGCTTCCTTGTCCAGCCTAGAGAAAGCAGAACTAACGGCGCGGGTGTTGAGGCCGATGATATCAATATCGTCGGCATACGCCAACAGCTGTACACTCTTATAGAAGATGGTACCTTCTCTGTTTAGTTCTGCAGATCGAACTATTTTCTCCAGGAGCAGGTTGAAGAAGTCGCACGATAGGGAGTCGCCTTGTCTGAAACCTCGTTTGGTATCGAACGGCTCGGAGAGGTCCTTCCTGATCCTGACGGAGCTTTTCGTGTTGTTCAACGTCAGTTTACACAGCCGTATTAGTTTTGCGGAGATACCAAATTCAGACATCGCGGCATAAAGGCAGTTCCTTTTCGTGCTGTCGAAAGCAGCTTTGAAATCGACGAAGAGGTGGTGTGTGTCGATTCTCCTTTCACGGGTCTTTTCCAAGATTTGGCGCGTGGTGAATATCTGGTCGGTTGTTGATTTTCCAGGTCTGAAGCCACACTGATAAGGTCCAATCACTGTGTTGACGGTGGGCTTTAATCATTCACACAACACGCTCGATAGAACCTTATATGCGATGTTGAGGAGGCTAATCCCACGGTAGTTGGCGCAGATTGTGGGGTCTCCTTTTTTATGAATTGGGCATAGCACACTTAAATTCCAATCGTTGGGCATGCTCGTCCGACCATATTTTACAAAGAAGCTGATGCATGCTCCCTATTAGTTCTTCGCCGCCGTGTTTGAATAGCTCGGTCGGTAGTCCGTCGGCCCCTGCCGCTTTGTTGTTCTTGAGGCGGGCAATTGCTATTCGAACTTCTTCATGGTCGGGTAATGGAACGTCTGCTCCATCGTCATCGATTGGGGAATCGGGTTCTCCTTCTCCTGGTGTTGTGCGTTCACTGCCATTCAGCAGGCTGAGAAGTGTTCCCTCCATAATTTAAGTATGCTCTGGGCATCAGTGACTAGATCACCTTTGGGGGTTCTACAAGAGTATGCTCCGGTCTTGAAACCTTCTGTAAGCCGCCGCATTTTTTCGTAGAATTTTCGAGCATTACCCCTGTCGGCCAGCTTATCAAGCTCTTCGTACTCACGCATTTCGGCCTCTTTCTTCTTCTGTCTGCAAATGCGTCTCGCTTCCCTCTTCAACTCTCGGTATCTATCCCATTCCGCACGTGTAGTGGTCGATCGTAACGTTGCGAGGTAGGCAGCCTGTTTTCTCTCCGCTGCGACACGGCACTCCTCGTCGTACCAGCTGTTCTTTTGCTCTTTCCGAAAACCAATGGTTTCGGTTGCAGCTGTACGTATGGAATTCGAAATGCCGTCCCACAGTTCCCCTATACCGAGTTGTTGACTAGTGCTCTCAGAGAGCAGGAGTGCAAGCCGAGTAGAAAATCGTTCGGCAGTCTGTTGTGATTGCAATTTTTCGACGTCGAACCTTCCTTGTGTTTGTTGGCGTGCGTTTTTTGATGCACAGAGGCGAGTGCGAATCTTAGCTGCAACAAGATAGTGGTCCGAGTCGATGTTAGGACCTCGGAGCGCACGCACATCTAAAACACTGGAGACGTGTCTTCCATCTATCACAACATGATCGATCTGGTTGGTAGTTTTTCGATCCGGAGACAGCCAGGTAGCTTGATGAATCTTCTTATGCTGGAATCTAGTACTACAGATAACCATATTTCGGTCCCCGGCGAAGTCAATCAGCCTCAACCCATTTGGGGATGTTTCGTCGTGGAGGCTGAATTTACCGACCGTAGTGCCAAATATACCTTCTTTGCCCACCCTGGCGTTAAAGTCGCCAAGCACGATTTTGACATCGTGGCGGGGGCAGCTCTCATAAGCGCGCTCCAAGCGCTCATAGAAGGCGTCTTTGGTCACATCGTCCTTCTCTTCCGTCGGGGCGTGGGCGCAAATCAGCGATATGTTGAAGAACCTCGCTTTGATGCGGATTGTGGCTAGACGTTCATTCACCAGAGTGAATGATAGTACTCGGCGACGGAGTCTCTCTCCCATCACGAATCCAACACCAAACTTGCGCTCCTTTATATGGCCACTGTAGTAAATGTCACAAGGACCTACTCGTCTCTGTCCTTTCCCGTCCATCGCATTTCTTGGACGGCGGCGATGTCAGCCTTTATTTTTGCGAGGACATCAACCAGCTGGGCAGCGGCACCTTCCCAATTAAGGGTCCGGACATTCCAGGTGCATGCCCTCAAATCGTAGTCCTTATTCCGTTTGCCATGGTCGTCATCAAAAGGGGGGTCTCTCATCCGAGGCTGTTTCAACGTTTTCATTGGTATTGTTTTTTACGTGGCGGGTCCCAAGCCCAGCGCACAATCCTTGTAGGGAATGTTTCGCCTTCTCACTTTAGCTCGCCTTCGAACGGATGTTCTTAGGTTACCCAGAGGATACTTGGTCAAAGACTGGAAGTAGTGAGCTGCTTGAGCCATGTGTAAAAGAATCGTTTCTGGCCACTCCCAAGTGAATGGCGATCAGAGAACTTTCCTCACTTGCGTGAACTTCTACACATGACTCCATCCTCAATTATCACATGCTCAAAAATTGTATCACCTCAGATACAAAACTAAAGGTCAAGCAGGTGAAATAGTCAAACAGTTCGCATTAAATGACGACAATTTCAATTTGGCTTGGGAAGCTCTAAAAGCTAGAAATAACAACGAAAGAATACTGGTCGATAAGCAAGTAACGACATTTGTTTGTCGATTCTATCGACACTAAATATTCCCACAGACAGCTGGAACCCAATTCTGGTAAACATTTGCACCCCCGCATTACCAGAAAAGTCGTTACTTCTATGGGAGCAATCGCTCTCATCACGAAAAAAGTGCCCAACGTGGCAACAAATGAAAGATTTTCTCACCACCCAATATGAAATTGCGGAAAGGTTAGAAGAAAAAATAATCAAAACTAAGATCACGACCAAAATAGAAGCAACAAAAATTTAAACAAGAGCTTTCACTAAACGCACTCGTTCATATCCGAACAGAAAAAACACGCGTCATGCGAACTATGCACAAGAGGGCATAAGC
>NW_026089624.1:14367543-14383214 GCF_024586455.1 Bactrocera neohumeralis
GGGCCCCCTAGGCGAATATTTTTCTTAGTATTCCACGAATATGTTATTGTCTGTATTTTGGCGTACTGCTGGTGGAGTAGCCGAGGCGCAGAATATATTCTGACAACAGAAGTCAATAATGTACTAACAATTATCCGGGTGTGCAGAGAACGGATTTCGAATTAAAACATAACACATGTCTTTTGTATGCATTTTAATTTGCGAGCAGGTATTTAAGAGAAGCAACTTTATTTTGCGTGTTTATTTGATTTTGCTTTTTTGACGACTAATTGTTATGGCAAATCAGTGTATGCCTTGTTTGCTTTTATTCATTTCATTATAGGTTATTGAAAATTTCTTATTTTATCGGTATGGTATACAGATCGTTTACTATTTGCCTTTTCTATGTTATCGGCTCATAAAGGGTAGTAACTCCACGCCTGGCTCAGATGTGGCCAAAATGGGTACTCCTTAGCCCAAGATTTAGGACTATGAAATTAGAGCGATCTTGCGAGAGAATGGCCGTGAATGGAGAACGGCTTCGATTCATAGAGTAGAAAATTCTTCATAATTAAGTTCTTAGAGCTGATTTCCGTAACCCACCCATATGAGTAGCGCTTAGATAGATGCGATAAGAACGACCTTTGCCTTTTGTAAGAGTAGGTGCGTCACTGTATCGCATTGGGAGTATGGTGATCCCTTAACTTTCTTTTGAAAATTTATGAAAAGTGTTGATTTTTCAACCTTTTTATACAACTGTGTTTTTTTTATGTTTATCTCTTGAAATTTCCTTAATTGTGAATTAAGGCATTTATTTGATTTTTTCTCAACTTGAGTTGGTGTGGTGGTAACTAGTTCTGTAACTAGTCCACTTTGTGTTTGGCTGTGCAGCGTTTGAGCTTTTTGTGCCTTTGAGCAACATGGAGTCTTTTGGCAATTTTTTGAATTTTGGGTTTCGGGATTTGCATTTGCAAATAAACCCGTGGTTCTTTGTGAATAAGGGCTTCTTTGGGGTGAGATGGGATATCTGCTGTAATGAAGCATTGAGTTGTGTCTTTTGTGACAATATTTTAATAGTTTTAAGCTTATGCCCTCTTGTGCATAGTTCGCATGACGCGTGTTTTTTCTGTTCGGATATGAACGAGTGCGTTTTGTGAAAGTTCTTGTTTAAATTTTTGTTGCTTCTAGCTTGGGGTCTATTGAAACTTCTATTTTGGTCGTGTTCAATTATCTTAGTTTTGATTATTTTTTCTTCTAACCTTTCCGCAATTTCATATTGGGTGGTGAGAAAATCTTTCATTTGTTGCCACGTTGGGCACTTTTTTCGTGATGAGAGCGATTGCTCCCATAGAAGTAACGACTTTTCTGGTCATGCGGCGGTGCAAATGTTTACCAGAATTGGGTCCCAGCTGTCAGTGGGAATATTTAGTGTCGATAGAATCGACAAACAATTTGAAACAGTGGATTCTAGTTTGATGAATTCAACAATTGTTCCTTTCTTGATTTTTAGCAAGTTCATTAGTGTCGTTACTTGCTTATCGACCAGTATTCTGTCGTTTTCATATCTAGCTTTTAGAGCTTCCCAAGCCAAATTGAAATTGTCGTCATTTAATGCGAACTGTTTGACTATTTCGCCTGCTTGACCTTTAGTTTTGTATCTGAGGTGATACAATTTTTGCGCATATGGTAATTGAGGATGGTTTATGTACACGGCCGTGGACATGTCCCGGAAGGACGGCCATTCTTCATAACCTCCGTAAAAGGTTTCTGTGTCACATGCGGGCACCTCGAGGTGGATGCCTGAACTTGCCTTTTCACTGTCTATTTGTGACAGCTCTACTCTACTGTGGGGAGTAGGTGCAAGTTCTTTAATTAGCTTTAATTGATCGGAGATCATAGCTTTCGTTTCTTCATACTGGTCTAAGCAGTTTTCGTATATTGCGTAAGCCGATGATTTAAAATTATGTGACAAGTCTGAATCGTCAGATTTTAGTATGGCGTCGTGAGTCTTTTGGAGACGAGTCCAGAAAAAAGATTTTGGCTTTTTATTTCTAGTAACGGTTCAGAGTTTTCTTGAATCGGTGAAGAGGCAAATCTGGTGCAGTATCTTATTAAACTGTCACTTTCTGAAATAAATTTAGCAACCTGTTTTGGGTGTGTAGCTCCTGCAGGTGTATTTTGATTATTGTTGTTGTTAACCATTTTTGCAAAATAATATTATTTACATATTATATAGTTTTCAAATACATTTCGATTATTAAAATTCATAAAGATTAAATTTACCTAGTTTTGATTAAAATGTTATTTATTGTATCAAAATATTGATAAATATTTTCTATTTTATTAAAAATATTTGAAGAGTCTATCTATTTTTGTTTAAATTATTACAAAGAGTTTTGTTTGGTATTGTATATTTTATATGTGTGAAAATAGGCCTCTTGTGGAACCTAAATACGATGATAACATCTGATGAGTCCACGTTAGGAGTTTTCGAGAAAAGTTATGTGAAAAATGTATGGTATGGTATGGCATTCAATGGAACGATGTAGGAGTTATACGACGGCATTGACATATAGCGCAATTCTGTTAACAGTCTCTAGTCACTATTTGAGACATTTTGAGGTAAAGTAATTTTGCATAAATTTCGTAAATATTACGAAAAAAGTCAACAAATATTTTTATTGGTTATTATGTTTTTAGACTATGTTATAAAAAATTGTATATTTGTTATTGACATATAACATAAAAAATAAAACAATGCGTTTTTATAAGCAGCACTATGTGCTTCTGTTGAGCTTTATTAAAAAACTAACTACACTTAACTTTAAGGTTTATAATCTAACCTATGCTTGAGCCGGCCTACGTGACCAAAGATGCTTGGTCAGCTAAAAGGGTTTGCGCGTGTAGCGCTCACCTGCAGCTATTTGGTTTTGGGGGAGAAGACATGGTTGCGCGTGTTTCGCTCACTTAAGAATTTAGCGGATGCGCGTTTAGCGCAGTTGCACTTTTGGTTGTAATAGGACTCCAAAGTATGCAAACGGTTTGTATGTTTCTAGCATATAATGTGGGAATGGAATTTATGTAGAAGTTCATAAAATATTGTGTTAACTCCTCGCTCCGAAATATCAAGCGTCCCCGCTTGATTAATTAAAAAATGGGATGTCGTTAAGACTTCTATGCTGCGTCCTTTTAATTACTGGCATTTGAAATGATTCCGGTTTGCTAATAATTATTTCAGGCTTTACGCGCTTTTTGCATCTGAAAATTGCAATTATGGTAAGTACTAGGGCCAATAGCCCAAAATGAGTGAATAAACTGGATTTCACTAAAAGATTCAGAGAACTTATTTTTTTAATGTTTTTTATATTAAGCTCTTTCATAAGTTTTAAGGATAGAACTTCCTCGAACTCTGAATTTGAGTTTGAATGTTGGATTAAAGCAGGCAGTGGTCTCAAGCTATGTTGTTCTAAAGTTGTAAAATTCATGTTATTTATTCTTATAGTTTCATTAAAGATTCTTATCAAATATGATCCTCTTAATTTTCTAGTATTATTATTTGCAGTAATATTTCCTTCAAAATTATTTAAAAGTATTAATCCATTATTTATTTCTACAATATTTTTAACATGTTCCGTATTTGTTACGGTGCACTTATATGGTTTATTCCTTATTAAATTTTTTATACAATTTTCGTTTTCCAAATTAACAATTTGGGTTTGTTTGCAAATTTGTATTTCATTTATTATTTTACAATCTTTTTCTATACCATAATATTCTTCATTACATTTCAGTATGTTTTCAAAATTTATCTTTAAAATAGTTTCGTTTTTACTTAAAGGCTTAATTATAATAGATTTGCAAATTTCTTTACCGGTTTTCGGTATTTTTATCATATAAATTAGTAAATTTTGTTTTACAGCAATTTGAACATCTGCAAAATTCAGAGATTCTTCTAACGAACCAAATTGCAGATTCTCTTCGATAAAAATTTTATTTATTCTATGCGCTTCTTGATTGTTAATAATAACTGAGTTAATAATGTTCGCTTTAGTTAAATGAATTGCTCTTTTAATATTTTCTAACTCATCTTTGATTATGTCAATTTTAAATTTATATTTAAGTATTAGGGCGGTTTGAAATTCGTTACTACTTCCTAGAGACTTTATTATTGAGTTGCTAATTTCTGTTATATTGTTTATTCTTTCTAAAATGTTTTTGTTGATTATTAATTGTTGGTTGTTATTCTCGATTACTTCTTTAAATTTGCTGTCGATGGCTATTAAATCGTCATGGTCGGGGTTGCCAGCTATCCATTTCCAGGCTGATCCTATGTAGTCTAGTGATCTTTTGTTTTTGTATTTAGGTAAAATGTTATTAATTGTTATGTTGATATTACTAATTTCGTCTGTTATAAATGGGTAAAGAGGGTTGTTAGCTGGAATGTTTCGTATGACGTTTCTGTTCAGTTCCCGTAATATTGTAGAGTATTCTGTTATGTTTGTCTGTTGAGAAAATGTCTATGTGAATAGTATGCCCTGAATATTCTGGTAAGGGTGTAGCTCCTAATTTTACATTGTTTGGGTGGCGATCATATTTATTTTCTTTGCAAATTTTGCATAATTTTGTGATTTTTTAATTTTTTTTCGACATAGCGGGGAAATAATATTTTTCCAAAATCTGTAGCTTTTATTTTCTTTTTCGTTTCTGTGAGCACGATTATGTTCCTCGATTATTATTTTATCTTGGGCCTCGGTCTGAGTAATATATTCAACTACTATTTGTGTGAAACGAATTTTGTAATTTGCGAAATGTAGAGGGTAGATTGATTGGATTTTTAGCATAATGTGCTCTGTGGTTTTTATACCATTGATTACCGATGGATTAAGATATTTCTTTAAAAGCGATTTTAGCGATTCTTCATTGTAGGTTGTTTCAGTTATTAAGTGCCTATGGTACGTAGGGAAAACTATTTCGAATTTGTATGAATTTTTGGAATCTTCTGATATGAAAATTTGGTTCTTGAAGACGTTAATGGGTATTCCTACTGAATAAATTAAATTTTCGGAAGAGCTGTCACTACTGTGGACAGTCATTGAATTTAAGTTAGCGATTGGTGGTCGTGAGAGTAGGTCTGCGACAATGTTTGTGTTGCCTGGTTTATAAATGATTTCGTGGTTATATTCTTCCAATTGTACCTTCCATCTCTTCATTTTTGCATTAGTATTTTTGTTGCTGAGAGCAAAGGTCAATGGTTGGTGATCAGTGTAAATCTTAACCTTTTTTGATCCGTATAGGAAGCATTTCAGGGACTGTAGTGCCCAAATTATTGCCAACATTTCTTTTTCATTGGCGGCAAAAGTTTCCTCTGCTCTGCTTGGAGTTCTTGACAGAAAGGATATTGGCCTACCGTCTTGGGAAAGTACGGCTCCTAGAGCGTAATTTGAAGCATCCGTGGTAAGCTCAAAAGCTTTTTCGAAATCTGGATAGTGAAGTATAACATCGTCTGACGTCAAGCAATTTTTCAGGTCTTTAAAAGCTTCTACTTGTTGTGCTGTTAGATTTAAAAGTGTCCTTTTAGACTGATTCTTGGAAACTCTTCCAAGCTCTCCTCTCAGTATTTCAGTCAGGGGTTTTGCAATTTGTGCGTACGCCTTTATAAATCTGCGATAATGTCCGGTCATTCCTAAAAAGGAGCGTAAATCATGGACAGTTTTGGGCCGTGGAAAATTTATTATAGCTTCTATCTTTTAGTGCGAATTCCATTTTGGCCAACTATTATACCGAGGAACTCGATTTCCTTTTTGATAAATTCACATTTATCGAACTGTACCTTTAAATGCGCTTTTTCGAGAGTGTCAAATATAATTGCAAGATTTCTAAAATGATCTTTACTTTTGCTAAAGATAATTATGTCGTCAACATAAACGTAGCACCGAACGCCGATGTGTTTCCGTAGCACATCATCCAAAGTGCGTTGGAAAATGGCAGGCGCATTTCTTAAGCCGAATGGAAGTCGAGTAAATTCGAATTTCCCATTGGCAATAGAGAAGGCGGTCTTCTCAATATCTGCTTCGTTGAGAGCAATCTGATGGAATCCACTCTTAAGGTCAATTGTAGAAAAATACTTATTTGATCCTAGATTAGTTAGAATAGTGGTAATATCTGGAATGGGATATTTATCTGGTATGGTATCCTCGTTCAATTTACGATAGTCGATAACCATACGAAATTTTTTTAATCCTGAGGCGTCTTCTTTCTTCGGTACGACCCATACCGGAGAATTGTATGGAGATTTCGATGGTCGAATAATGCCATCTTTAAGTAATTCCTCAATTTGTTTGTCTATTTCTTTTTTTAAAGGCATTGGATAGGGGTAAGTTTTGGAATATATTGGTCTATCGCTTTTAGTCCTAATTTCGGCTTTAACGTTCGTGACATATGTTAATTTTTTATCTGGTTCAGCAAATAATGTTGGGCAAGAGTTAAAGAGTTGTTTTAATCTTTCGTTATCTTCGGGACTCAAATGATTTAGCCTTAATGTAGTGTGTGCAATAGAGTTAATTGCTAACTGGTGGATGGGGTATTCATATTTATTGAGTAATGTAAAATAGTTCTCCTTAGTAAAAATTACTGCGTTTAAACTTTTCATTGTATCGTTACCTATTATGGCATCAAAGGTTCTTAACTTGGGCAAAATGTAAAATTTTAATTTACCTACTTCATCACCGAAAACACTGATATTAGCATGATGAGTAATTTTGACGGGTCCACCAACAGAATTTGCAATGAAGGGTTTGTTCGGAATGGGGTTCCTAATATAAGTTGGACTAATATAATTTTTGTTCGATCCGGTATCTAATAAAAATTTTAGTTCATTGCCATTTTTCATTTTGAAACGATAGTATGGCAATGAGGAGTTTAGTTTAAAAAATTGATATTGTCACTAGGGGTTGCTTCGATCTCTTCTTGTTCTTCGTTGTATTCGGGTTGGTAGTCCTGTGAAGACTCGTAGTACCCTTCAGGATATTCTAATATTTCATTATTGCATTCTATTGGGTCAGTTTCTGTAACTTCAGTATTGTAGATCCGTTGCATTTTATTAGGAGTCTGTATTATCTGTGATGGTGGTCTCTTACTAGCTTGATTATTATTAGCCTGCGCTGGTCCATTACTAAATGCTTGTGGTTTGTTACTGAATGTTTGCTGCCTATTATAAAATGTTTGATTTTGTTGATACTGAGGCCTATTCTGATAATTTATTTGCTTCGTTTGAACAGAGCGATCAACTTCCATTGGTGTAGGAGGTTTTGGAGGAAGAGGTGGTCTAAAGTTTGGTTGCACTGTGACGTAGTGTCGGTTTTGTCCGTACTGTTGATACGAATTTGGTCTAAGGGATGGGTTGTAAACATTTGTAAGTTCTGGGTAAAAGGGTCTTACTTGGGGTTTGAATGAGTATGACCTTGGTTGCTTGTGGCTAATGGGTTGATTGTGGCTAATAGGTTTGGTATTGGTCGGCAAGCGACTGATACTATTTGTATGGTTCGTCCTGTAATTCATGTTGCCTAATTTGAGACACATATTGAGAGCCTGTGGTAAACTGGTTGGTTCCTTTACACTTAACAGACTGGGTAAGTTACCGTTCAGACCTCTTATAAATGTGTCGAGTGCCTTTTCTCTATATGTCGTTGTCATGGCATACAAAGCTTCTTCACCTAACTAAAGGCAATCGATTTTGTCTAGGATAAGCGAGAGATATTGATAAACTTGTTGATAAAATTCTTCAACAGTGCTACCCCGTTGTGCAAGTGTTGTCATTTGATATTCCAACGTGCTAACGTCTCTCTTGTCTGAGTAATGTAACATCAGACATTTTTTTATCTTACCTCAATTTAATGGGGTGCGGTAAGACTCAAGGGCCGTGTCAGCTTCGCCAACTATCTTGTGTCTTATTGTATGCAGGATAGCAAAATATTTTGGGGTGTTCTTATTCTGTCCGTACATTAATAATATTCTATCTACCGATTTCCGCCATGAACTGAATTCTCCGTTTTTACCCGAAAATTCTCTTAAACATTTTACCACATCCGGAACTCTTTCGGATGCGTCCACGTTAATGCTAAAATCTACAGGATGTTCAACTTCTTCTTCGATTTGTGGGTGTAATATGGTCGAAACTGTTTCCGATATTAACGAAACGAGTTCTCTTTTTTGATTAGGAGTGAAAGTGGAAGGGATGTTGGGAGGGGAAACGTTAGTGCTGGATGAGTGCAGATTTAATCTCGACAATGTCGATGCTATTTGTTCTTCCTGACTCATTTTGTTCACTTATTTCTGATTATTTAAATTAATTTTTTTTTTTTTTTTTTTTTTTTTTTTTTTTTTTTTTTTTTTTTTTTTTTTTTTTTTTTTTCTACAGTGTTAACTTTTCTTATAACAATAATTATTTCCTTTCATATAACCTTACTTACTAATAATCTTAATATCAAACTTACATAAATATCATTTGCATTTTCCTGTGTTGATAATGTTTCCTCCTTAGTGTGATTAATTTAGATTTCTCCTCTTGTAGTGGTATTTGTTGTATTGGTTCTATTTGATGAATTAATTTAAATCTTTCCTCTTGTAGTTGTATTTGTTGTATTTGCTGAATTAGTTTAAATCTTTCTTCTAGTAGTTGTATTTGTTGTATTGGTTGTATTTGATGAATTAATTTAAATCTTTCCTCTTGTAGTTGTATTTGTTGTATTGGTTGTATTTGATGAATTAACTTAAATCTTTCCTTTAGGAGTTGTATTTGTTGTATTGGTTGTATTTGATGAATTAATTTAAATCTTTCCTTTTATAGTTGTATTATTTTACACTTGTTTAATTTATTCTAAATTTCCCCGTCACGCACTTTTTGTTCAATGTATTTGTATTTAGCTTATGCTTTTCGTTCGGCTGGGTTGATACTGCCCGTCCTTTTTCCGAAAGGTACTAAGGGGCCGAGTACGAAATGTTATTTAGGTTTCGTCCGCGAGTATAAAAAATATTATTATTTTTTCCTCACGGTCCCTGCTCGGGCGCCACATAAAAAATAAAACAATGCGTTTTTATAAGCTTCTGTTGAGCTTTATTAAAAAACTAACTACACTTAACTTTAAGGTTTATAATCTAACCTATGCTTGAGCCGGCCTACGTGACCAAAGATGCTTGGTCAGCTAAAAGGGTTTGCGCGTGTAGCGCTCACCTGCAGCTATTTGGTTTTGGGGGAGAAGACATGGTTGCGCGTGTTTCGCTCACTTAAGAATTTAGCGGATGCGCGTTTAGCGCAGTTGCACTTTTGGTTGTAATAGGACTCCAAAGTATGCAAACGGTTTGTATGTTTCTAGCATATAATGTGGGAATGGAATTTATGTAGAAGTTCATAAAATATTGTGTTAACTTATATATTTTTATTCAAGTGTAAAAACATATCTAAATAATGAAATGTAATAGATTTTGTGACTGTCACTAACAGAAGAGCAAAATAGTCTCAAAATCTCAAATTTAGAGGCTTGAGACTGTATCACAGAACAGAATCGCACTGACAGCTCAGCGAATTAAGAGACAGCGGCTACGCTGGCTAAATCATGTCGTCCATATGGATGAAAACACTTCAGCAGAGTATTCGACGCGGAAAAGAATACATGAAGGACAGTATCGATATAGAAAATGTTACTGTAGCACAATTTCAAAACGTATCTTGGCAAAGACATATGTACGATAACACAAAATGCAAAAATCCTATACCGAAATAAGCAAGGGCCCTAGAGCACCCATTGCAGAATCTAATGATATATGAACAGCTGATTCGGTCAATTTATTTATTGAATTGGCGCACCTTCTGCATTCATTCTTAACAAAAAGCTGTAACATATATATTTGAATAGAAATTATAAAATCTATTTAAAACTTACCTTCCTCAACAATTTAACGGCGAAATATGTTTTTATGTAAAATGACAGCTAGCACAGGGTTGCCATTACTTTGCATTCGTTGCACCAATTGCAAAATTCGTGCAATGCGTGCACAATGCAAAGCTTTTGCAAGAGCAAGGGAATTCCCCTATGTTATTTGAATTGTTTTCATACCTGTAACCAGACCTAAAATTAGGTGTGAACACCAGGCTATACACGATGCCATACTTGACATGTAGTACATACAAGTTTGTTCAGAGAACGTATATTTATAGAGAAGGTCCAACAACGGACAAGCGTGTGAACTGTCAAAAGCTAACAAAATGCGATGAGCGTGTTTCACCACAGCAAGCTCAGAAGGAGAAATTTTAACAGTGGCGCCTGAACAGAGCTGAGCATTTAGTGAAAATTATGCTCAGAAATATACATTGCTATTACAGACGTATGGTGGCCTTTTGTTGATATTTTCATACGTTTACATGCCATCATATTAATTGATATGATGATCATTTTGCGCATTTTTATGAATACATGCAAAACTGATAACATTCTAAATTAATTATGTTATTTTAAAAACAATATATGTAGTTAATGTGCGAATAAGAGTTATTTATTAAATATTTCATATGTTTGGTAATATATCATAAATTCACAAATATTTATGTAGATATGCTGTATATACATATATACATATGACATACTATCATAATATCCTAAAAAACTTAATATCTATATAAATAAAAATGAATCGTCAAACTTTATGTACGCGCATAACTCAATAACGCCTGGACCAATTTGGCCAACTCTTTTTCTTAAATGTTCGTTGAAGTCCAAATATGGTTTTTACGGCGAGAAAAATTCGAATAATTTCCAGAAAACACCTAAAAACAGCCCTTTTCTTTTCCACATACAAACGTTATATAAAAATGAATGTTTTTTTGTTAGTAACACTAAGAGAACGGTTGAACCAATCTTGATGAAATTTTTAAAGGTTGTTTGTTGTGGATCGGGAAAGGTTTAGAAACAAAATACCTTATACTTTTCACGATGAGAAGTCCGAAAATTGGACAATTCCAAAAGGTAACATTTTCCATACACTTTTTTTTCAATTTTGATAATTAATTATTTTTTAATACGGCTAGCAATTTTTTTTCTTCCACTTCCAACATTTGATGTTTTATTGAATTCTTAGCAGCTATCAAATTCTCCATACCTGTGTTGTGCCTTCCAATTCAAGTCGTTTTGCTTTTCAAATGCTCTGCCTAATGTAATGTACCTGAGTAAAGATCGTCCAACTTATCGTGAACATTTTTCTGAAATTCTTTTTGAAGTGAAGGTTGTTCTTTTATTATAATAATTCGGCTGAACATGGATCGGGTGGCCTAGGAATACGTCTAGGCAGTGCTGGACTGCAGGTCACTGATGGCATTGCCAACGTCGGCTGCCATAGGTAAGCCCATGCTCACTGTATTTTCAATTTCACTTGTACTCGTCTCTAATGCCGTTAGTGTTATCACCGCTTCCTCAATTCGTTGAAATGGTGCTGCCTATTTCTGCCGCCACCAGCAGATCACTGCTCCTTTTTATTCTCCACCATTTTGCTTTTTATGACCTAATAAAAAATAAGCCAAACAAGCTTTAAATATCCTGTTACAACAATAAAAATTACAACTTTAATATATTACTTCTTCCAGCTGGAAATATCCTTGGTAGGCGGACCAACACTGTTCAGTTCCTGGGCCATATTATTCCAAAAAGCTGCCGCTTCTTCTTTAGGGAACTTGGTAAAACCCTGCGCCATTTCAGGTTTTTGCTGTAACAACTCAACCATTAGTGCAAATTGCTGCTTGGTGGTAATTACTTTAGACCTGTGGAAATCGCATTAAAGATTATTTTTCTCTAACCAAATATTTTATAGTTTGAATTTACATTCTTAGTTTTTTATATTTATTTCTCCGCTAGCAAAAATTGTCGCCAAAAATTCCGACAAAATTCACAATTTGACGTTCCGAATGTATTCAGTTAATGCCACTCCACGAATTTCGAACTTACGTTCGGAACTGTTCGAATTGCATGATAGCAATTTCGTATCTCTCACGAAAAAACAGCCTACAATGGATTGCGTGATAGGGCCAATTATTACAATTATAAAAATCCTACTCTATTGTTATCATGGCATTCGTTAATGCGAAATATGAGTTCAAAGTTGGTGCAAACGCAAGAGCATCTGGTGCTTGAATATTCGATCAAAACAAATTAAGGGAGAAATTTGATAACTGAATTTCCCGCCAGCGGTAATAGTTTCCATGAGTAAGGACGAATTTCAATTGTTTTTATTAGAGATGATGCATTTTCACTTATGAAGAATTTAATAAAGCTATTTAGTAGCACCCAATTAAGCGCAGAGGAAACTATTTTCAATTACAGATAATCGAGAGCTAGACGCGTATGTACTTTTGTGTAGCCGATTTCAAGTTCCTGCAAATATGAAACATTTATATCCACAAATGCATCGAAAATAGTTTTGGCCTGTTGTTGCATTCATAATTTCTTAACATGGGAAAATGTACAGTATGTGCGCTGGGTTTGGAACCAGCCACGTAATAAAACGCCCCCAATGAAAACGAAACAGCAGGCTCGGATAAGAGACCCCCCTGTTGATGACGACCATGCAAACTCATTAATGATTACGATCTAAGGGCATGCACCTGGAATGTCCGGTCCCTTAATTGGGAAGGTGCCGCTGCCCAGCTGGTTGATGTTCTCTCGTAAAAGTGAAAGCTGACTTCACAGCCGTCCAAGAAATTCGATGGACGGGACAAGGACTGAGTAGTTCCTTATGGCATTTACTACAGCGCCCATATAAAGGAGGCCAAATTCGGAATGCGATTGACGGTCAGCGAAAGACTCTGTCGCCGTGTCTGGACATTCACCCCGGTGGATGAACGTCTAGTCACAATCCACATCAAATCAAAATTCTTCAACAAATCGATGATTTGCGCCTACGGCCCAACGGATGAGAAAGACGATGTGACCATGGACGCATTCTGTGACAGGGGCCACGGTGTCAAAATTATGCTTGGCGACTTTAACGCCATGATGGGCAAAGTGTGGGTAAATGCAGGCCGATAAAACATCCCCAAATGGGTAAAGTCTAATCGATTTCGCCGGGGCCCGAAATATGGTTATCTGTAGTACTAGATCTATAGTATGCAAAATTCATCAAGCTACCTGGCTGTCTTCGGATCGAAAAGCCACCAACCAGAGCAATCATGTTGTGATATACGGAAGATGTGTCTCCAGTGGTTAAGACGTGCGTACGAGGTCCTAATATCGACTCGGACCATTGACGAATTGCACTATCGGTATAAGGGAACTGTGGGACGGCATTTCAAACTCCCAACATACAGCTGCAAACGAAAATATTGGTTCTCGGAAAATGCAAAATAACTGCTGGTACGTTGGGGAGTGCCGTGTCACTGAGATAAGAAGGTAGACTGTCTACCTCGCAACGTTACAATCGACCACAACATGTGCCGGATTGAATAGATACCGAAAGTTGAGGAAGGAAGCATCTGCAGACAAAAAAAGAGAGAGGCTGAAATTCTTGAGTGCAAAGAGCTTGACAATCTGGCCGACAGAAACAGAATGTTTCAAGACCGGAGTGGATCTCGTATAACCCCCAAAGGTGTTCTAGTGGCTGATGCGCAGAGCATACTAAAATTATGAAGGGAAAAATTCTCCAACTTGCTGAAAGGCAGTAATATCATACCATCAGGAGAACGTGAACCCGATTCTCCAATCGAAGATAGTGGACCGCACGTTCCATTGCCCGACCATGAAGAAATTCGAATAGCAATTCTCCATCTGAAGTACAGGAATGCGGCGGGCGCCGATGGATTGCCGGCCGAGCTATTCAAATACGACGGGGAGGAACTGATAAGAAGCATGCATCAGCTACTTTTTCGGACGAAAGCATACCCAATGATTGGAATTTAAGTATGCTCTGACTAATCCACAACAGGGGAGACCCCACCATCTGCACCAAATATGGAAGGATAAGACTCTTTAACAACGGATATATGGTTATCTCGAGCGAATTGTGTGAAAGATTAACACCCACAAGAAACTAATTCGACTATATATCTGAGGTTTAGGCCTCGAAAATCAACGACTGACCAAATATTCACCATGCGCTAAAACTTGGAAGCGATCCGTGAAAAGAGAATCGACACGTCTTCAAAGCCGCTTTCCATAACACGAAAAGAATTTGGTATCCACGCAAAACTAATACCGATGAGGAAACTAACGTTGACCAACACCGAAAGCTCCACCAAGATCGGAAAGGACCTTTTAGATGAGCCCCTCTAGTACGATTTTTTGAACTACTGCTGCAGAGAATAAATCGAGCTGCAGAGCTGAATAGAAAAGGTATAATCTTTTATAAGTGTGTACAGCCTCTGGCGTACGCTGATGATATTGATATCATTGATCTCCACACCCGCGCAGTTAGTTCTGCTTTCTCCAGAATTGACAACGAAGCGAACCAAATGGGTCTGGTATTGAACGGGGAAAAACCAAATATCTTCTGTCATGATACAAGTAGTCGCCACAATCGCGACTTGGCTCCCACGTCAACGTTGACAGTAATAACTTCGAAGTCGCCACTAATTTCGCGCACGAAATCCAACGCATAATAACTCTTGCCAACAGGCATTGTATAAGCCTACGAGTAACAAATCCTATCATTTTCACCCATACATACACAGGCGAAAGCTCGTAGAATGACAGAAATTACATTAAGAATGCAATAGAATGAGGGAAGACTCAGGGCAAAAGCCCAGGCAGTTCGTTAGGGTTTCCTAAATATTCTACTACTAAAACGGCCAAATGCCTTAGTCTTTTATTACACACGTCAACTTTTGTTGCTAATTCTCGGGCGATTCTCTTTTGCTGTCGCTTATTACGTTCACACGAGCAACTTGTGTTGCGCAACTCTGTTCGAGTTTTTTTCTCACTCTCTTTCACTTTACTTTAACCCATTGTCTTTTCTTTTTCCTTATAGGTATTGGGGCCACTCTATCACATATATTAATCAGTTCTGTCAATTAAGAAATACATTTTATTTTTAATTCAAAATTAAAACAAAGATTATATAACAGACCTTCACATACATCACCCTTTTGACTATCGTCTGAATCAATTTGTATGGCTTCCTCCATACATTTCACAATATCTTTAATTAATTCGATTTTTTCGTTATACTCCTTTTTCTAAAATATTTATATTATGTTATGTATATTTGTATACATATTTGCAAATTACTTACCAAAGGATGAAATTAAATTTTTTAAATATGTATATTCAAAATATTAATTTCAAAAAATATACGCAAATGCAACTATGTACTACGAAAGAAAGAGCACGAATGCCGAAAAACGTCGCAGCGAACTGTTACGAATAAGAACACAAAGCGTGTTGCTGAACACTGGAAACTCGGAGCGATTCTCCTCTCCTCATCGCCCTCCCTACATATCTATATATGTATGTATATCTTTAAATGGTTGTCACGCACAATTGAAATAAAAGTACCGGGTACACTTGAGTTTATAATGACAATGTAATTTATTATAAAAATCTCTTCTTTTGTATAATTTTATTTTAAAGTTAAATCTTCAATGTTAATTTTAACAGATAAGTTAAATGTTTTAAAATTTAATGTTATTAGATTGTGGGGGTCACAGTGGTAACTGC
>NW_026089624.1:14383314-14496808 GCF_024586455.1 Bactrocera neohumeralis
AAAGGAGCGCCCATTCTGGCCACACCTGAGCCAGGCGTGGAGTCGCTTTCCTTATTAAACCATTGGGAAAGAATTAAGATTCTCCATCACGACTTCAGTCGCCGATGGAAAGATGATTATTTAAAGGACCTCCACAGAAGGTACCGATGGAAAATCGCAGAAAATGCGCCTAAGCTTGGAGATTGTGTCTTAATCAGTGACGATTGTCTCCCCCCTACCGAGTGGCGGCTTGGCCGCATAGAGAAGCTCTACTACGGCTCCGACGGTCATATTCGCGTAGTCGATCTCCGTACACAATTGGGAACGC
This sequence comes from Bactrocera neohumeralis, assembly GCF_024586455.1. Classification (NCBI taxonomy): domain Eukaryota; kingdom Metazoa; phylum Arthropoda; class Insecta; order Diptera; family Tephritidae; genus Bactrocera; species Bactrocera neohumeralis. The sequence goes on from NW_026089624.1 coordinate 14,383,622, forward strand.
TAACTAGACCGCTCGTTAAATTATGCTTTTTGCCAACCGCAGATAAACTCGAAACGTAACCGCAACCAATAAAAAAAGATAACAAGTAAGGAAGGGCTAAGTTCGGGTGTCACCGAACATTTTATACTCTCGCATGGTAAAGTGATAATCGAGATTTCATTATCCGTCATTTACATATTTTTCAAATACCGTATTTGTGTAAAGTTTTATTCCGCTATCATCATTGGTTCCTAATGTTTATACTCGTATTATACAAAGAAGGCATCAGATGGAATTCAAAATAGCTTTATATTGGAAGAAGGCGTGGTTGTGAACCGATTTCAGCCATATTTCGTACATGTCATCAGGGTGTTAAGAAAATATTATATACCGAATTTCATTGAAATCGGTCTAGTAGCTCCTGAGATATGCTTCTTTGTCCATAAGTGGGCGGCGCCACGCCCATTTTTCAATTTTTAAAAAAAAGCCTGGGGGCAGCTTCCTTCTGCCACTTCTTCCGTAAAATTTAGTGTTTCTGACGTTTTTTGTTAGTCGGTTAACGCACTTTTAGTGATTTTGAACATAACCTTTGTATGGGAGGTGGGCGTGGTTATTATCCGATTTCTTCCATTTTTGAACTGTATATGGAAATACCTGAAGAAAACGACTCTGTAGAGTTTGGTTGACATAGCTATAATAGTTTCCGAGATATGTACAAAAAACTTAGTAGGGGGCGGGGCCACGCCCACTTTTCCAAAAAAATTACTTCCAAATATGTCCCTCCCTAATGCGATCCTTTGTGCCAAATTTCACTTTAATATCTTTATTTATGGCTTAGTTATGACACTTTATAGGTTTCGGTTTCCGCCATTTTGTGGGCGTGGCAGTGGGCCGATTTTGCCCATCTTCGAACTTAACCTTCTTATGGAGCCAAGGAATACGTGTACCAAGTTTCATCATGATATCTCAATTTTTACTCAAGTTACAGCTTGCACGGACGGACGGACAGACGGACGGACAGACAGACATCCGGATTTCGACTCTACTCGTCGCCCTGATCACTTTGGTATATATAACCCTATATCTGACTCTTTTAGTTTTAGGACTTACAAACAACCGTTATGTGAACAAAACTATAATACTCTCGTTAGCAACATTGTTGCGAGAGTATAAAAAAATGTATGTATATGTATATATCGGGTGACTTTTTTGAGGTTAGGATTTTCATGCATTAGTATTTGACAGATCACGTGGGATTTCAGACATGGTGTCAAGAGAAAGATGCTCAGTATGCTTTGACATTTCATCATGAATAGACTTACTAACGAGCAACGCTTGCAAATCATTGAATTTTATTACCAAAATCAGTGTTCGGTTCGAAATGTGTTTCGCGCTTTTTTATCGACAAATTTTGTTCAGCGATGAGGCTCATTTCTGGTTGAATGGCTACGTAAATAAGCAAAATTGCCGCATTTGGGGTGAAGAGCAACCAGAAGCCGTTCAAGAACTGCCCATGCATCCCGAAAAATGCACTGTTTGGTGTGGTTTGTACGCTGGTGGAATCATTGGACCGTATTTTTTCAAAGATGCTGTTGGACGCAACGTTACGGTGAATGGCGATCGCTATCGTTCGATGCTAACAAACTTTTTGTTGCCAAAAATGGAAGAACTGAACTTGGTTGACATGTGGTTTCAACAAGATGGCGCTACATGCCACACAGCTCGCGATTCTATGGCCATTTTGAGGGAAAACTTCGGAGAACAATTCATTTCAAGAAATGGACCCGTAAGTTGGCCACCAAGATCATGCGATTTAACGCCTTTAGACTATTTTTTGTGGGGCTACGTCAAGTCTAAAGTCTACAGAAATAAGCCAGCAACTATTCCAGCTTTGGAAGACAACATTTCCGAAGAAATTCGGGCTATTCCGGCCGAAATGCTCGAAAAAGTTGCCCAAAATTGGACTTTCCGAATGGACCACCTAAGACGCAGCCGCGGTCAACATTTAAATGAAATTATCTTCAAAAAGTAAATGTCATGAACCAATCTAACGTTTCAAATAAAGAACCGATGAGATTTTGCAAATTTATGCGTTTTTTTTTAAAAAAAAGTTATCAAGCTCTTAAAAAATCACCCGATATAATAGTAAACGCACCCGCTATAAATAAATAGCCACCAAAAACCCAAACCAAAAGGGAAATGTCGATCCGTACGACGACTCACTCCTGCCACATTACGTGCCACCACCGGCCATCTGATTATATACACATATATATATGATAATTACAATAAAAACCTATTTCTTACCAGGTCAATATGGAAGCCGAGAAGCCCACTACTCCAACGCCCACTGTACGTTCGGCCGTGACTGTTCAGCGCCCTAAAGCTACCCCTGTAGCAGCGCCGCGAACAACCATCGTTACCGCAGCCCACCGAGAGGTTCAAACAGCTCCGTGCAGTGACACGCAAGCACGGGCTCCGGAACCAGCACCACTTCAGTACGCGCTATGTCGCCGCCGACATCGATTGCCACATTGTGGCATATTCAAAGGGATGACACCTCAGCAACGCCAGCAAGTCGCCCAGGCCAACGGGCATTCCTTAAAATGTCTGGCGCCTACCCATCTAACACGCGAATGCACCACCGAGTATCAGTGCCAGGTTTGTATGGGTCCACATCATACTATGTTCCACCGCAATACCGGACCCGACATTGAGCGTCGTCATCCCCCTCGCGACCGTACTGCCAGCCGACGACTCCCGCGACCGCAACCGCGAAGGCAAGCCTTCCCGTCGGAAGAGTCCCGCGCCTGGCGCCGTCATCATCATACCACCTCGCATCGGAGGCGCCATCCTAGGCCGCAGGCTCGTCGCAGGACAGGTCTCAGCAACGTTGTTGCAACACTGCAACAACTTCAGAGGCTACTAGGCTGAATACGCGCCTAGGGGAGCCAGGATGTACAAATGAGCATCGTCCCCCAGGCATCCACACACACACAGTTTCAACACTTTTTCATCAAGTCGGAGTTACGCGTGTGCGAACACTTTTGAACGGCGTTTTGTCCATCCTCCAGTTTCAACACTTTTTCAGCAAGTCGGAGTTACGCGTGTGCGAACATCTTTTGAACGGCGTTTTTACCATCCTCCAGTTTCAACATTTTTTCATCCCGAGTCGGAGTTATCAACCGCTACAAGCATTTCTTTAAAAGTGAATTTTACCTCATTGTTCATCCCGAGTCGGAATTATCAACCGCTACTCATTTTACAAGGCATTTTTTAAAATTGTATATAAGCAAAATACAACCGCAATATAAGTACCTATACTAGTGCACGCGTATGCACATTGAAGCAAATCCATTTTTCCAGTTTTTATAAAACCAAACTTGATGGTCATCGAGAAGGTGAGTGTGAAGGTTAAGAATTCGAAGTGCGCCGCAAAGGGTGAGGTAGTGAAAAATACAGATGGCATTCGTTAATGCGAAATATGAGTTCAAAGTTGGTGCAAACGCAAGAGCATCTGGTGCTTGAATATTCGATCAAAACAAATTAAAGGGGAAATTTGATAACTGTATTTCCCGCCAGCGGTAATAGTTTCCATGAGTAAAGACGAATTTCAATTGTTTTTATTAGAGATGATGCATTTTCACTTATGAAGAATTTAATAAAGCTATTTAGTAGCACCCAATTAAGCGCAGAGGAAACTATTTTCAATTACAGATAATCGAGAGCTAGACGCGTATGTACTTTTTTGTAAGGGCATGCACCTGTAATGTCCGGTCCCTTAATTGGGAAGGGGCCGCTGCCCAGCTGGTTGATGTTCTCGTAAAAGTGAAAGTTGACTTCACAGCCGTCCAAGAAATTCGATGGACGGACAAGGACTGAGGCGAGTAGGTCCTTATGGCATTTACTACAGCGCCCATGTAAAGGAGCGCAAACTCGGAATGCGATTCACGCTCAGCGAAAGACTCTGTCGCCGTGTCTTGACATTCACCCCGGTGGATGAACGTCTAGCCACAATCCACATCAAATCAAAATTCTTCAACATATCGATGATTTGCGCCTACGACCCGACGGAAGAGAAAGACGATGTGACCAAGGACGCATTCTGTGACAGGTGCCACGATGTCAAAATTATGCTTGGCGACTTTAACGCCAGGATGGGCAAAGAAGGCATCTCTGGCACAACGGTGGGTAAATTCAGGCCGATAAAACATCCCCAAATGGGTAAAGTCTAATCGATTTCGCCGGGGCCGGAAATATGGTTATCTGTAGTACTAGATCTATAGTATGCAAAATTCATCAAGCTACCTGGCTGTCTTCGGATCGAAAAGCCACCAACCAGAGCAATCATGTTGTGATATACGGAAGACGCGTCTCCAGTGGTTTAGACGTGCGTACGAGGTCCTAATATCGACTCGGACCATTGTCTTATTCCAGCCAAGATACGCACTGATTTTCTACTCGAATTGCACTATCGGTATAAGGGAACTGTGGGACGGCATTTCAAACTCCTAACATACAGCCGCAAACGAAAATATTGGTTCTCGGAAAATGCAAAATAACTGCTGGTACGTTGGGGAGTGCCGTGTCACTGAGGTGACAAGGTGAGAAGGTTGTTTAACATATTTTATTAGAGGTCTTGAACGATAAAAAAATCCCTCCGTTTTCATATTTTTTTGGTAAGATTCCAATCTGACCATCTTTCGTTTCCAATTGCAAAACGTCAAAACCTCCTGAACTCGATCAGATCTTTGACAGCTGATCAAGAAATGGCTAGAACTTAGACATCTGATCGAGTTCAGGAGGTTTTGACGTTTAGCAATACTTCTGGCCATCTCTCGTTTCCAATTGCTAAACGTCAAAACCTCCTGAACTTTGACAGCTGATCGAGTTCAGGAGGTTTTGACGTTTAGCAATTGGAAACGAGAGATGGCCAGATATTTGACAGCTGATCGAGAGATGGCCAGAACTTATTGCTAAACATCAAAACCTCCTGAACTCGATCAGCTGTCAGCTCTCTCACTTCTAATGAGAGATGAGTTGGACATCTCTTTATCTCTTCTATTAACTTTTTTGTATGGATGACTTAGCCGACATAATTATGTTGGCTTGTCATAAGCTGTCATAGTTTGTATATTGAGCTAGAGACATTGCCAGTTCATCGCTTTTTTTTCATTCATAATTGCTATGATTTTTCCAAAAAAAAGTAGTTGGGAATAGCGATAAAGTTCATTTTGATAGATGAAAATGTAAACGAACCTAAATTACAACATTTTGTGTTTTAAATTCAAGTTAAACTTATTACATATATAAACATTTGTTAAAATTTTTTTGTGTTAATATCATCAAATCAACAAAATAAATATACACCCAACTCTTCAACGTCTGAAAACCGTGTAAGATGAAAAAACAACTATATTTACTTCGAAAATCCGTGTAAAAAATTTTTCATCATTTCAGATGTGCATTCAAATTGTATTCATATGGCATTTTATTGACCATTAAAACTTAAAATACATAATTCATACCGGTGAAAAATTGGTAGATTAAGCAAAAACGAAAAAAAGCTGTTAATCCGGAATTAAAACCGAAAAATTTTAATAAAAATAAGGAAAGAATATTTACAAAGCTACATAATTATTCGTAGCTACTTGATAACAAGCGCAATTGTTTGCGACGAACTGAATTAAGGTCGGTATCATCGCTGGAGCTATCAATTTAAGCAATGTAATGGCGAAATTCTGTAACCAGTCCCTATTTGAGACATTTTGAGGTAAAGTCTCAATTTGTGACTAGTTACTATTCGCTAAACAGTCTCTAGCGTTAGTCTCAAAATATTGCCTCAAATTTGAGACCTGATAGCACTGGGGAACACAATTTTTGTTGACTTCGATTTTATACTTGTTTTTGAGTCACTTTTGGCCTCTGAATCCAAAAATAACCTCGTTTTTTGTAGCACATCAACTTTTTAAGCTACTGTTTAACGAGATACAAAATTTATAATAACACACGCTCTTAAATAAAAATATATTTTATTTTTATTTTGATAATATAAATTACGGAACTTATAAATTTTCGTATCAAAAATGTATTAACTTTTAATTTTAATGAAATTAAAGGCCAACAAGCGGGGCGGCGAGAATACACTGTCGAAGATGATTTAATTTTTGTTGACGATCAAGTTTCCGCACATCGAAGTCACAATGTAGAATCGCGGTATAGAAGCGTAGGTGTCGACCCGGCGCAGTGCTTAAGCGAATGTAGATGTATTGACGGGCGAACTTCAGGTCCAATTGTGTCCAATGAATTGTGAGCCCTTTCCCTTTTTTTGTCCATCCCTTTTGATAAGTGGGTTGATATACAGCTGTGGTGAGTTGAGTTGGTGTTGCGATATGGTGAATTGCACTGTAGCATTAGGATGCGCCAGTTTTACCGAGTAGAGCGGGTGGATGCTTAACTCATTTAAACAGCTACAGAATACCCTCTTTCTCCCAATAGTCATATGAGATATCCTTACGAAACAAAGTAAAAATGAAAAATTATACTGAATATACTGTTCACAAATTGTAATTAATTTGAACAAATGCTATTAAATCACATTTTTTGTAAAGTGAAATTGTCATTGTAGAAGGGATAACATGATTTTCTCAAACCCGGACATCAATATTTCGGTAAGAAATTTCTCTTATAACTCTTTCTGGAGTGTTCAGTTTGTGGACAATCTCGCTTGATGCTCCAACAATAGTCAGCCATCATGTGCTCATCCCATCTTCCCTGATACCGAGCCTCCATGGTTTGCAGGTCTTGGTGGAAACGCTCTCCCTGCTCATCACTGACTGCACCATGGTTTGTGGGGAAATTTGCGAGATGACTATGTAGAAAATGCAATTTGATGCTCATATTGCAACCTAGCCTTTTGAAACTCTCCAAGAGTTGGTTGACAGTGTCAATGTAGTTCTCTGCTCCAGTATTTCCAAGAAAATCTTTGATAATGGTTTTGAATGCCAACCAAGCGTTCTTTTGGAGTTCTGTTATTGTTTCGATGAAATGTTCATCTTTAACGAGTTGCCGAATCTGTGGACCATTAAATACACCAGCCTTTATCTTTTCAAAAGACAGTCCAGGAAATGCCAAAATTAAATACTTGAAACAGTTCCCTTCAGAGGATAAAGTTTTAACAAACTGTTTCATGAGCCCAAGCTTTATATGTAGAGGTGGGAATACAATGTTCTTCCTGTCGACAAGTGGTTGATGTAGAATGTTCGGATCACCAGGTTTTAGCTCAGATCTTGGCGGCCAATTCGACTGCACCCAATGTTTCTCACGAGCTCTGCTGTCCCACATACACAAAAAACAGGGATACTTTGTGTATCCTCGTTGGTGACCAAGAAGGAAGCAGACCATTTTAAGGTCAACACAGATGATCTATTTATGCATGTCATATTGCAGCAAATCAATTACTCTCTTTATGTCTTCATATGCTTCTTGTAAACGATCAGAATGGCCGATTGGAACTGCACCAAAGACATTTCTATTGTGCAATAGTACACACTTCAAGCTCCTCTTTGAGCTGTCTTTGAAAAGTCTCCATTCAGTTGCGTTATATGTTGGAATTCCCAACACATTCATCAAACCTTGTACGTTACAGCAATACACAAATCCTGAGTCATTTCGAAAGTATGGCAGAAATTCACTTTCTCTGGATCGAAAGTAGGATACCGTAGCTCTCATACAGTCTGGATGCCATCAGATCTGAAGCTTTTTTGGATAGTCCCAAATCTCGTGCCAAATCATTCAACTCATTCTGATCAAATCCCTTTAGAGCAGAGTCGTCTTCAATTTCAAAGTCTTCATCGTTGGAGTCACTTGAATCATCGTCACACACGCTTTCTTGTATTTCTGATAGGGGTAGTTCTTCGAAAACTGGCACTGAGATTTCAGCTGAATGAGGCACTGGGCGTATAGCCGATAGTAAACTAGGATACTCTATCTTACATTTATTTTTTTTGTTATAACCTGACGTTTTCACCATACAGAAATAACAGCCACTTGAATGATCTCTGGGCTCTCGCCAACTCATTGGTATACCAAATGGAATTTTATCACGTGTTCCCTTAGTCCACTTTCGCCAACTCTCGACATACTGCTTGCACACCTTGTAAGGGGCCCGAGCATCAGGATGAAGGATCAACGATTTTTATTTTAAAATACGCTAAATAGGCTTGCCTGACAAGTGGAATAATGTTTCTCCTTTGACTTGAAATAGTAAAACTGCCACAAATATAGCAAAACGAATCACACCTTCGACGTGAAATGCCAGAGACAGACATGATCTAAAGGAAAGAGAAGTTGTTCTCAGAAATAAATGTAAAAGAAATCCTTGTTTAAAAAACCGGACGTAACGTATGAGCACAAACAACGTCTCACCACACAATCTCGCGCGAAACTGAACTTGCTCGAAGAGAATGACGCCGTAGGTCACCAACGACAGGTTCATACATGTCCCAACTACTGTCTAGACGATTGTCGTCACAAGCATGAACCTGCTGCTATTCTCCTTCAGCGATATTCACTTATTCCAAATAAAAAAAAATTAAACTTCCGTTTATACAAGAGCGTACCCCGTTTTATGATCTAAGCAGCACACTGCAAGGAGTGGTCTCATTACTATAAGCTGTAGCAAAAAAACTTGACGTGATAGAAGAAAACTGACTTCGGATTTGATTTTAACATGCATAAATAACTCTAAAACAGCTGTAAAATCGAAAGCAACAAAAATTTTGTTTCACATTGTTCCCCAGTGTAGTAAGCAGGTCACAAAACTAAAAAGAACTCTTGTCTGCCATTTTGAATATACTGAATAGAGGTCATCATAGATATTAATCAATTGTCGATTTTTTATATTTTGTAAGCAACTCAAACACGAAAAGTTAAAAAATAAATCAATTTTACATAAATTTCGTAAATATTCTGAAACAAAGTCGACATATATTTTTATTTTTATTGATAATTATGTTTTTTGACTATGTTATAGAAAATTTAATATTTGTTATCGACATATTTATTTTCATTTAAGTGTAAAAACATCTCTGAATAACGAAATGTAATAGATTTTGTGACTGTCACTTACAGAATAGCAAAATCGTCTCAAGTCTCAAAAATTGTCTCTAACTTAAAATCTCAAATTTAGAGACTTGAGATTGTATCACATTACAGAATCGCACGGTAAATATCATGCGAACAAAATGTGTAGGTAAGAGTTATAGAATAAGTTGATTTCCCAGTTACTACTATGTATGTTCACTTCAGCAATGGTGCTAATATCATGTTCAGAACGACACTTAATGACACGATTTCGGCTGTTGAATGGATTATCCCACTAATCTTAAAAATTTATCAAGATTTCGCCATACAAAAATGACAGTTCCAAATTACTTCATTGAAATGATTTGAAAGTGATCCATGCTAAATCTCTCTGTGCGACTCTGATTTTGCGCAATCTACTTGTCAGCACTGGAAATCTGTTACATTATCACAGCTGATTTAGACACTACAAAGGAAAAAAATGTAAATTAACAAATTTTTTTTTAAGCAATGAATCTAATTTCATCTGAAAATCGACCTAAACAAATGAAAAAATGCATCCATTATTTCTATTATATGGAAAATATTAAAAAATTTTCAAAATACTATATGACAATCTTTTCTTTTGATAAATATTAAGCGATGTGAATTCTTGAATGACAATAACAGCTGTTTTTTGATCTTTCTAACGGCAGTGAGAACAATGTTGGGTTATAAAATGCTTAAATATAATTTAATCCCTTAAATTTTCGGTCTGAACATGGTATAAGTGTGGTAAAAACAATGATAATTACTAGATTAAAAGTTTTTTACAAAAACATTTTTTTTTTCAACCGTGTAACTTCAAATCCGTGTAAAAATAAACCATGTAAAAAAGAGTTTGGTGTATACATATAGTAATTCAATATCCCCTTTACAAATTGAAGAATTGAAACTAACCTTTTATCTACATCAGACATTTTGAAACAAATTGAATATCAGCTGACTGTTCCCGCCCGCATTGCTAACACACTTTGTTTTTAAGCGAAAATATGAAATAAGCTAGGTGCGTTTTATTTGTCCATTATTTAGCTATTACCTTGTAATGTCAAATAAAACACGCTTATTTAAAGCTTTTCAAATGACTAGGTACAATAAAATGTCTACTGCAACACCAACTTACTGGCCAACAGATCGACTTAAAACACCAAATCTTATTGATTTTTTCATTACCAAACATATCTCTTCAAATTATATGTACCCCGAAAACGGTTTGGATATGACTTCTGACCATTCACCAATATATTTAACACTACTCGAAAGTGTTGTTATTAAGAAACCACAACTTACGCTTCAAGGTATTCCTTTATCAAGTACAACATTCTCTAAATTTGAGATTTTACATAGAAACATTTTTTTTGTGACTCGAGACGATTTTTCAATTCAGTACGTGAAATTCACAAAAATCTCTCATTTAGAAACGAACAAATCTAATCAGTTATCAAATTTTGTTACTTAGAGATGTACATACATATGTATGTATGTATATAAAACCTCAATGAATACAAACATGTCGAACAATGATGAAACCTTTCATAATGCAGGCAGAAAGCATATTTACTAACAAAATTAAAAATAAAATGTTGACTTTGAATTACTATAGTTACAAAATTAATTTGAAATTGATTTATTTTTACCTGTTACGTATTTGGGTTGCTTGCAAAATATCTATGGTGTTCTCTATAAATGAAGTGTACGTACATAAGTATGTATATTCAAAATGGCAAACAACAAATTTTACTAGTTTTGTGATCACGCTTTCATCATATCTTTAATATACATACGTTTCTGTTCACGCGTTTGTTCTTGCTTATTAATCTTTGGTATAGCATGTTGGTACAAATCTAACAACATATCTCGAATTGTTTCATGGTATTCAGAGGATCCACGATTTTTTAATAACGTTATTAACTGCATCTTTACACATCTTCTTACTGAACTAGCAAGTGAATCTGTTAGTGTTGGTGGCAGATTTGAGTTGAGATGTTTGAAGGCTTCTACAACTGGTAGCATGAGGCTTTTGCACAATTTCGCAATTGTAAAAAAGACTGCCAGTGCAGGTTATATAATTTACCGAGGATGTGTGGCTGCATGAAATTTCAATAATATATCAATTATATTTAATACTTCTTCTTCCAATTATTTGGGTTTTCTTGTTCTGAAAAGATTCTAATTTTAATTAATATCGCTCGCTATCCTAATCATTTACGATTCCTCAAATTTTCTTCGATGGCGATGCAATGGCGGCAATTTTTAACGGATTCATTGTCAATATGTGCATCTCATTCTTACTCTTACAACAGAGTTTTCCATTTCAAAACAAAAAGTTAGATATGTATAGTAGTAGTAGTATTATAGGAGTTGAAACTTTCCAAAGGTATTTGTAAATTGGTAACCCCCGTCTTGTAGTGTATTGTTATCATGATTAATGTTATCCCTGATAACAAGGAGAGAGCGGAGCCCTGGGTTTAGGATAATAAAATTTATAAAAATAAAGTAGATAGATCAAAAATGAAAAAAAAAATTAATTAATTGAAGTTCAATGGAATTGAGTATGCGTCCGTAAACAGGTCGTGGAAGGACTACCCCGAGGTGGAATTTTCGGAATTATATAAGAGATTAGACGACTATGAAGTATATGGTGTCGAGGCGCGAGATATTTTTTGGATGACTTTGAACGGCGTTTAATTGAACAGAAATCGTGCTGTGGTTACCCACTGTTCATGCAGCAGAATCTCTTCAATACCTCGTTTTGTAAATTTCTAAATAAAATTGCACAAGATTTAGCATATACGTCAGCATCAACACGTTCTTTTCGTGATTTCTTGATTTGATCTACATAAATGCTGTACGTAAGTTCGGTTTTGTAAGAAATTCTGAATGGTTGTCTGACTTCTTTCATTTTCGCTACATTCAGAATCCATCTATAAATATAAAGGAAACTAAAATTAGTTCAATTTTTCGTTCAGACTCCAAAAATGAAAATGAATGAATCTATTGCTAATCACTTCTGAGCCCTATGTAACATCCCCAACAGCATAGAAGCAATAGACGCCAAACATGTTTAAATTATGAAACCACCTGAAACGGACTCATATTCAGCTCTACCACGCAATCCCTCGTAGCGAAGCTACGAGTACGAGTGTCCGCTACGGAAACGCATAATTTGCTGCGTTCTAGAGAGGAACACAAGTTCTTCAAGATCGTCATCTATAACTTTACTTCAATAATTGTCTTCGGGTTTACGTTTTTTAACTGAGGGAGGCTATCAGCTTGTAGTGGGTAAAGGCTTCGTAATTCCAATGGCTCACTCAACATTTTGTCGCATCTTAAAAGATGTATTGGAATTGCTGCAGTTCCATTTGTGCGCTCAGTGGATAAACCTTGAGTAAAATAACGGTAAAAAAAGAGAATCGGAAGGGATTTCTTTCCGAAATACGGATTCCTAGGTTGCGATTTTGTGTGTAGACGGGACACATATGAAAATCGTTGCTCCAACTAAAGATACGTTTCTTTATTATAACCGCAAAGGATACTTTAGTATCAATGCCATGATTATGAGTTTTTTTTTTTGGTTCAATATCTTTTTATTTATTAAATCTGCTTTTTGTTTTAAAAGCCGAGCAATAAGTTATAATATCTTAAATATATTTAAAAACTAGATACGCTCAAGCAAGTGATTGAGCTGTTTTGGTGATACATTGATCCTTAGTACACTGGCATATATTTTCTTTTAAGGCGTGTTTGATCGCAGGAATGTATTAACCAAAGGGTTTGGGTGATCTCGGAGTTTAGATATATGCATGTATATTTAATTCTGCTGTCTTGTACTGCCTTCTTTACCATAGAAATACCAAGGCCTTTATGGATATTTTCATTACGCATGTACCATGGTGAACACGTGATTGATCTAAGCATTTTTGATTGGAACCTTTGTATTATATCAATATTAGCTGCACAGGTCGTACCCCACAGTTGAATGCCATACTTCCAAATCGGCTTTATGACCGCATTATATAAAAGCACTTTATTGTCTAGGCTAAGTTTGTTAAAGTTTTTATTTAATAGCCAATTTAAATTTGCAGCTCTTATCTTCATGCAAGTTATTATACTAGATATATGTTTTCTCCACGTAAGTCTTCTATCTAGGTGAATACCAAGATAAGTTATAATACTTCATTCGCTTGGGGTACTAAAATATGGTTCATTTTTACTGCCGGACACATTTTTGGTCTTAACGAAAACGTAACATGCTTACACTTTTGTTCATTCACATTTATACGTCAGTTGGCTAGCCATTCTTCGACCACCCTTAAATGCTCGGCTAATATTCTTGATGTTATTATGTGGCATTTGTTACGGCTCACTATAGCTGTGTCGTCCCCAAAAGTTGAAGTTAATACATTGTTAGCTGTTGGATGATTGTAAGTTTGGGGACAAATTCACATTTCAAACATCATAATCAATGTTTTGCAGATATGTGACAATAATATGTAAATAAGATATGTAAATGCGCAGCATCCTGTCAGCAATCACTTCTCCCACATACGGAATGTCAGCAATGCTCGTTAATTTTGCGAGAAAAAGTACCTTGATGGTGAACGAAACCCTTGGCTTTTGGGTATTATACATACATACATATATGATACAGAAATTCTCAAAACGCCTTACAAACTTTCAAACATCAAAATCGTTTTATATTTGTACAAGAGATGCTGGAAATGCCCTAGAACCATGGTTATCGACACCATTCCGTACCCTCTCTCAGGAAGCCCAGAAGAGAAATATAATAAAATACATGCAAAAGCAAGAAATATTGTTGAAAGAACAATAAATGTCTTCAAAAATCTATTTAGATGTATTTTGGGGGCTCGTAAGCTTCACTACGAGCCATGGAAGGCATCTCAAATCGTTTGTATTCACTATCGCGTAAATGATGAAATTTTAGAAATAATTCGGAACCAAATATTTTTAAAGAAAATAATGAAATTTTCTCATCAACTTATAATAATGCAACTTCATAAATCTGAGAAGCTATATGTTCAACACTTACAATATAATATATATAATAATGTCCGAAATAAATATTAACACAAAATATTTATACAATTTTATTTAAGTATTTATTTAATTAATTATTTTTTAATATGGCTAGCATTTTTTTTCTTCCACTTCCAACATTTGATGTTTTATTGAATTCTTAGCAGCTATCAAATTCTCCATACCTATGTTGTGCCTTCCAATTTCTTCCACGTCCGCTTTCTTCAAATCGTTTTGCTTTTTAAATGCTCTGCCTAATCGTCGCTTACCTGAGTAAAGATCGTCCAACTAATCGTGAAATTCTTTTTGAAGTGAAGGTTGTTCTTTTATTATAATAATTCGGCTGAACATGTATCGGGTGGCCTAGGAGTACGTCTAGGCAGTTACAGACTGCAGGTCACTGATGGCATTGCCAACGTCGGCTGCCATAGGTAAGCCCATGCTCACTGTATTTTCAATTCCACTTGTACTCGTCTCTAATGCCGTTAGTGTTATCACCGCTTCCTCAATTCGTTGAAATCGCTGCCTATTTCTGCCGCCACCAGCAGATCACTGCTCCTTTTTATTCTCCACCATTTTGCTTTTTATGACCTAATAAAAAATAAGTCAAACAAGCTTTAAATATCCTGTTACAACAATAAAAATTACAACTTTAATATATTACCTTCTTCAAGCTGGAAATATCCATGGCAGGCGGACCAACACTGTTCAGTTCCTGGGCCATATTATTCCAAAAAGCTGCCGCTTCTTCTTTAGGGACTTGGTAAAACCCTGCGCCGTTTCAGGTTTTTGCTGTAACAGCTCAACCATTAGTGCAAATTGCTGCTTGGTGGTAATTACTTTAGACCTGTGGAAATCGCATTAAAGATTATTTTTCTCCAACCAAATGTTTTATAGTTTGAATTTACATCCTTAGTTTTTTATATTTATTTCTCCGCTAGCAAAAATTGTCGCCTAAAAATTCCGACAAAATTCACAATTTGACGTTCCGGATGTATTCAGTTAATGCCACGCCACGAATTTCGAACTTACGTTCGGAACTGTTCGAATTGCATGATAGTAATTTCGTATCTTTCACGAAAAAACAGCCTACAATGGATTGCGTGATAGGGCCAATTATTACAATTATAAAAATCCTACTCTATTGTTATGATGGCATTCGTTAATGCGAAATATGAGTTCAAAGTTGGTGCAAACGCAAGAGCATCTGGTGTTTGAATATTCGATCAAAACAAATCAAGGGAGAAATTTGATAACTGTATTTCATTCCAGCAGTAATAGTTTCCATGAGTAAGGACGAATTTCAATTGTTTTTATTAGAGATGATGCATTTTCACTTATGAAGAATTTAATAAAGCTATTTAAGCGCAGAGGAAACTATTTTCAATTACAGATAATCGAGAGCTAGACGCGTATGTACTTTTGTGTAGCCGATTTCAAGTTCCTGCAAATATGAAACATTTATGTATATCCACAAATGCATCGAAAATATATTTGGCCTGTTGTTGCATTCATAATTCCTTAACATGGGAAAATGTACATTATGTGCGCTGGGTTTGGAACCCGCCACGTAACAAAACGCCCCCAATGAAAACGAAACAGCAGGCTCGAATAAGAGACCCCCCTGTTGATGACGACCATGCAAACTCAATAATGATTACGATTTAAGGGTATGCACCTGGAATGACCGGTCCCTTAATTGGGAAGGTGCCGCTGCCCAGCTGGTTGATGTTTTCGTAAAAGTGAAAGCTGACTTCACAGCCGTCCAAGAAATTCGATGGACGGGACAAGGACTGAGGCGAGTAGGTCCTTATGGCATTTACTACAGCGCCCATATAAAGGAGCGCAAACTCGGAATGCGATTGACGGTCAGCGAAAGACTCTGTCGCCGTGTCTTGACATTCACCCCGGTGGATGAACGTCTAGCCACAATCCACATCAAATCAAAATTCTTCAACATATCGATGATTTGCGCCTACGGCCCGACGGAAGAGAAAGACGATGTGAATATAAAACATCCCCAAATGGGTACAGTTTCGCCGGGGCCCGAAATATGGTTATCTGTAGTACTAGACCTATAGTATGCAAAATTCATCAAGCTACCTGGCTGTCTTCGGATCGAAAAGCCACCAACCAGATCAGTCATGTTGTGATATACGGAAGAAGCGTCTCCAGTGGTATAGACGTGCGTACGAGGTCCTAATATCGACTCGGACCATTGTCTTATTCCAGCCAAGATACACACCGATTTTCTACTCGAATTGCACTATCGGTATAAGGGAACTGTGGGACGGCATTTCAAACTCTACAGCTGCAAACGAAAATATTGGTTCTCGTAAAATGCAAAATAACTGCTGGTACGTTGGGGAGTGCCGTGTCACTGAGGTGAGAAGGTAAACTGCCTACCTCGCAACGTTACAATCGACCACAATATGTGCCGGATTGAATAGATACCGAAAGTTGAGGAAGGAAGCATTTGCAGACAAAAACAGAGAAAGGCTGAAATTCTTGAGTGCAAAGAGCTTGACAATCTGGCCGACAGAAACAGAATGTTTCAAGACCGGAGTGGATCTTGTATAACCCCCAAAGGTGTACTAGTGGCTGATGCGCAGAGCATACTAAAATTATGGTGGGAAAAATTCTCCAACTTGCTGAAAGGCAGTAATATCATAACATCAGGAGAACGTGAACCTGATTCTCCAATCGAAGATAGTGGACCGCACGTTCCATTGCCTGACGGGCGGGCGCCGATGGATTGCCGGCCGAGGTATACAAATACGACGGGGAAGAACTGATAAGAAGCATGCATCAGCTACTTTTTCAGACGAAAGCATACTCAATGATTGGAACTTAAGTGTACTCTGCCTAATCCACAACAGGGGAGACCGCACTATCTGCGCCAAATATCGTAGGATAAGACTCTTTAACAACGCATATATGGTTCTCTCGAGCGAATTGTGTGAAAGATTAACACCCACAAGAAACTAATTCGACCATATATCTGAGGTTTAGGCCTCGAAAATCAACGACTGACCAAATATTCACCATGCGCTAAAACTTGGAAGCGATCCGTGAGAAGAGAATCGACACGTCTTCAAAGCCGCTTTCCATAACACGAAAAGAATTTGGTATCCACGCAAAACTAATACCGATGCGGAAACTAACGTTGACCAACACCGAAATATCCACCAAGATCGGAAAGGACCTTTTAGATAAGTCCCTCTATGCATTGATATCATTGATCTCCACACCCGCGCAGTTAGTTCTGCTTTCTCCAGAATTGACAACGAAGCGAACCAAATGGGTCTGGTAGTGAACGGGGAAAAACCAAATATCCTCTGTCATGATACAAGTAGTCGTCACAATCGCAACTTGGCTCCCACGAAATCCAACGCATAATAACTCTTGCCAGCAGGTGCTACTTTCGACTGAGTAGGCAATTAAATTCTCTCTCGATTAACAAAGACCGAATTCTATAACTCACTCATTATTGGCGTCCTCCTATATGGTGCAGAGGCATGAACGATAACATCTGATGAGTCCACGTTAGGAGTTTTCGAAAGAAAAGTTCTGTAAGAAATATATGGTATGGTATGGCATTCAATGGAATGATGTAGGAGTTATACGACGGCATTGACACATAGCGCAATTCTGTTAACAGTCTCTGGTCACTATTTGAGACATTTTGAGGTAAAGTCTCAATTTGTGACTAGTTACTATTCACTAAATAGTCTCGAGCGTTGGTTTCAAAATATTGACTCAAATTTGAGACCTGGTAGTTAGCAAGTCCCAAAACTAGAAAGAACTCTTCTTTGCCAATCCCCCTATGTTATTTGAATTGTTTTCATACCTGTAACCAGACCAAAAAATCGAGTTTTGGTGTTAAATAAGCCAATGTTGCTATTTCAAGTACAAAATTCTCTAAGTTGGAGATTTTACATGGAGACAATTTTTTGTGAATCGACATGATTTTGCAATTCAGTACGAGAAAGTCACAAAAATGTCTCATTTGGAAACGAACAGACCTAATCAGATATCACATTTCGTTATTTAGAGATGTATATACATTTGTGTATAAAACCTGAATGAATATAATCGCGAAAAGGTGCCTACCATTGCAGAGAACATAAACATGTCGAACAATGATTAAAATTTTCATATTTACCATCAACAGCGAACGTCTTTTTTTTTTTATTTCTGTGCAACCCTTGCAAATACCATTAATTCACAGCTGATCGGTGAAGAAAAACATTGTTTGTAAACAAAATTTTCGCACGAATTCGAAAATATGCCGAAAAAACATTTTAGGAAAAAATTAACTCACGCCTTATTTGATGAAGCTGCTGAAAAAATTATAGACATTGAAAGTAAGAAATATTTTTATACGGCACATAGCACAAATTTCACTTTTACTTCATGTGCTTCCTGCAAGAAATCCAGTATACTCTGGATTTATTTTTCGCTTTTTATTCGGCTTTTCGTGTTTTTCTTCTTAATTGGCGTAGACACCGCTTACGCGATTATAGCCGAGTTAACAACAGCGCGCCAGTCTTTTCTTCTTTTCGCTACGTGGCGCCAATTGGATATTCCAAGCAGAGCCAGGTTCTTCACCACATGGACCTTCCAAGGGATTGGAGATCTTCCTCTTCCTCTGCTTCCCCGGCGTACTGCGTCGTATACTTTCAGAGCTGGAGTGATTTCGTCCATCCGGACAACATGACCTAGCCAGCGTAGCCGCTGTCTTTTCATTCGCTGAACTATGTCAATGTCGTCATATATCTCGTACAGCTCATCGTTCCATCGGATGCGATATTCGCCGTGGCCAATGCGCAAAGGACCATAAATCTTTCGCAGAATTTTTCTCTCGAAAACTCGTAACGTCGACTCATCGGTTGCTGTCATCGCCCAAGCCTCTGCACCATATAGCAGGACGGGAATTATGAGCGACTTATAGAGTTTAGCTTTTGTTCGTCGAGAGAGGACTTTACTTTTCAATTGCCTACTCAGTCCGTGTTTTTGCTTTATTTTATTCAAACCTGTTTACTCCATTTCTTTTTCTTTGTTTACAATGTTTTTATTTTTGGCAGCAGCTGATAATTTGCAAACCAGTGTTGCAAATAATACAATGGCGTTTTATGTTACTTATTTGCAAGGGTGTAGCAGATGCATAGCTACATTTTGTTAGTGTGAAAGCAAAACTATGCTAGCTAATTTGCAATTGCAAGAATGCAAGACCGTTTGCACCAGATTCTGAATACCCCTTATATTTCTTGAGTGTATGCGTATTGTATATAAATGCATACGTGCCTCATATATGTACATATGTACATATGTTGCATATTAATGCACATATTTTTATGTGTTTATTTATGTATGTTTTGTATTTCTTCAGCCTTATCTACTTTATGTGGACTGTATAACTTATTACAATAGCTAGAATATTTCTTATCTTATTTAACATTTGTAAAGAATATAAAAATGTCTAAATATAAGTATATATAATGAACATCACTCATCATCCCCGTCCTGCTATATGGTGCAAAGGAATGGACGATGACAACATATGCTAAGTCAACGTTGCAATTTTTGAGAGAAAGGTTTTGCGGAAGATTTTGATCCTTTGCGCATTGGCAACGGCGAATATCGCATTTGATGGAATGATAAGCCAGAGAACTTAAAACATAGAGAAGGTGCAAATTGAATTCTGTATGATGGTTCGATTGGACGGCTAACAGAGCTGATAAAATTGAAGTAAGGAATTCACCATTCTCGCTGCCATTTAGCAGAAATGAGCACGTTCAATGGCAGAAATATATGTAAAACGACTGAATTCATGCGAGAATGAATAAAGAGAAATTGTTTGAAGAAAAATATATAAAGTCACACAGAGAATGTAAAAAAGCATACTTTGAGTCATATATGTGTGATTATTTTGTATCATATAAACCATTTTTTCCGAAAAATGGTAAAAATTTTAATTTTTTTTGTGGTAAAAATAACCACCTTATAAAAAAAAAACAAATCGGAAACTGAAAATTAGACAAAATGGCTAACGGTGGCGCTTTGACCGTAAATTTAATAACTCGCCTTATTGCTGACAGTAATATAGCTTTACGGGATGAAGTAGAGCAATTACGCTCACAAATAGTAGTGAATACTAATAGTGCAACCGATTTTCTAACACAAACAATATGCGATATAGCATGTCAAGAATCGTTAGACGTAGTTAAATCCGTACCTGAATTTACTGGTAGGATGAATTTATATGTTAGTTGGAGAGAGGCGGCGCTTAACCCCTTGACGTATCAATTAGCGCAACAAAATTCGCTTCCAACTGTTCGCACGCAATTTGCACTAAACAATGCTTTCGAGGAGGATGGAGTCATGTGTAGAAGTTCACGCAAGTGAGGAAAGTTCTCTGACCACCATTCACTTGGGAATGGCCAGAAACGATTCTTTTACACATGGCTCAAGCAGCTCACTACTTCCGGTCTTTGACCAAGTATCCTCTGGGTAGCCTAAGAACATCCGTTCGAAGGCGAGCTAAAGTGAGAAGGCGAAACATTCCCTACAAGGGTTGTGCGCTGGGTTTGGGACCCGCCACGTAAAAAAAACACCCCCAGTGAAGAGCTATAACCAGCCTCGGATGAGAGACCCCCTTTTGATGACGACCATGGCAAACGAAATAAGGACTACGAATTGAGGGCATGCACCTGGAATGTCCAGTCCCTTAATTGGGAAGGTGCCGCTGCCCAGCTGGTTGATGTCCTCGTAAAAACAAAGGCTGACATCACCGCCGTCCAAGAAATGCGATGGACGGGACAAGGACAGAGACGAGTAGGTCCTTGTGACATTTACTACAGTGGCCATATAAAGGAGCGCAAGTTTGGTGTAGGATTCGTGGTGGGAGAGAGACTCCGTCGCCGAGTACTATCATTCACTGCGGTGAATGAACGTCTAGCCACAATCCACATCAAAGCGAGGTTCTTCAACATATCGCTGATCTGCGCCCACGCCCCGACGGAAGAGAAGGACGATGTGACCAAAGATGCCTTTTATGAGTGCTTGGAGCGCACTTATGAGAGATGCCCCCGCCACGATGTCAAAATCGTGCTTGGCGACTTTAACGCCAGGGTGGGCAAAGAAGGTGTCTTTGGCACTACGGTCGGTAAATTCAGCCTCCACGACGAAACATCCCCAAATGGGTTGAGGCTGATTGACTTCGCCGGGGCCCAAAATATGGTTATCTGTAGTACTAGATTCCAGCATAAGAAGATTCATTAAGCTACCTGGCTGTCTCCGGATCGAAAAACTACCAACCAGATCGATCATGTTGTGATAGACGGAAGACACGTCTCCAGTGTTTTAGATGTGCGTGCGCTACGAGGCCCTAACATTGACTCGGACCACTATCTTGTTGCAGCTAAGATTCGCACCCGCCTCTGTGCAGCAAAAAACGCTCGCCACCAAACACAAGGAAGGTTCGACGTCGAGAAGCTGCAATCACAACAGACAGCCGAACGATTTTCTACTCGGCTTGCACTCCTGCTCTCTGAGAGCACTCGTCAACAACTCGGTATAAGGGAACTGTGGGACGGAATTTCAAACTCCTTACGTGCAGCTGCAACCGAAACCATTGGTTTTCGGAAAGTGCAAAAGAACAGCTGGTATGACGAGGAGTGCCGTGTCGCAGCGGAGAGAAAACAGGCTGCCTACCTCGCAACGTTACGATCGACCACTACACGTGCGGGATGGGATAGATACCGAGAGTTGAAGAGGGAAGCGAGACGCATTTGTAGACAAAAGAAGAAAGAGGCTGAAATGCTTGAGTACGAAGAGCTTGATAAGCTGGCCGACAGGGGTAATGCTCGAAAATTCTACGAAAAAATGCGGCGACTTACGGAAGGTTTCAAGACCGGAGCGTACTCTTGTAGAACCCCCAAAGGTGATCTAGTCACTGATGCCCAGAGCATACTTAAATTATGGAGGGAACACTTCTTCAGCCTGCTGAATGGCAGTGAACGCACAACACCAGGAGAAGGAGAACCCGATTCCCCAATCGATGACGATGGAGCAGACGTTCCATTACCCGACCATGAAGAAGTTCGAATAGCAATTGCCCGCCTGAAGAACAACAAAGCGCAGGGGCCGACGGATTTCCGGCCGAGCTATTCAAACACGGCGGCGAAGAACTGATAAGGTGCATGCATCAGCTTCTTTGTAAAATATGATCGGACGAAAGCATGCCCAACGATTGGAATTTAAGTGTGCTATGCCCAATCCATAAAAAGGAGACCCCACAATCTGCGCCAACTACCGTGGGATTAGCCTCCTCAACATCGCATATAAGGTTCTATCGAGCGTATTGTGTGAAAGATTAAAGCCCACCGTCAACAAACTGATTGGACCTTATCAGTGTGGCTTCAGACCTGGCAAATCAACAACCGACCAGATATTCACCATGCGCCAAATCTTGGAAAAGACCCGTGAAAGGAGAATCGACACACACCACCTCTTCGTCGATTTCAAAGCTGCTTTCGACAGCACGAAAAGGAGCTGCCTTTATGCCGCGATGTCTGAATTTGGTATCCCCGCAAAACTAATACGGCTGTGTAAACTGACGTTAGTAACACCAAAAGCTCCGTCAGGATCGGGAAGGACCTCTCCGAGCCGTGCGATACCAAACGAGGTTTCAGACAAGGCGATTCCCTATCGTGCGACTTTTTCAACCTGCTTTTGGAGAAAATAGTTCGAGCCGCAGAACTAAATAGAGAAGGTACCATCTTCTATAAGAGTGTACAGCTACTGGCGTATGCCGATGATATTGATATCATCGGCCTCAACACCCGCGCCGATAGTTCTGTTCTCTCCAGGCTGGACAAGGAAGCACAGAAAGTGGGTCTGGCAGTGAACGAGGGCAAGACGAAATATCTCCTGTCATCAAACAAACAGTCGTCGCATTCGCGACTTGGCACTCACGTCACTGTTGACAGTCATAACTTTGAAGTCGTAGATAATTTCGTCTATCTTGGAACCAGCGTAAACACCACCAACAATGTCAGCCTAGAAATCCAACGCAGGATAACTCTTGCCAACAGGTGCTACTTTGGACTGAGTAGGCAATTGAGAAGCAAAGTCCTCTCTCGACAAACAAAAACCAAACTCTATAAGTCACTCATAATTCCCGTCCTGCTGTATGGTGCAGAGTCTTGGACGATGTCAACAACGGATGAGTCGACGTTGCGAGTTTTCGAGAGAAAAGTTCTGCGAAAGATTTATGGTCCTTTGCGCGTTAGCCACGGCGAATACCGCATTCGATGGAACGATGAGCTGTACGAGATATACGACGACATCGACATAGTTCAGCGAATTAAAAGACAACGGCTACGCTGACTAGGTCATGTTGTCCGGATGGACGAAAACACTCCAGCTCTGAAAGTATTCGACGCAGTACCCGCCGGGGGAAGCAGAGGAAGAGGAAGACCTCCACTCCGTTGGAAGGACCAAGTGGAGAAGGACCTGGTTTCGCTTGGAATATCCAATTGGCGCCACGTAGCGAAAAGAAGAAACGACTGGCGCGCTGTTGTTATAATCGCTTAAGCGGTTTCTGCGCCAATTAAGAAGGAGAAGAATGCTTTCGAACTGTAAAAAACGAAACGAATTTTATTTATTTTTACTGCGTAACAAAAAATGTGGATAATTTCACAACTGATCTGCAGCAGTTAATGCACTCAACTGCAACAATGTTTTTTGTTTTGTTTCCTCAAATGCACACACAACACACCACGAGCCACGCTCGTGATAATCATGTTAGGCACAGAAATTGTACCACGAGCCAGGCAATTGGAAATACGTCAAGGGGTTAACGCTATGAGCCTATACGTGAAGGGCAGTAGAGAATAGTTTGCTGTACTCACAATACTTCGAAATAAAATAACGCATGATGCAAACGATGTATTAACAAACCATGGAACAGAAGAATAGGGAACATACCTTACGAATTTTTATAACAGGACTAAATACCCCACTAAGAGACATAATATTTTCTCTTAACCCACAAGATTTACCTGATGCTTTATCAAAAGCTCAGGAACTAGAATCAAATAACCAAAGAGCCAGGTTTGCTCAAAATTTCATGTATGATAGAAACAAGTTAAAGCCAATCTATACAAACAACAAATTAAGATTTCCTCAAAGGAAAAACCCTTCAAATAATAATATACTTTATAATTTTCCCAAACCAACTCCTTTGGATATAGATCCATCTGTATCCAGACTTTATAATAGAGATTTTAATATGAGGGGACAACAGAGCAATAGCAATTTTAATCAAAACTAGCTGACCCAGCAGCCGTTGTTCTGCGTGAAATTTTATGTTTTGAAAGGAAAAGAAAGTTAAATTTATCATTTCATTTTTGTTTTTTTTTTTCAATGTAACGCAGCTTGATAAACAACATTTTTTGGTTTCTGTTCCGGTGTACAGAAAATATGGTTTTCCAACTCGTGAGAACGCCACGGCCGTGTGAAAAACATAGCATTTCCAAATGTATGCCTCACACTATGCGACTATCTTTAGGTCCTGTCCTGTTGATTGCCAACTCAAATGCAATTTTCACTGGAAACGAAATACGTTTGAGCTGAAATGGGAAATCGTTAGAACTCAAAGGAATTCGTAGAATGAAGCATTCTGCCCCTTGTATTCGATAGGTGCGTCACAAACAGTCGGGTTCCATTACACAGTTTCGGGGCATGATGATTGCGAAACATAATAACGACCGATCCTTCTTTGAGACGCAAATGATGCGGTGGCATACCAAGCCTGTTCAGAGAATTTAGAAATGCCAATGTCTTCAACAATGTCATTTTTGTTCGTAACCCATAATTGAGGAGGATTTGAAGGCTGATATGTCGAAATGATTATCGCGAAAAGTGTGCGAACTTCATTTTCATTCCAGTGATTAACGTGTTCCAGCAATTGTAATTACTGGCTTACTTCTCCAAAACGTGCACCCACCGTACCATTCACAGTAAGCAATGACTCAAATAAAGTTGAACCGCGTACATTAATCAATAGCAACCGGAGGTAGAGACAATTGTCGTTTTTCGGGTGGATTGTGTAAATTCGTCCTAATGCTTTAGTTGAGAACACATGTGGATGTCAATCTACTGGTTGGCCTTGCTTTCTTCGCAACTATTTCTTCGACGATGCATTCCATGTATAATATAGGGTATTTCCGAATAGAGCAATGTTCTCGCAAACGGATCACTGACGAACGTTGAGAAAAAACTCGTCAATGTTAATTTTGTTGCTGGCGGTGTTTCCACTGGCTGTACTGAATTCTTTGGGTTGAAATACACTCTTTGGCCATTCTCTAAATTAACTGCGAGACGCACAACAGTCGGAAAACGTTCATGAATTGCAAAAGTAAATATCGTACAAAGCGCTTTATTACAGTTCACGTATCGACCGAATCGTTCAAGACCAATAATCGCCATGTTGCTTCCTTTGGTGACGTACTTACAAACGTATTTTATCGATTTCACCAAACTGCAATATTAAACATTGATATGAGTTTTGAATGTGAATTAGACAATAATGGTGAATATAGTACGATCCATGTGTTGTCAATTTCGATATTAACTCTTGTAAGTTGATTGCTGAATGTTCTGTTATCTGGTAAGCGACGCCGATAGAGTTGATATCCATCATTTCCAGTTTGTGTTTCCGAAAGAAAAGCACGTGGATAGTGTTTCATGCATTTATTGTCAGACATACAAATCTAAAAGATGAACCATATTGGTTTCCATCACTTCGTATGATACTGGATCTTTCTCTACATCATGAATTTCCGCACAAATGATTTCAACAATTTGATCTGGTGTAACCATCATCAAAAGAAAAATGTGGAAAACCTCTCTTTTGCCACTCAACAAAGTACATCTAGCATCCAACAGCACCACATATACGTTGCTTCAAGATAAAGTCAAACAAACATCGTAACTGTTGTTTGAAAAGTCATGCTGTGACATCGTGACGATCGCTTGTTGATTGACCGCGATCCATAATTCCGCACGTTTGTCACCGCATCCTGGAAGTACTTCTTTCCTTGCCTTGCCTTGGGCTGCCATACGTTGATGGCAAAAAGAACGCCGACCGATTTTAGAGCGACCTCTTCGTGGCTTTGTAACAAAGTTCAATCTGCAATTGACCTCTTTGTGTGAAACACACGGAAAGTTTTCACTGAATAATTTTCAATAATTTTTCTATAAAAAATAAAAAAGCAATGGACCGAAATTGAACGATTGAAATAATTTACAAATCAAAAAATGTAAAAACAAACAAAAATTGAAAAAAATTTGTACTTTTTAATAAGAACATGTTTTTCTGACCTACAAAAAATGAATGTCGGATGTTTCATTGACAAAAGGGTTACCGGCTCTTTTTTTGACAGGTCACCGGGTACTTCATATACATACAATTCATTTCTATTATACAATGGGTGGTTCAGACAACTTATAATTAACTTAATGTTTACATCTCGACCAACCTGACAAATTTGATTGGCCTCAATCAATAGTCTAGAAATAATTTATGAAGCAGTGTGGCCTATGCATGAGAATGACTGAGGGGACTCGTTGTCAGTACAAACATGATGACAGCCATTTCCGAATTTTAATAGCCTCAATCACTCCGTCATAGGGCAGTTGAGTTAGCTGACAATTGTCAAGGTCTCTTATTAGGTACCGATCATTAGGCAACACTTTAAGTATCGCATAGGGGCCACGGTATTTCTGGATAAGTTTCTTATTTTTCTCGACCGAAGTGTCAACATGTTTAATTACTACGAATTCCCCGACTGAATACTTCTTTGCAGGCATACTGTTTCTTAGGAAATATTGCAAACTGTATTCTTGGGACTTTTCTATTTTTCTTAGGGCATCCTCTCGTATTTTCTCTAAATCCCTAGGGGTATCCTGTAGTATCTTATCTTCTAAGAATTCAGTCAAACCATCTACTATGCAGCCCCGCTGGGTCACGCCGAAAAGTAACTGACTAGGTGTGTATTTAGTTGTACTATGAACCGTATTGTTTATGGCGTATTCTACTTGGGAGAGTTGGAGTGGCCAGTCAGAGTGTTCTGTCGAGTCGGTTAAGTTACTTAACATGGCTTTCACAACACGGTTAACTCGTTCTACTTGACCATTGGCTTGTGGAGATGCTACTGCGACTTTTACATGGTTTATGTTTCTTTTAAAACGGAATTTACTGAAATCAAGTGAAGTAAAACACGACCCTCTATCTGTAATAATTCGTCTTGGACGACTATAGTAACTGAAATATTTTTCTAGGGCACAGCAAACCTCTTTCGTACTTGTCGAATTGACTGGGTATAGTCTTACGAATTTGGTGAAGGCATTAATGGTTACCAATATGTGTTTGCGCTTTGATCTAAAGCTGGCAGCGGGCCAAATTGGTCGAGGTGAAGGGTTTCGAAGGGGATCGGTTTCTTTGGAATGCTGAACAGGCTATGGTCATTTGAACGCGCCGGGGCTGAATATAGTATGCACTTGATGCAATTACGGGTAAATCGTTCAATTTTATCTCGCATATGTTCAAACCAATAGTGTTTACGTATTTGACTATAACATTTGTCCACCCCCAAATGTCCGATCTTTTCGTGCACCATACGAATAACGTTGTCTTGCATTTCGGCGGGTACGCATAATAAAGAGTCGTTACCTAGCCGGCGGAAAACCAGCCCGTCTATTAGTTCGTAACCAACCACTTCACCCTTTTCTAATTCGTCTAAAAGTTCTTTGAGTCTCGCGTCCCTACTCTGGGCAACTTGGATTTGGAAATCCAAATCGTCATTGTCGATGGCGGCAACTAGTTGGCAACTACTCCTAAACCTACGCTCGCCTATTGTTAGCACTTCGGACTTCGAGTTACCTACAGACTTTAAAGGCACATCGGGTGCAAGTATATTAATATCATTCGCAGTATTTGAGGGCAAGGGGATTCGGCTTAACGCATCTACATGACAGAGGTTAACACCTTTTCGGTGCCGGATCGAATAGTTGAAATTTTCTAACTCTAGGGCCCATCGCGCTATTCGTGGACCTACATGTTTTTTGTTTAGCGCCATTGTAAGGGAGTTGCAGTCTGTAGCAATGGTGAACGGTCTCCCTTCTAAGTAAATCCTAAATCTCCTGAGAGCATAGATAATGGAAAGCGTTTCCAACTCGAAGCTATGGTATCTTGACTCTGTCCCCGTAGTAGTTTTTGAAAAGTATGCAATGGGATGTAGCTTCTTATCATCCCGTCTCTGGAGTAGGACAGCCCCGAACCCATGACTGCTGGCGTCATAATGAAGTTTTATTTCTCGCGTATGGTCATATATTGCTAGCACTGGGGCTTTTACTAACTGCGATTTTAATTTCCTAAAAGCTTCTTGACACGATTCTGAAAAGTTGAATGTTGCTTCTTTACGTAAGAGATCTAAAAGTGGTTTAGCCGTTTCTGAAAATGACGGTACAAATTTCCGAAAATATGAAAATAGTCCAAGGCACGAGCGAAGTTCCTTGTGGTTCTGCGGGATTGGGTAATTAACGAAAGCACGGACATGGACATCAGATGGTTGTATTCCCAATGGACTAACGAGGTATCCTAAGTACTCTATTTCATGGTATCCAAACTTACACTTTTTCAGTTTAAGTTCTAATCCTCTTGTATAAGTTCTTTTCAAGACTTTCTCGACGGTACGGAGGTGACTTTCGAAATCGGCAGATGCGATAAGGATATCGTCAATATACACGACAATTTCTCTTGCACCTATTAAATCGCGGAAGATATTGTAAACAAATCTCTAGAAATTCGCTGGAGCGTTCTTTAATCCGAACGGCATTCGAAGGTATTCAAATTGACCTTGTGGCGTGACAAATGACGTTAATGGAATTGAATTCACGTCCATGGTCAATTGGTTGAACCCGTCCTTTAGGTCTAACAAAGTGAACCACCTCTTACCCGACATGTACTCTATACCATATTCTATCAAAGGCAATGGAAAGTTATCACGGATTGTTTTTTTATTAAGGGTCCTATAGTCAACGCACATTCTGGTATCACCGTTTTTTTTCTTTACCAGTACAATAGCTGAGGCATAAGGCGAATCGCTTGGCCGTATTATTTGTCTACACAAAAGATCGTCGGTAATTCTTTGAATTATTGCTCGGTTTTGGAAAGATACTCGCCTCGGCAAACAATAAAAGGGTGTATCATCAGTTAAGAGAATTTTCATTTTATAATCGTAGGGTTCCTTATTTATGTCTGCAGGTTTTATATAAGAGCTAAGTAAGACAGCTGTAATTGCGTCCCTTTTAACGTTATCTAACTTGGGTCCTAAGTCTACCTCCGGTTCGATTCCAACATCAATCGCATTTAGTTCTCTTACTTCTTCTTCTTCTTCTTAATTGGCGTAGACACCGCTTACGCGATTATAGCCGAGTTAACAACAGCGCGCCAGTCGTTTCTTCTTTTCGCTGCGTGGCGCCAAGTGGATATTCCAAGCGAAGCCAGGTCCTTCTCCACTTGGTCCTTCAAACGGAGTGGAGGTGTTCCTCTTCCTCTGCTTCCCCCGGCGGGTACTGCGTCGAATACTTTCAGAGCTGGAGTGTTTTCATCCATCCGGACAACATGACCTAGCCAGCGTAGCCGCTGTCTTTTAATTCGCTGAACTATGTCAATGTCGTCATATATCTCGTACAGCTCATCGTTCCATCGGATGCAATATTCGCCGTGGCCAATGCGCAAAGGACCATAAATCTTTCGCAGAATTTTTCTCTCGAAAACTCGTAACGTCGACTCATCGATTGCTGTCATCGCCCAAGCCTCTGCACCTTGACGATCCTGACGGAGCTTTTCGTGTTGTTCAACGTCAGTTTACACAGCCGTATTCGTTTTGCGGGGATACCAAATTCAGACATCGCGGCATAAAGGCAGCTCCTTTTCGTGCTGTCGAAAGCAGCTTTGAAATCGACGAAGAGGTGGTGTGTGTCGATTCTCCTTTCACGGGTCTTTTCCAAGATTTGGCGCATGGTGAATATCTGGTCGGTTGTTGATTTTCCAGGTCTGAAGCCACACTGATAAGGTCCAATCAGTTTGTTGACGGTGGACTTTAATCTTTCACACTCGCTACGATAGAACCTTATATGCGATGTTGAGGAGGCTAATCCCACGGTAGTTGGCGCAGATTGTGGGGTCTCCTTTTTTATGGATAGGGCATAGCACACTTAAATTCCAATCGTTGGGCATGCTCTCGTCCGACCATATTTTACAAAGAAACTGATGCATGCTCCCTATTAGTTCTTCGCCGCCGTGTTTGAATAGCTCGGCCGGTAGTCCGTCGGCCCCTGCCGCTTTGTTGTTCTTGAGGCGGGCAATTGCTATTCGAACTTCTTCATGGTCGGGTAATGGAACGTCTACTCCATCGTCATCGATTGGGGTCTTACTACATTGATATATTCATCGGTGCATTCACTGTTGCAAACACCAAAGTTCAAAATGTTATCATCGCATGCGTTCGACATGTTGACACCTTCCTCACCAACCTTACCCCGGCCGCCCTTCCGATTACACAAATATCCCCCACGGTCACCGCCAGGCAACTCAACTAATATCGAATCAGAAACACAGTGTTTTATGTCAGAAAGAAAATCAACTTTGTTTAATTCAGTTTTAGATAACAAATTAGTTTGGAATTCATTATTTTTTTTTTCATATTAAATTGTTTGAAACGTATATTGAATATTTTAAGAAAATCTTGACCGAGTATTAGAGATGTTGTTATCGTATCATCGGGAACCACCATTATTTGTAAGTACCGAATTTTGCCTCTAAATTTTACTGCACGCAACACTGTACCGAACGAATATATTCGGTGTCGGCCAACACCAATGAAATTTGTAAGATATTGATTGATTGATAATTGAGCGCATTGCGGTGCGCTTGACCGTTGCATTAAACTAATGGGACTGCGGGAATCAAGAAGAGAGAAACATTTCTTTAAAACCTGTGCCTCCGATTCGACAATATCTGCACAAAGCCACACTTACCCATTGTTTAAACTCTACATGGTCATCATCATCAGCATCTCCTTCCAGCACAGCGGCTACTTGAACTGGTCGATTTTTCTTCCTAGGGCAGTTGCTATGTTGGTGCCCCATTGGATGGCAGGTAAAGCATGATCCTGGCGGTCTAGTTGGTTTTGGGCAGCTGCTCTGGTAGTGTCCAAATTGGGAGCAATTATAGCAGCGAATTCGCGTTGATTCTTCGGCGGTTGGAGCAGTAGACTTCGGGGCCCCGGCACGCATGACAAATTGGGCGGAGAACCTAGGTAATGGATGCGTTGCTCGCCGCTGCTCGTAGCGATCCATGCGCCTCACCAGCTCCTTAATGGAGTTAGCACCGTATAGTATTGAAATGTTGTTGCTGCTGTCGGGAATACCGTCGATGACGATGTCCACGAGTTCTTCTTCTTCTATGCTTATTCTGGAAGCGTCCATGGCCACCATATAAGCGATACATGTTTCGGACGGTTTCAATCGCCGGGCACGCAACCGTTTGTAAATTGCTTGCCTGGTGGCGGTGCGCTGGAACAAAGTTTGTAGCAAAAATTTTAAACTGTCATAATCGGCGAGGCCGTGATTAAGTGTACGCTCTTTAGCTGTTCCAGTCATACAGCGCCATAAGGCCAGGCACTTCTGTCTCTCACCAAGGTTGTTCGCTTCGATATAATCCTCGAACTGGACGAGCCACTTCTTGACGTCACGGTGGTCGTCTCCACTGAATTTAGGCACAGCGGCTTCGAGCTCATCGGTATTTATATAATTTTTCGATGGTTCGTGATAATGTTGGTTCCCAAGTTCAGCTATTTCGCGACGTAGTTTTAGGATTCGGAGTTGTTCTTCTAGTCGCTCTGCTTCTATGCCTAATAATGTGACACTTTCATATAGTGGTTCGTGTAACAAAACGTTAATAGTTTTAATCAGTTTAAGGATCACTGTGAATTATTAGTTTAAGCGCATTATTGTGAATTATCGCAGTGTCCTTTATTCCCGACGTTCGTTTTCGGTGTCCATACTGTTGGAACTCCGATTATAATTCACTCAATTTCCGAACGCCGAAGAGATAGGCTGAGACACTGCGGTAAGTTGATCTTGCAGATCATTGAATATTTGTAATAACCTTTTCTTTATAGAAATAAAATGTTGTTCTTGTTTGTCATCGTATGCACGTGCACATGCACGAAATGTATGTGGGCATACATGGGTTTGAACACAATTAAATTAGCCAGCCAACGGAATTGAGAAATCTTTATTTCGCAGATCTTTCGCATTGGTCTATACTGCGAGCTTTATTTCGCAACCTCTATTTGCGATCTTTATTTCGCAGTCTTTATATGCGATCTTTATTTCACATGGTCTTCATATCGCCGGATCTGTATTTAGCAATATCTTTATCACGCAAGACTATGCATCATTTTATACTGCCGCCAAATTGAATGCAAACAGCCAATTCTTGCATAGCCGAACTCCCGTGCCAGTGGAGTATATATGTACATAATTTACATTATAAAGCTTTATGGGATAACTGATCACTTACGAGCCGGCATCGTGACACAATTTGTTAACGTGTCTATCGCCAAACGGGACACCATCCCGCTATCCGTCGCCAACGTCATAGCTGTTATATTGCCAACGGGACGCCATCCCGCTATTTGCCGTTACGTCGTAACCGTTACGTCACCAAACGGGAAGCCATCCCACTATTTGCCGCCAACGTCGTAGCCGTTACGTCGCCAAACGGGAAGCCATCCCGCAACTCTCCGTCATCGTCATAGCCGATACGTTGTCAAACGGGACACCATCCCGCTATTTGCCGCCAACGTCGTAGCCGTTACGTCGCCAAACGGGAAGCCATGACGCAAATCCTCTCGGTCAACGTCATAGCCGATGAGTTGCCATACGGGACGCCATCCCGCTATTTGTCGCCAACGTCGTAGCCGTTACGTCGCCAAACGGGAAGCCATCCCGCAATTCTCCGCCAACGTCATAACGTTTTTACATCGCCAAATGGGACATCTTCCCGCTAATTAGTCGCCATCGTCATAGGAATTATATTGCCACCGGGAAGCCATCCCGCTATTCGCCGCCAAAATCCTAGTCGCCACGTCGCCAAACGGGACGCCATCCCGCTATTCATCGCTAACATTACAACGTTAATATTGCCAAAGTGCCGATCATATATTTCTGTAACATTTTCCTTCAAGCCGCCGTATTATAACAATGGAAAACTCAACTAAAGTTACAGTAAAAAGTCAGCAACCAATGCTCGTTGCCATGCAAAAGCAAATCAATGCTCTGAGTAACCAACTGCGAGGTACCCAGGTAAAGTTGAAGGAAAGTGAACGCCAGTGTAAACTTCTGAAGTCCACGATACAAGTAGAGGACGGATCAAGGTCAAATTCCATTGCGACCTCAGTGGATCCCGTTGTAGATACCGCTACACAACCGATAGCAGTCTTAACGCAGACAACAACGAACTCGCAGAATAGTTCGAACATTTCTATGCCGTTCACGTCAGCGTATACAGCCGCCACGCATACGTATACTCAGTGCCCTTATGAAGGTACTACATCGCCGATCTTCACAGCCACCGCCACCTCCATAGGTACTATGCCTTCAACTTCATTAGAGTCGCAGCCATTTGTTAACGTGAGGCTAGAGAGACAGTGCACTCACTCCTAATCCATCCGGGTAACGTTCCTGCCGTTATGCACTCTCTGTGGTTTCGATTCGGCCGTCCAGAACTACTTATCAAATGTCAGCTTCGCCAACTACGTGAGATGCCATACATATCAGAATCTGCCATCGACAAAATGATTCCTTTCTCAGTCAAAGTAAAAAATCTAGCCGTGTTCCTACAATCAGTAAATGGTCAGCAGCACTTGTGTAACCCAACGTTATTGGAGGAGCTTGTGGGAAAACTACCAATGAGCAAGAAACTCGAGTGGGCAAAAGCCTCATTGATGATACAGCCATATCCCACAATTAAAGATTTCAGTACCTGGCTTAGTGGAGTAGCCGTTCTAATATGTACAGTACAAGATAGTGGACGCACTCATTCGAGCGAACCAAAGCGACGCGTTCTTCTTCAAACCCCCAACAACGCCAGAGAAATCCTATGTCCACTGTGCCATGTTGGACACCACAGCTTCGATTGTGACACGTTCAAGTCGCTAAGCATCCGTGACAGATGGAGTAAAGCCAAGCTCCTTCGCTTATGTTTCTCTTGTCTTCAGGGTGGTCATACCACAAGAGATTGTCGCCGACGGAAAACATGCAGAATGAACGGTTGTCAAAGAATACATAACAAACTGTTACACGAGCCACCGAGGAACATGTCAAAGCTACAAAGGGTTGAGATTCCACCTGGACCAACCACAGCCGATGCAGTACTCAGTTGTACAGACAGTGGTATGAATAAACAAAAAGTGTTGTTTAGAATAGTTCCAGTTACAGTGCACAGTCACAAAGCTCGAATTAAAACCTTCGCTCCACTGGTTGAAGGATCATCGATAACTATGGCCGATTCTTCTTTGATTGAGCAGCTCGGAGTAAAGGGTCATCAAAGCCGAGTATCCCTACAGTGGCTGGGTGGAAGAGCTGCTACTGATAATGCAACTATCGTCGACATCGAGATTAGTGGTTCCAGTTCAGGCCAGAAATATAAGTTGCATCATGTCTACGGCATCCAGGATTTACAACTTCCGATACAAAGTTTGCAGAAAGCTGACGTAGATGAAGCTCGTTTGAAAAGGTTGTCGATTCAAACGTACGACAACGCCGTTCACAAGTTGCTTATGGGATTAGACCACAGCCACTTGGGAATTCCTAGTAAGATCGAAACCCTACGATATAAGGGTCCTTATGCCGCACATACTAAATTAGGTTGGGTCGTCTTCGGGCCGACTGATAACTTCAGTCAAGCGAAGACGTCGTGTTTGCATATGTCCGTCTCGGAAGATAAATATCTGCATGATATGGTGGCCGATTACTCAAGTATCGAGAGCTTCGGTGTACGTCCAGCACCACTCGTCGAGCCTGACGATGATAAAAGAGCGCGCCAGATACTCGAGTCCACGGTCACGAAGATTAACGGACGTTTCCAAGCCGGTCTCCTGTGGAAACGAGATAGTGTTCAGCTCCCCGACAGCTACTCCATGGCCGAGAGAAGACTGGTCGGAATCAAGCGTAAGATGAGGCGAGACGAGATTTGCCCGAGAGTATCGTGCTATTATTCGGGATTACGTAAATAAAAACTATGCCAGAAAATTGCGCCCAGAAGAAGTTACAATTACATGTCCAAGAACGTGGTACCTTCCACACTTCGGTGTGATGAATGTCCATAAGCCCGGTAAACTGCGCCTAGTGTTTGATGCCGGCGCCGTCGTCAACGGTGGTTCACTAAACAGTTACCTGCTAAAGGGTGGATAGTTTCGACAACGTTAAAGAAGCCATTAAAGTAGCCAATGAAGTCAGACGTATTCACAAGAATGCCGGGTTTGAACTACGCAACTTTTCCTCAAATTCCCTAGAAGCCAAAATCGCCCTAAATGGTTATAAACCGGAACAACTGACAAATAGCCTAGTCACATTAGCAGTAGAACGCAAGCTTGGAATGTATTGGCAACCAAGTAGCGATGTATTTAGTTACACAAACGACCGTCGAAAAGAGAGCTACTAAGCATAGTCATGTCAGTATTTGACCCGCTTGGATTTTTATCCAAATTTATGGTCAACGCAAAATTGTTGGTGCGCGAATCGTGGCGTTACGAATTGCGGTGGGATGAGCCTCTGCCTGAACCTATATGTCAAGAGTGGGACAAGTGGCGCCGTCATATCGTCTTATTGAATTTTCGGGTCCCTCGTCACTTATTTGCGCGTGGACCACCTGCCGAAGTGCAACTTCACATCTTCGTAGATGCTAGTGAAGATGTATTTGCAACCGTAGCCTACTGGAGAGTAACGTATACAGATAACAAAGTTTGCGTCGTACTCGTATGTGCCAAAACGAGGTGTGCTTCACTAAAACCAATGACTATTCCACGCCTTGAATTGCAGGCAGCCGTCTTAGGAACACGACTGCTAGAGACTATCGTCAGAGATCATTCAGATATCATTCAGTTGCAATCAAAAAACGCTTGATGTGGAGCGATTCCAAAACTGTTCTGAGTTGGATTGGATCGGGAACTCGTCGCTACAAACCATTCGTAGCACATCGTGTCGCAGAAATTCTCGCCGCTACCGACGCTAACGACTGGCGTTGGATACCGTCAGAGAAGAACGTTGCTGATGAGGCAACAAGACCAAGTACGACATTCGATAGTCATCCAACTTCGCGATGGCTAAATGGGCCGTCATTTTTAACGGAAGAAGAAGTAGCCTGGCCTACGTCTGAAGGAATCCCTGATCTGTTAGAAGAGTGTGAAGAGCTTCGCCCGAAATTTGTAATGCTAGCCGCGCCGTCATGTGTTATAGACATGACAAGATTTTCAAGTTTAACTAAGCTAAAGCGAACGGTCGCTTGGGTCATCCGATTTATGGATTTGTGTCGTCACAAAAAAGTGGAAGGGTGCCTGAACGCCGAGGAATTAAAAGTAGCCGGAATTTTCCTATGCCGCCTTGCCCAATCTGCCTCGTACTCACTTGAGATTAATCAATTGAAAGAAGGCGGAAATGTAGAGAAGGGGTCTGAGTTATACACACTCTCCCCGTTTATCGACACGGAAGGTGTTATGCGTGTTAGCGGACGTATAGATGCTGCCAGCTGGCTTCCGTATGATACCACGCGACCTATCATCCTAGCACCAAATCATGATCTCACTCGCTTGCTGCCGATCTTTCGACAGATGCATGCACCTCATCAATCGTCGCGGTATGCCAGGAAGGATTCGTAGCGACAACGATAAGAATTTCGTAGGAGCCAATAATGAAGGAAAACGATTTTCCGAGGTGTTTGGGAGCACCGATTCGGGCAGTAATATTTGTATTTGCGGCTTTGTTGCCCTTACTTGATCTCATTTTCTTTAATTATTTCTTTGGATGGCTGTGGATACAACCCCACACCTGAGATTTATTAAGAACACGTTTTGTTTTTCCGACTTGCAAAAAATGAATGTCGAATGTTTCATTGACAAAATGGTTACCGGATCTTGTTTTTTGACAGGTCACCGGGTACTTCATATACATACAATTCATTTCTATTATACAATGGGTGCTTCAGACAACTTATAATTAACTTAATGTTTACAACTGTTTGGAATTATCCAATTTTCCGACTTTTCTTCATGAAAAGTATAAGGTACTTTTATTTCTAAACCTTCCATGATCCACAACGAACAAACTCTGAGAATTTTATCAAGATTGGTTCAGCCGTTCTCTTAGCGTTACTAACAAACAAACATTCATTCGTTTGTATGGGAAAAAGAAAAGGGCTGTTTAGGGGTTTTCCGGCAATTATTCGAATTATTTCGTAAAAACCATCCTTGAACTTCAACGAACATTTAAAAAAAAATTATCAAATTTGGTTCAGTCGTATGAAAGTAATGAGCGTAGATACAGTTTGGCGATTCATTTTTATGTATGTATATACTTATGTAGATATAAAACCTATACAAACGAATGCAAACGTTCAGGTTAATAGGGGTCAAAATCAGGAAGCACATGGTGTAAAGCGGCATAGTAGCTTTCGCCCGCAAGAGAAAAGTCAAAGAATTAATATTATGAATGAGATCCATTTTTTAGGCGAAGAACTACATGACTTCAAATTGAATACATAAAAGCTCTAGTCGATACGGGAGCAACCTCGTGCTACATTATGCCTGGGGTTTACAATAATAAAAACGAATTAGCAATTACAAACGCGTTAAAACCGTGAATGGCTATTTCATTATCAAATTTTACCACATAATAACCATATTTGGAGTCGAAGAAATCTTCTATGAAATAGAGGGATTAGAATCGGATCTCCTTTTGGGATACAATTTCCTTAAAAAGATTGAGGCACTTATCGATGTGTCCAATGGGAAAAATAATTATAGAGTAAAGAATAACATGGAAAACGAAAACAGAAGTATGAACATTTATTTTGAAAACAAAACTAAGGAACAAGAAGCTTCCAAAAAACGAGCCGAGAAAAGTATCGGTAAAAATTAAAGAAATATTAAAATTGTGGAACAAACAAGTTCTACATTGCCAGCCGAAGATTTTACGGCAATATTATATAAAAAAAATTATATATATATGTATATATAAAAATACAAAATTTAAACTACTTGGGACAAGAAAATCCTAGGATGCCAGTCGAAGCTAATGCCGACAATAAAATGAAAAAATATACCCCAAAAAAGGAGGTACTAATATTTTCAAAATAAATAATTTCAATATTACCCATGAAAATAATTTCGAAGAATTAACTGAGCTTCAAACACATGTAAAAGAATAAATTGCTTAAATGTATTCAGGCAATAATGCAAACTTCCCATTTCACCCTGGAGAAATAATTTATGAAAAAATAATAGGATAAGAAATAAGCTGAATACCAGATATAAAAAACAAGTTGTAAAAGAGGATTTAGGAAATAAGGTTAAAATTAATCAGAGAAATAGAATAGTGCGCAACGATAATATAAAGTTATAAATGAATACTTATTTACTTTTTCAGAAAATGATGACAATAATAGGGACTTTACGAGAGAAAATTACGCATTCATACAGGACGGAAATGTAGGTTTATATAATGACTATGGGGAAGTGTTTCATGCAACTAATTTAACATATTTTGAAGAGAAATAATATCAGATAAAAATTATTATTATGGTAAAATGAGGTACAATAACTTAAAAGAAGTTAACAAAAATGATGTATTTGATATAAAAAATTTAGAAGGGCAACCAGAAATAAAACTTATAGAGACTTTGTTAGGACAATTACGAAAAACAGATACTAGACACAAAAGAGGAATAAACGAGCTAGGAACATTATGGAAATGGATAGCTGGAACACCAGACCATGATGACTTTATAAAAAATCAATGAAAAATTAAACGAACTAGTGATAAATAACAATAAACAATTCACAGCAAATTCAGAAATTTTTAAAATAATAACAGAATTAACTGACACAGTAACTAACATTAAAGGTGATACCCCAAACAAGAAAATTAAAAGAAAACGAAATCAATATGTTATACATGAACTGCAAAATTTAATAAATGCAATAACTTTTACTAAAAGTGGAATTTTAAATCCAACAATTTTACATTTTGATGAACTTAAAAATGTAACATATTACCAATACGGTATAATGACCATAACAGATTTAATGGACATTTCTAAATTTAAAATAGCCCAAAAAGGTGACATAAATATAATTTATATAAAATACCCTAAAATAGAACTAACATGTAAGTGCTATGATGTAAGAACCATAGCTCAATTAGATGGTAAGCTTATAGTAAAACAGAACCTATTGTAAACTAAATAAAATAAGCACATGTTTGTCAGAAATTTTAAATAAAAAACAAGGAAAATGTAATAAATTAAAAGAAAAGAGCTTGCAAATTGGAAAAATTCAACCAGGAGTGATATTGTAGACAATCAGACATTGAATGAAAGATATTTAATAACATTTGAAAATTAAACTGTCATAAATAATCAAACTTATGAAAACATTGAAATACAAATTTGGAATTATCTTAAAAATAACCATATAAATAATTTTGAAATTTTAGAATATATTGAAATAACTAATAAACTGTTAAAATTAAATAATATAAATATTTTAACAGAACGGAACAAGAACATCACAGTCCATTCATTTTTTTGGTGCACAATTTTAATCTTGGAAATACTTTTCATAACTTACTTAATACTAAAATGAAAAAAATCTCGCCAAATTCCCAAACCAATCGAAAATACGCAATTTCATGAAATCACTTATAATCCATTCTTATCAAAACAGTATCGCTCGCCCTCACAAGAAGGCATAACAATAACAATTGTAAAGAAAACAGAACGCTTAACGCTCTGCTGAAATATGCTGTAACAGCTAATATTGTAATTAACTCTTTCTTTGTTCTGGATTCAATCAAGCTGATGCTTACACTTCAGCTAAAGCTTTAACTTTAACCTTCAAGCGGTCGCGCGGTCATTTGTAACGGGAGCGGGCGAAAGAAATAAAGGTTGGTACGCAGCTCTCAAGTAATTGCTCAAGAAAAAAATACATTATTTCTCAAGTAATTTTGACAGTTGTTTACGCATTGTGAATGATCTACATTAGAAGAGCAAGAGAGAATAAACAAAGAAAACAAACTTTGTGCGTAATATGTATGTGTGCATGTGTATGGTAACACAAATATTTTCATTGAGATTTAAGAAATATTGTTGATGATTGGTAGGTTTTATACAACATTTCAAACTGGAATATACTTCATAATAATGATTTCAACTAATTTAAGCTTAGTACGCAGCTCTCAAGAAACGTAAAAACTTCATATAAAAAAACGCTTAAGAAACGGTCAAGAAACTTTCCTGCGATAAATTTATTTGGGCTAGTACGCAGCTCTCAACAAATCTAGTACTAATTTTTAATACTTTTTTTCAGTAAAATGTGAATATGGCAAAACTGGTTTTGCGAAGAAACATCAAATCAACAAATGTTTCTTGAAGGAAAGTGACATTTGCGTACGAATAAAGTGAAGTTTATAATATTTATATTGTTTTAAAATTTAAAAAAATGGATGCAAATTTAAAAAATGATGGCTCACTGAAACGCAAAAATCGCATGCTGAATTTCACAACGTTAGAGAAGCGCCAACTTGTGAATTGCGTTAAGGAGTGGCCCAGGATCTGGGATATTAGCAACACATTGCATTGCAATAAGAATGCAGTAAATCAATCCTGGCTCCACATAAGCAATGCCCTTGAAAAAAGTGGTGAGTTAATTTATGTTTTGTATTCAGTATTTTGTTGTTTCTAATAAAATTTATGTTTTAGTGGATGAGTGCAAATCAGCGTGGATTAGTATGCGCGAAAGCTATCGCTACCATGCTAGGGTAGCTAATAAGAACAAAAGTGGCAGCGATGGTGGGGAAGTTTTGGAAACTCCATCCTTTTCAGAAAACGTTGATTGGGAGCTTGCGGAGGAAATGTCATTTTTGATGAATGTTTCCCACAAACGGAAGTAAGTCTGCATAATTCGAACGCTCGCCAAACAATTAATTTTTTCTGTAGGACTTTCACAACTCCAGTATCTTTCGGAGAAGATTCGCATGCATCACCAATACATATCGGCGAGGATTCTAATGTGTCACAAACATGTGCAACCGACTCACAGCACTCATACGATTATGTGAGTACATATATACATATATGTACATATTATACTTGTATATATGAAGAAATTTTGAATATAGGCCTAATTATAGGAATTTTATTTATTTGTAATTTATTTTCTATTTTAAAGCCATATATGTTGAGATTATTTTTTTTTACAATTGTGTTGTTTTATATTTCAGAACCCAACACCCACGAAACGAAGACGGCGATTAACCTCTCCCAGCAAAAATCAAGCGTGGAGTCGGTTTGATAACATACTCATGAAGCAAGAGGAAATGTTGGAAAGTCGCTCAAATACCACACGCAGCTCCCCTTACGCATAAGCTCTTTCTAGTTTTGATTGGTTGTTAACTGCCTCGATCTGTTGGCGACGACATGTGTCTTTCCATAAATCTAATGCTACTGAAAAAGGTTGAAGAAAATAAAAATAAAAACAGAAGCAACGATGAATAACATTTTTTGTAACCATTTATATTAATAATAAAAATTTTGTACTAAAAAGAAAATAACTATTTATATTAATACTCGTAATAAAAACTTTGTAATGAAATGAAAACTAAAAGCCTATAGTCTTGATGTTTTCTATTTATATAAGAATAATAATGTAATACATATTTAAACAAAAGTTGCATTGTTTTGCCAAGGAACAGATCCATTAGAAGAATTAACATAGTCTGTTAATATTTTTCGAATATATTTGCCGTAATCTGAAGTTCTTCCGCGGTAAGTGGTTACGATGAATTCATTTCGAGTGTGTTCTTGTTGTAGCAACACTTCCCATTCTCCTGCTATCCAATTTCCAGTGCTATCTTCAAAGCCAGAAAACGCATTCGAAGTATACGTTCGGCGACACTTATTTGTAAGGAAATTATGCAATAGGCAACATGCCGAAACAATAACTTGCGCTCGTTCGGGCTTGCAAAATACAAAGTTTCTAAGGCAAAGCCATCTTGCATTTAAAATGCCGAAAGCTTTTTCAATGCACCGCCTAGCTCTACTTATCCTGTAGTTAAAAATCTTTTGCTCTACCGAGAGTTGTGTGGCGCCAAAAGGTTTAATTAAGCGCTTACACAAAGGAAAGGCGTCGTCTCCCACAATGAAATGCGGCAATTTTTTTTGATTAATTACTCTGTCAGGAGGAAATGGACAGGTATCGTTCAGAATTCTGGTCCCAAACTTAGAATTTCTCATAATATGAGAGTCGCCTTCGCTCCCATAAGCACCTATATCCAAATAAGTAAATTTATAGTTCGCATCACAGGTAGCCAGCAACACAATTGAATGAAACCCCTATAAACTAAAAAGTTTAAAATTTGTATTACTTTTTAGTACAATCGAAGCATATAATGTGATCTTACTTTGTAGTTATAAAATATACTTCCACTTTTTGGAGGTGCTTTTATATTAATATGTTTTCCGTCAATGGCGCCAACACAATTAGGAAAATTCCATTGGTTTTCAAAACCATTAGCTATTTCTAGCAAATTTTGTTCCGTCCAATCGGGCACTTAATTTTTCAGTACGGCACATAATGCTTCACAAACGTCGTTTACGATCTGTCCAAAATGTTGTTTGCTTAAACGATAGCAAGAAGCTAAGTGGCGTTGCAAATCCCCCGAGGCTAGGATCTGTATGAATAATTTTCAAAAAAATATAACACGGTTATAAAAGACACTTTGGCAAAAATGTTTAGAACATACTCCAGTACCACTGCCAATTTGGTTTTAATTGGAATAAAATCTTTTGGACTGGTGTTGCGTTTCGGAAGTAGGTGCGGCTCCACCATCTCACAAAGTTCATCAAAAACTTGTGGTGGCATGCGAAAGTTTTCAAGGAATAAATTTGGTGAGTTGCGCAAGGCTTCGAAATCGGACATGAATCTTCCCTTGTCGTTTGTGCTTACACTCCTAAGTTTATTTTCTTTGTTTATTTTCTCTTGTTCTTCTAATGTAAATCATTCACAATGCGTAACCAGCTGTCAAAATTACTTGAGAAATAATTTTTTTTCTTGAGCAATTACTTCAGAGCTGCGTACCAACCTTTAGGATGAATTTGACGATTACTTCGAATTTCCTTCAAGAAACAATTGTTGATTTGATGTTTCTTCGCAAAACCAGGTTTGCCATATTCACATTTTACTGAAAAAAAGTATCAAAAATTAGTATTAGATTTCTTGAGAGCTGCGTACTAGCACAAATAAATTTATTGCAGGAAAGTTTATTGATCGTTTCTTAAGCGTTTTTTTTTATATGAAGTTTTTACGTTTCTTGAGAGCTGCGTACTAAGCTTAAAGCACTAATTATTTATTTATTTGTACTTAGATATATTATCATTGTCCTTAAAGTCTATTTTGTCAAAAAAAGTAATTAAAATTATTAAAAAAAAAAACAATTATTAAACTAATTAACACAACTCAAATATTCTTTGGATCAAAACAAAAATTATTAATACAAAACAGGGTTCTCATTTACTACTCCGTAGCAGCAAAATTTCTAAAATTATTGCTATGCTATCGCTACCGCTCTCACTTTGTCGGGAGCCACAGCATTGGCCTAGCATAACAATGTAAAGTATGTGCTCTACTCTGCTCCGAGTTTTGTTAGGTACAAAACTATAGCTGGAGCGGGAGCAAAAAATTAAATTCTGCGCTATGCTCTGGCGTATATAAAAAGGGAGAAAGTATATGTAGTTAAAATTAATTTCGAAAATTCATAGTAATTGAGTATTTTAATACATTTGGAATAGATGATGTTTTTGGTAATATAAAAATGATAAATATTTTACATAATAAAAAAAAATTATAATTTATTCAAATATTATCTCATTCACTTTATTAATACATTTCTTAAAATATTTGATTTTAGATTTATAAAGTCACTTGACGCAACAAGTGCCAAAATGATTTGCATAACATTTTTTTGTTTGAATTATTCAATTAATACAAATATTATGACAGAAAATAACAAAAAAGAAAAAAAAACAACAAACACACGCGGGAGCTGTAGCACATGAAAATTTTCATTAGCTCTGCTGTGCTACCGCTCCCGCTTCGCCAGAGCATAGCGCAGAATTTAATTTTTGCTCCGCTCCAGCTATAGTTTTTACCTAACAAAACTCGGAGCAGAGTAGAGCACATACTTTACATTGTTATGCTAAGGCTATGCTGTGGCTCCCGACAAAGTGAGAGCGGTAGCAAGAGTAAAATGAAATGCTACGAAAGTAGCGTAGTTTTTCAAACGCTGATACAAAACCCTTTCACATATCTTGGACTAGTATGCATATATACCTAGTCTAATAACAAAAAATACAAAATAAGAATAAAAATGAATTAACTTTGGTTTAGTTTTCATCAGAATCAGTTTCTTTGTCCATATAACATTGA
Source organism: Bactrocera neohumeralis (assembly GCF_024586455.1). Lineage (NCBI taxonomy): Eukaryota > Metazoa > Arthropoda > Insecta > Diptera > Tephritidae > Bactrocera > Bactrocera neohumeralis. The sequence continues at coordinate 14,428,603 of NW_026089624.1, forward strand.
TTGCAAATAAATGTTGTATGACTTCTGCAAATATTTTTCATACATTTCATACATTGCGTTTTTCATTGCCTCCTCTTTTTGGCTGGACATATTTTACAGCTTCCTCTGGATGTGCCAGAACTAACTGCTCCTGTATCAGCAGCACCAACCTCCATATTCAAATGCTCCCTTATGTTTCTTTTTAGTTTTCTTGGAAGGCCTATTATGTTGATCTTCTTAGGACGTATTCTTTTGTCAATTCAGTGCCTAATGTCCGTAAATACATTAACCTTTTCCGTAAAGTCATATTATTTGCCTTCAATATTACCATACTATTTATTCCTGCAATATCCTAAAGACGAAAGAATAGTGTCAATGGCCATCTATTATTCTTCCTTAAAACCGAATACATTTTTACTTTTTTGTCAACTTCATCGACACCGCCCTTTGTTTTATTGTAAAAAGTAACTATGCTGGGTTTGCGCTTTTTATTTGTACTTTCATCAATTTCTGCAGCACAATGAAGTGATGATATGTATAAGAACTACATATGTTTTCTTTTTAGGCATAAGATTTTTAAGATACGAGAGTTGCTGTATCTGAAAATCCAAATTGACTTGAATATTCAGGTTGCTTTTTATCTATAAAGCAAGGAGGTATTTCTTTTTCGTTTTTGCAGATGGTACCCACAACAGAAATCTTATGATCCTTGGCCAAATCGTTTGTCAGCGGCACACTGGTATACCAAGTGCCAGAAATTGGTGTAATTAGCCTCTTTACGACGTCTGACGCAGCATTACTCACCTGATATGGGCCTTCAGGCTGCTTGCCAGCATAAAGTTCAATATTTAGGACGTAAAACGTAGCAGCATCTACTAGTGGATAAAGTTTGATTCCGTATTTATCGGGCTTTGATTTCATGTACTGTCGGAAAGGACATTTTCCTCGAAAGCCAACCATCATCTCATCGATTACTACATTCTCTCCCACTGAATATGACAGTTTTTTGTAAACATATCTAAAACTTCTCTTATTGGCGCAGCTTTGTCTAAAGTACGACGTGCTTGTCGCTTAGTAGCATCATCAAACCGCAATAAATTCAGTAGAAATTTCACTCTTTTCACTGACATATTAGTAGGAAAAATAGGTATACCTGTCCCATCACTTGCATATAAATGTTCTAAATTGGCGTGTGATGTCTTCAAGGAAACCGCTATATACAATAATCCGAAAAGTGCTCGGATCTCCAAAGCATCTGTCGGTTTGCAGTCACGTATTCTGTTATACGATGATACTTTCTTTTGAATAAATTCGTTCGTATGTCTAACAACTTGTTCAATAATATTCTCTGAAATGAATAAACTCCAAGCTTGCGTAAATGTCGTCACACCCACACCATTCCTACGAATACCCGCATCTTCCGTTAGAATATTTTGAACTTGACGCCTCACTGTGTTATCGTTAGATTTTTGCCACTTCGTTTCTTTATCGCGCCCTGTAAAGCAGCTATTTATTTCTGAAAGTGGCAAATCATCCTCTTCTGAGTCCGAGGAGTTTGATTCCTCAGCATATAGAGGTTCCTCTGCAATGATGTGGTCACTTTCTGCATCGTCTTCTTTTAGTAATTCCTCGAGTATTGCACTTTGTGATAACCGTCCACGACTCATTTTATTTAAAAAATCCAAACTTAACCGTAGATCGAGCTTTAAAAAAACTTCATAATTCCAGCTATGTATTAATTTTGATACATACTACAGTTCATAGGAAAAAAGTAGTTATTACTTTAAAGTTTTAATTCATTTACTTTTATTGATAAATTTCAGACAAATATAATTAAAATAATTACATGTTTATGTGTTATGAATGCAATCTATGCAAATATTTTTGGCATGTCTGCCGTTGCAGCACGGCTTTTTACATAAGAAGCAGAATGACGATGTCCACTTATTTTTATGTTCTCCAGAATGATAGCATTTTTGACACCTTGCGCGGTTTTTTTTCGAAGACTTATCATTCTTTTGTATTTTTTTTGATGGGTCAGCATCATTATCACTAGTGTCAGTAATATTCTGGGATGACAGTTTGGAAAGCAGCGCCAAAGATAATTCGTTCCTTGGGCCTTTTTTTCGTTTTTCCATATAGGGCTTTGCCAATGAAAATGCTAACTCTTGCAGGAAACATTTACGTTTTGTGTGCTTTTGAGTTTGCTTCCAATTCGGATCAAAATATACGAATTCAAAGCAGAAATATCGATTATGTTGGAAAATACCGCCATAGTCCAACGATTATTTTTACGTTTGCAAGAGTAACAACTCAACATTTTGTCAACCGTGTCCACACCTCCCTTCGTTGAGTTATAAAAAGAGATGATTTCGGGCAACTTTTTCGACTCATTCTCAATATTAGGTGCGTGATGCAATGTGCTCATAACAACTGTACATTTGTTCTTATGATTGATATACGAAACGAGAGTGGTATCAGGAGTGAAAGCAAAAGTTGATTCATATCGTGGAACTTTCTTGCAATTCAGTAGCTTTGGAGGAATAGACCTTTTATTTTTGCGCATAGTTCCAACCGTTGTCATTTGCTTTTGTAATAATTTTTGGCCAAGGCTGTGAGATGAAAAAAAGTTGTCCATGGTGACATTATGTCCTTTCAACCCATCAACTAAATCCAGAACGACTCGTTCTACTTGATTCCTCTCAGTGTTTCCGATTACGCCTTTCCCCAATTATGGTTGTATTTTCCAAACATAGCACGTGCGTGAATCAACAAGTAGCCAAAATTTCAAACCGTATCTCTCGGGTTTCGATGGAATATTGTAATTGTTCATCCACAGTAACGCAATCATTAGGATTGTAGAATATAGGAAGCTGATCAGACCACTTTTCCCAAAGGTTTCTGATTGGTGCGAATTTGTCATCATTTCTTTGGCCACATCGGGTGAGCACATCATCAAAACGAATGATTTTGTGGATATATAAAAATGTTCTCCCAGACATTATTGACCGAAATATAGGGCGTCCACAGTATTCCTCAAACAAATCATGCAAAGTTTCATTTTTGGATCTGATAAATATATAGTAAGAAGCATTTAAATTTTTTTTAAAGCTCTTCTATTCCAATACTTACTTATACACACCGGCCAGTAATAATATGCCTAAGTAGGCATTAAATAATTCCTCGTCAATTTCTAGGTGGTTGGATCCATGTAAATACTTTCCGTAGTGGTTCGAATTTTCAACTATAATTTTTGATAGTGAAGATGGAAAAAGTAGCAGAAATGAATCCCGAATGTTATTTACCCGGCTTTATGCAAATCTTGTTACACCTAAAAACCAATTATCATAATTCTACAACAATTTGGTAAACAATTGTTACCAACCTGGGCGCAAATTGATAACATTTTCTCTCCCCAACCGACCAGTGGCGTAAGGCTCGCTACGCCAAGTAGTACCATCTTTTGCATTATACAATGGATCATCAACTGAACTACTGACAATAATGTCATCCGGTTCAGATAAACAGCTTTCAGACGAACTACTTTCAATTTCAGTATCAGGATCGGAAGCATCTCCATCTTCTTCACTCTCATCCAGTACCTCATTCACCATTTCTTCAAACGTCAAGAACCGTGGACGAGCCATTTTTTCGAACGCGTACAAGTATTTAACAAAATAACTTAATATTCAAAAAAGAAGCACTTCACCTAATAAAACACAACACAAATATCAAAAATAGCGTCGCAAATGACGTGCACCGCAGCAAAAAACGTTTGAAATGCTATATGTATCAAAATTGATACATAGCTCGAATTATGAAATTTTTGAATCTCTCATGGCCTACTTGCAAAATTTTTTCAAAATATGGCTTAAAATAGCGACAATGCGAAAATAAACAAAGTCACAAAGAAGACGGTATCTAACTTTTTTCTTTCCACAAGTTACGGTACTACAAACATCGAAATGTATCATTTTTGATCCAAAGGTCGATTAACGGTTAATTCAATAATAATGAATGATGGCCGAAGAACTACTATGAGTCTGAACGAGGGTATGTCGCATTGAGCGTCGCGCGTAACCCTTTCGACGACAAGCACGTGTAGTCTTTTTGACGACTGCACCGGGACTAAAACAATTGCGATCTGTGGAGTGGGGGGGAGCGCCCCGAGCGACGTTTTATAATTTGTTTTACTCCCAATGACATAGCGACAGCAAAATTCCCTTGTCGCGGGAATTAATTTGCGTACAATTGCTAAATATTGGGAATGGTAGAATAGAACTGCAACCAAATATACAGTGAATGGATCATGACTGGCTCAGTAATCAGTCGATGAATATTATACCACCAGCCTATTAATAAAGTAAATGCTAAAATGTAAGCTTGCCCGCGAAGCAGATTTGATCTTGAAAAACAGATCCATTAAAAATTTAAAGCTAGACTATCTCTTCAACTTGTGGTTTTAGCTACATACATCAAATACCATAAAAGAAGTTGAAATAAATCAAACAGAAAAGAAAATCTTACGACCTCCTCCAATAATGATATCAACGATAATACATGTCTTTTCATTGGGGGCGTTTATTTACTTGTCGGGTTCCAAATCCAGCGCATAACCCTATGTAAGGGAAATTTCGCCTTCTCACTTTAGCTCGCTTCAACGGATGTTCTTAGGCTACCCACAGAATAATTGGTCTAAAACCGGAAGTGGTGAGCTTCTTGAGCCATATGTAAAAAATCGTTTCAGACCACTCCCAAGTGAATGGCGATCAGAGAACTTTCCTCCCTTGCTTGAACTTCTACATATGACTCCATCCTTCGATAGACACCGAGAGTTGAAGAGGGAAGCGAGACGCATTTGCAGACAGAAAAAGAAAGAGGCCGAAATGCGTGAGTATGAAGAGCTTGATAAGCTGGCCGACCGGGGTAAAGCTCGAAAATTCTACAAAAAAATGCGGCGGCTAAGAAAAGGTTTCACGACAGGAGCATACTCTTGTAGAACGCCCTAAGGTGCTTTAGTGACCGATGCCTAGAGCATACTTAAATTATGGAGGGAACACTTCTCCAGCCTGCTGAATTTCAGTGAAAGTTCAACGCCAAGAGAAGGCGAACCCGATTCCCCAATCGATGACGATGGAGCAGACGTTCCATTGCCCACCCATGAAGAAGCTCGAATAGCAATTACCCGCCTCAAGAACAACAAAGCGGCGGGGCCAATGGATTGCCGGCTGAGCTCTTCAAACACGGCAGCGAAGAACTGATAAGGAGCATGCATCAACTTCTTTGTAAAATTTGGTCGGACGAAAGCATTCCCAATGATTGAAAATAAAATGTGCTCTGCCCAATCCACAAAAAGCGAGACCCAAAAATCTGGGTCAACTACTGTGGGATAAGCCTCCTCAACATCGTCCAAAAGGTTCTTTCGAGCGTATTGTGTAAAAGTTTAAGGCCCACCGTTAACAAACTGATTGGGCCTTATCAGTGTGACTTTAGACCTGGCAAATCAACAACCCGTGAAAGGAGAATCGTCACACACCACCTCTTCGTCGATTTCATTGATATCATCGGCCTCAACACCCGCGTCGTTAGTTCTGCTTTCTCCAGCCTGAACAAGGAAGCAAAACAAATGCATCTGGCAGTGAACGAGGGCAGGACGAAATATCTCGTATCATCAAAAAAACAATCGTCGTACTGGCGACTAGGCTCTCACGTCGCTCTTGACAGTCATTATTTTGAAGTCGATGACAGCAACTGATGTGTCGTTGCGAGTTTTCGAGAGAAAAGTTCAGCGAAAAATTTATGGTCCTTTGCCCGTTGGCCTAGGCGAATATCTCATTCGAAGGAACGATGAGCTGTATGAAATATACGACGGCATTGACATAATTAAGCGAATTAAAAGACAGCGGCTACGCTGGCTAGGTCATGTTGTCCGAAAAACACTCCAGTATCTGAAAGTATTCGACGTAGTACCCGCCGGGGGATGCAGAGTAAGAGGAAGACCTCCACTCCGTTGGAAGGACCAAGTGGAGAAGGACCTGGCTTCGCTTGGAATATCCAATTGGCGCCACCTTGCGAAATGAAGAAACGACTGGCGCGCTGTTGTTAACTAATTGACGTACATACTTATGCATAACTTCTGAGACCCATTTTAGCAAGCAACGTTACAATTAATTCAGAAACTTTGAAATGTATCATGTAATACCTCCGAATAATTGTGCACGCAGCGGAGGTGCCTTATTGTTAAGGCGAAGCAACATAAAACACTAAGAAGAAAAACTCATGTCTACAGAAAAATTTCAAGCAATAATGGCATCTATATATAGCGACAACAACTTGTCCTTTACTGCAGTTCACAGTCCCTAAAGACATCAAATAAAATGCCATAGCTATCAAGAACTGATCAATAACCATAAAAACCGATTTATAATGGGTGGCGATTTTGATGTAATACATACCCACTGGAGCTCGAGGCTTATAACCACAAAGGCCAGAGAGTTATTAGGCGTGTTTTATTTGACCAGAAATTTAAGCAATTAGCAGGGTTAAAGGGATGTCCAACTTATTCCAGTGTGAAAGCGCCTCAAAATTATCGGTTTTTATAACATTTTCCATTATAGCCAGATCGGACAAAATATTAATTTTTGGACATTTAAATTAAAATGTAAATATAAATTAAAAAATTTCTATATAGAGGTCGTTTAATATATGGACAAACTATTTAAATCCTTTTATGGTGTTAAAACAACAGGCCTTTAACTTTCCAATACCCAATAAAAAGATTTAAGCTTGTTAGCTCTCTATCAATAAATGTTTTTCATAATTTTCCATTGAAAATTAATATTATGATGCTTCACATTACAAAACGTTTCATCAAATTCATTTCACTAATTTATTTAATTTTCATTGTTTAACATATTTTATTAGAGGTCTTGAACGAAAAAAAATCTCTCCGTTTACATATTTTATTAGATTCCAATCTGGCCATCTTTCGTTTCCAATTGCAAAACGTCTAAACCTCCTGAACTCGATCAGACCTTTGACAGCTGATCAAGAAATGGCTAGAACTTTGAGAGCTGATCGAGTTCAGGAGGTTTTGACGTTTAGCAATACATCTGGCCATCTCTCGTTTCCAATTGCTAAACGTCAAAACCTCCTGAACTTTGACAGCTGATCGAGTTCAGGAGGTTTTCACGTTTAGAAATTGGAAACGAGAGATGGCCAGATCGATCAGCTGTCAAAGTTCAGGAGGTTTTGACGTTTAGCAATAGCTCTCTCACTTCCAATGAGAGATGAGTTGGGCATCTCTTTATCTCTGCTATTAGCTTATTTTGTATGGATGACTTAACGAACATAATTATGGTAGATTAAGCACAAAACAAAAGAAATCTGTTAATCCAGAATTAAAACCGAAAAATTAGAACAAAAATAAGGCAACAATATTTACATAGCTGCATAATTATTCGTCACTACTTGATAACAAGCGCAATTGTTTGCGACGAACTGAATTAAAGTCGTTATCATCGCTGGAGATATCCATTTCAGCAATGTAATAGCGAGATTCTGTAACCAGTCTCTATTTCAGCCATGTTGAGGTAAAGTCTCAATTTGTGACTAGTTACTATTTGCTAAACAGTCTCTAGCGTTAGTCTCAAAATATTGCCTCAAATTTGAGACCTGAAAGTTAGCAGGTCTCAAAACTAAAAAAAAACTCTTGTCTGCCATTTTGTATATACTGAATAGAGGTCATCATAGATATTAATCAATTGCCGTTTTTTTATATTTTATAAGCAACTCAAACACGAAAAGGTTAAAAAATAAATCAATTTTACATAAATTTCGTAAATATTATGAAACAAAGTCGACATATATTTTTATTTTTATTAAAAACTAGGTGACCCCGCAGCTGTTGTTCTGCGTGAAATTATGTGTTTTGAAATGAAAAAAAGTTGAAATTATATTGTGTCGAATATGACTTATTTTCGTTTTTTCTACATTTTTTTAATGTAGCGCAACTTAATAAACATAATTTTTTATTTCTCTTCTGGTGCGTAAATATACAGAGAAGATGGGTTTCCAACTCGTCAACACGCCACGTATATCTGGCCGTGTGAAAAACATAGCATTTCCCGATTTCCTTGTGTCCTGTTAATTGTCAACGCAAAGACAATTTTCCCTGGAAATTGAATACGTTTGAACTGAAATGAAATGTCCTTTGTATTCGATAACTGCGTCATAATCAGTCGGGTTCCATTACACAGTTTCGGCGCATGAAGATTGTGAAACATAATAATGACAGATCCAAGTGCGAGACGCAATTTGGAAATTCCACTGGATAATTTACGGTTTCGTCTTCCTTGTCAAGACGATCGATTTATATGAGCGCAAACCTCCCAGAATTTGACTTTGAATCTTCCAGTTTAAGTCATTAACATCGGTATTTTTGGCAGCTAAAATTGCGCGTGCACTCAAGCAATTGCAGTTACGATAATTTGACCAATGTTCGGATAAACATTCGTGATGAGTTCATCTTCCGTTAAAGTGAATTGACAAAAGGAAAAACTGTAAGTATCAACCGAAATTTGCCCATTTCCAATTCTAAGCGAATACAATGTAAAAAGTCGTCGGCAATGTCATTTTTTCGTATCCCATAATTAACGCGAATTTGAAGGCTGATATGTCGAAATGATCTTCGCGAAAAGTATGCGAACTTCAGTGGCATGCGAAGTAACTATCGCATTGTCCTTCGTCTGTTTCCAGTGATTATCTTGTTCCAGCAAATGCAACTGCTGGCATGCTTCTCAAAAAGTTGCACACACTGTACCATTCACAATACGCAATGACTTAAAGTTGACTGAAGTTGAGCCGACAGACGCACAACAGTCGACAAACTTTCATGAATTGCAAAAGTAAATATCCTGCAAAGCGCTTTATTGCAGTTCACACCCATTCGATACTGCTGATCTCATATCGTTCAAGGCCAATAACCGCTATGTTGCTTTCTTTGGAGACGTACTTGCAAACGTATTTGATCGATTTCACCAATCTGCAGTATTCAACATTGACATGAGTTTTGAATGTGAATTAGACAAAAGTGGTGAATATGGTACGATCCATGTGTTGTCAGCTTCGATGTGTTGTTAACGTCGATATTCACGCCTCTAAATGCTTAATGTTCTGCCATTGTCGTCTGGTGAGCGACGCCGATACAGTGAATATCCATCATTCCCATTTCCGTTTCCGAAAGAAAAGCACATGAGTAGTGTTTCGTGCATTTATTGTCAAACATACAAACTTAAGTGGGATTGTAAAGTTTGCAAGGTCCATGAACCATATTGGTTTTCGCCACTTCGTATAATTCTGGATCTATCTCTGAATCATGAATTTCCGCTGAAGTGATTTCATCAATTTGATCTGGTGTAATCACTATCCGCATCCAAAGAAGAATGTGTGCGTGCGGCAAACATTTTTTTGCTACTCTACAGAATACATTCAGCATCTAACAGCACCATATATTATATATGTACCATAGGTTGCTTCAAGATAAAGACCATCAAACATCGCAGCTATTGTTTAATAAGTCGTGCTGTGATATCGTTAGCTGATTGACCGCGATCCATAATTCCGCACGAATGTCATCGCATTTTGCGAGTACTTCGTGCCTTTTCTTGGGCTGCCATACGTTGATGGCAAAAAAAACCCCGACCAATATTAGCGCGACCTCTTAGTGGCTTCATAACAAATTTCAATATGCAATTGTTCACATTGTGTGAAACACACATAAAGTTTTCACTGAATAATTTTAAATAATTTTTCCTCTGGATAGCCGGAATAAATTGAACAGTTCAAATAATTTACAAATCACAATATTGAAAAACAAAACAAACAAAAATTGAAAAAAATGTGTATGGAAAATGTTATTTTTTGGAATTGTCCAATTCTCCGACTTCTCCTCATTAAAAGTATAAGGTATTCTGTTTCTAAACCTTTCCCGATTCACAACAAACAAACTTTAAAAATTTCATCAAGATTGGTTCAACCGTTCTCTTAGTGTTACTAACAAACAAACATTCATTTTTATATAACGTTTGTATGGGGAAAAGAAAAGGGCTGTTTTTAGGGGTTTTCCGGAAATTATTCGAATTTTGCTCGCCGTAAAAACCATCTTTGAACTTCAGCGAACATTTAAGAAAAAGAATTGGCCAAATTGGTCCAGGCGTTATTGAGTTATGAGCGTACATACATTTTGACGATTCATTTTTATTTTATAGATTGTGTTTTTTGCCCATGTTATAGAAAATTTAATATTTGTTATCGACATATTTATTTTCATTCAAGTGTAAAAACATCTCTGAATAATGAAATGTAATAGATTTTGTGACTGTGACTTACAGAATAGCAAAATCGTCTCAAGTCTCAAAAATTGTCTCTAACTTAAAATCTCAAATTTAGAGACTTGAGACTATATCACAGTACAGAATCGCACGGTAAATATCATGCGAACAAAATGTGTAGGTAAGATTTATCGAATAAGTTGATTTCCCAGTTACTACTAGTATGTATGTTCATTTCGGCAATGGTGCTAAGTGTGACAAAAACAAAGATAATTACAAGAGAGTGATTTTGATTAAAAGATTTTACAAAAACAATTTTTTTTCAACCTTGTAATTTTAAATCCGTGTAAAAAAAGAGTTTTGTGTATACATATAGTAATTTAATATCAGGGATAATGGGATGCCCAACTTATTCCAGCGTGAGAGCACCTCAAAATAAGCGTTTTTTATAACATTTTCCATTATGGCCAGATCGAACAAAATAAGAATTTTTGGGCATTTTAAATTAAAACACCTAACATTTATTACGATTGCAAATTATTATATATTAGACTTTTAATATATGACGAAACTACTTAAATCCTTTTTTATGATTTTATGGTATATTAAAACAACTGACTTTTGATCTTTCAATACTTAATAAGGTGAATTAAGCCTGTTAGTTCTCAATTATCAAATGATATTAATCATTTGTAATTGAAAATTAATTCTATTATGCATCAAATTGCAAAACGTTTCATGAGATATATTTAAATTTCGCATTTTCTTTGATTTTCATTGTTTTAAATTTTTATTAACGATCTTGAACAGCAGCAACAAATTCCTCCGTTTACATATTTTTTTGGTAAGATTTCAATCTGGCCATCGCTCGTTTCCAATTGCTAAACGTCAAAGCCTCCCCAATCCAGTCAACTGTCAAAGTTTAGGTGGTTTTGACGTTTAGCAATTGTTCTCTCACATCCAGTGAGAGAGGAGTTGGGCATCCCATTATTCCTGTTTAATATCCCGTTTACAAATTGAAGAATTGAAACTAACCATTTATCTACATCAGACATTTTGAAACAAATTGAATCTCAGCTGACAGTTCCCGCCCGCATTGCCTACACACTTCGTTTTTAAGCGAAAATATGAAATAAGCTAAGTGCGTTTTATTTGTCCATTATTTAGCTATTACCTTGTGATCAGGGATAATGGGATTCCCAACTTATTCCAGTGTGAGAGCGCCTCAAAATAAGCGTTTTTTATAACATTTTCCATTATGGCCAGATCGAACAAAATAAGAATTTTTGGGCATCTAAATTAAAACATCCAACATTTATTAGGATTGCAAATTATTATACATATATTGGACTTCTAATATATGGCGAAACTTCTTAAGGGGCTATACCAGTGCGACACTTTCAAAAAAATTTTTATTTTTTTTTTTGCTTTTTCGATATATTATATACTCAAAAATATCCTGTGAAATCGGCAAGGTCGTATCTTGAATAGTTTTTGAATGGCAGCGTTCTAAACAGCGACCGCTCATAAGTGCAAACATATAGAAGTGAAACTTTAAACGCGTTTTTCTCGAAACGATATTTTTCAAAATTGCTGACATTATAACCATGGTATAAACCTACAAGTAACAAAAAAATCAGCTATTTTCCAAGAATTTTTCACGGCTGAGATCACCTGATCGAAATCTGCCTTTTTTAGGCACAGGGATGTAATTAAAAGAAATGTACTAGATCAACTTTTATGTGAAAAACTATTTGTAACGGAAAACATTAATGAAAACTTTCAAGAAAATTTTTGAAACAAAAGTTTATTGGATACTTATTGCTCTTCCTCACCACCTCTGAGGTTGCATTGTAGGCGCGCTACCGATTTTTTTTGGGTGTTCGGTTCACCAGGAGGCCTATTTTCACCCTTTTTATATATACAGTTTTAAATCAATCTACTTATTATAAAAAATATGACTAGACAAAAATAAATATATAAGGTCATGTACAATTCTTGAATATTAATTACATTAAAAATATAACGTTGACAATTTATGTATGTCAAAACAATCAACTGGAAACTATTTAAACAAAAACCAAAATAAATATAAAAAAATCAGGTACAATTCCATTGTAGGTATACATTAACAATACAAGTCAAAACAATCAACTTGTAATTATTTAAACAAAAACTAAAATAAATATAAAAAAATCGGGTACATAGCTTTTACACAAATATTATATAAATATTTTTTTTATAAATTTGGAAACATTTAATAATATATTGATTCAATAATTAATATTTTGGACAAAACTGATTAAATTTAAATCTATGAATTTAAAAAATCGAAAAATATTTGAATATTTTATAAAAATATTGTTAAATTGTATTGTATTGTTACAATAATTATAACTCAACGAGAAAATGACCGATCGACTTCAAATTAAAACTGGGTATAGTTGAATACATTTGCTATACAATGGACTACGATCTTTTTGATTGGTTGAAAATTGTCAATTTGGCATTAAAAAAACTACCATTCTTTTCGTAAAAAAACGATTTTTTTTTTCAAAATTACGCTATTTTTTTAATTTTTGATATTTTTTAAAGATCGTAGTTCATTGTATAGAAAATATATTTAAGCTTAATAAACATTTTGGATTTTTTTGTTTCAGCTACTCATTCGACCGAAATCATGCCAGCAGTTGAGGCACTTTTTTTTCGGTACTTCCGCGGAGAGCACATAACTTATTTTTCAATATTTTTGTAAAAAATAAGTTAAATATAGCTAAAAATATACTTTATGACATTCATAGAACACCGAAACATTCAATCTCGTACTTTCTTTTAAAAAAATTCACGAAAATCGCCTAATTTCTCATGCGTCACACTGGTATAGAACCTTAAATCCTTTTTTATGATTTTATGGGATATTAAAACAACTAACTTTTGATCTTTCAATACTTAATAAGGTGAATTAAGCCTGTTCGTTCTCAACTAATAAATATTTTTAATCATTTGTAATTGAAATATAATTCTACTATGCAAAACGTTTCATGAAATATATTTAAATTAAGCATTTTCTTTGATTTTCATTGTATAAATTTTTATTAGCGATCTTGAACGGCGGCAACAAATTCCTCCGTTCACATATATTTTTGGTATAATTTCAATCTGGCCGTTCCAGTCATTCCAATTGCAAAACGTCAAAACCTACCCAATCCAGTCAACTGTCAAAGTTCGGTAGGTGAGCGGTTCTCACATTTCCAGGGACAGGAAAGTTGGAGATCTCTTTATCTCTGCTTGTGATGCTCAAATAAAACACGCTTATTGAAAGCTGTTCAAATGACTATGTACCAGAGATAAAGAGATCCCCAACTCTCCTGTCAGTGGAAATATGAGAGCCGCTCACCTACCCAACTTTGACAGTTGACTGGATTGGGTTTTGACGTAATGCAATTGGAATGACTGGAACGGCCAGATTGAAATTATACCAAAATATATGTGAACGGAGAAATTTGTTGCCGCCGTTCAAGATCACTTATAAAAAATGTACAACAATGAAAATCAAAGAAAATGCGAAATGTAAGTATATTTCATTAAACATTTTGCAATTTAATCCATAGTATCATTAATTTTCAGTTACCAATGATTAAAAACATTTATTAATTAGGAACTAACAGGCTTCATTCACCATATTAGTATTGAAAGATCAAAAGTCATTTGTTTTAATATACTATAAAATCATAAAAAAGTATTTAAGTAGTTTCGCCATATATTAAAAGTCCAATATATGATAATTTGCAATCGTAATAAATGTTGGGTGTTTTAATTTAAATGTCCAAAAGCTCTTATTTTGTTCGATCTGGCCACAATGGAAAATGTTATAAAAAACGCTTATTTTGAGGCGCTCTCACACTGGAATAAGTTGGGCATCCCATTATCCCTGCTAGGTACAATAAAATGTCTACTGCAACACCAACTTACTGGCCAACAGATCAACTTAAAACACCAAATCTTATTGATTATTTCATTACCAAACATATCTCTTCAAATTATATGTGCATAGAAAACGGTTTGGATATGACTTCTGACCATTCACCAATATATTTAACACTACACGAAAGTGTTGTTATTTAGAAACCACCACTTACGCTTCAAGGTATTCCTTTATCAAGTACAACATTCTCTAAATTTAAGATTTTACATAGAGACATTTTTTTGTGACTCGAGACGATTTTTCAATTCAGTACGTGAAATTCACAAAAATCTCTCATTTGGAAACGAACAGATCTAATCAGCTATCACATTTCGTTATTTAGAGATGTACATACATAAGTATGTATGTAATATACATATATAAAACCTCAATGAATATAAACATGTCGAACAATGATGAAACTTTTCATAACGCAGGCAAAAAGCATATTTACTAAACAAAGTAAAAATAAAATATTGACTTTGAATTCTGTATTTACGAAATTAATTTGAAATTGATTTATTTTTACCTCTTACGTATTTAAGTTGTTTGCAAAATATCCATGGTGTTCTCTACAAATGAAGTGTACGTACATATAGTATATTCAAAATGGCAAACAACAAATTTTACTAGTTTTGTGACCACGCTTCCATCAGGTGACGAATTTGAGGAGTCCAATCGCATTTTTTTATTGAGATTACTAGCTGCAATCTTTAATATACGTTTCTGTTCACTCGAGTTATGTGTACACTACCACCCCATCTAGACACCACACAACAAAATATTATAAATTGGTCAAAATAAAAGATTAAAGAAAAACAGGTAAACATTACTAGAACAAAAGAAACAAGTAAAGATAAAGAACAAAAGAAAATAATGCAAATGCATACAAACATGTTTTGGTCCTAATGTTTGACTGTAAGGAAAACGTCATGCAATGCAAATAAATATATATGTAACGCTTTTAAGAAGTTAGAAAACTATTTTGAGTCTCCTTTTGAGTCTGCCAATAATCTTGGAATTGTTTTGGCTAGTCAGTTAAGTGCTGACGTTATTGAAATTTCAAGAGAAGATATTGATTATAAATATTTTTGCATTCCTCACGTCGAACAGTTTCTTCTCATTCCTCTTTTGCATCATCTCTTTCACGATTTTTCGCAACAGCCCGCACATTCTGCTTAAATGATTTTAATAACATAAATTTAATACAAATTTTAATTTTACATGAGCTCTACAAGCAATATGTTTGGCGAATCAATCTTTGAAAGCCAAGAAGAAAATTGGAAGAAAACAGAAATATAAGACAGTCGTGTTCCATTAATAATATTTAAATATTTATTTCAGATCATCAGATATTGATCCCAAGGAAGTTATATAGTATAAAAGACAACGTATCAACAACCTCAACCCCTTCACAAGATAAGGAGAATGTACCAACTCAAGAATTAAATACCATTCTAAACGAAATTCTGGAAAAGCAGAGGGAAATATTGGATAAGATACATTCTTTAGAATCAAATGTAAGTAAATGTTCTATAAGTTTTACAATTTAGATATTAATGCGGCTCTTTTTTAAAATACATAGCAACAGATATTATTCGATACATTAGGTTCACTAAATAATGGACAAGTGTTGATAACAGGGAATCAGAAACAAATCACGCACAAATTGGAAACAGTGGAACAAAAAGTAAATATTTATATATAAAGATATAATTACAAATAAAATAATTTATTTGAATTTTCACAGTCTATAGATAGAGCGGAAATGCTAGAACAGAGTTCCCTTATTAGGGAATGTAAGGTGCATTTAAAAAAAATTGAGCGATCGGTGTGCCTCATGACCGGAGAGGAAAAAGACGAGGCTCTCGACCAGGTAGCAAGTCTTTTACCTATTCAAAACTTTGAGGGATGTTTGGAAGTGGAAGAAATGTTAGAGAAACCTGAGTTCGCACAATCTATGGTAAAAAACATTATTTATAATATCAACATCTTAAACATTACTATTTACATTTATATATTATTATTTTACAGATCAGTTATGTCCATAAACTTAAAGCGACATCGGAAAATATTGAAAATTCTTTCAAATATATTTATTTATTTATTAGGAGTATTAAACCTAATTTAAAAAAAAAAAAGAGAGTACGAGCTATTAAAGCCATCGACTCTGAACAAACAAATATCTTAGGTTACTTGCTAAATATAAAGTTATATTTTATTTTGTAGATAACAATCAGTAATAAAATTATAAATGCTTATAATATTTGCAAACGAAGGAAGTTTTTACAATTCTTGATAGTTCGGAAAAAAGTTGTGCTTTTGCCTAATATGTACTCGCTAAAGCCGAACATTCGTTAAAGATGTGATGAAGTGATAGCGTGCTTGCGCAGAGAGGGCAAGGTGGTTTTTCTTTGCCAGTAAGAAGGTGCTGATGTGTGAGTTGCGTGTGGCCAATCCTTAGACGTGTGAAGATGGTATCTTGTAGGCGAGATATATCCCTAGGATACACGACTTTTGTCCTTGTGGGATTGAAGGTAGAGTACCGATGTTCGAAACGTTTCCATTCCGTAAGTTGAATTCCGTGAACGTAGCGGTCCAGCATATTACAGAGGTTATTTCTGTCGTGTGGCTCATATTGTAGGGTTGGCGCTGATTCAAAAAATCGAGCTGCGTGGTCTGCATGTTCGTTTCCCATAATACCAACATGTCCTGGTACCCAGAGTAGTGCAACTTTATGACTGTATTTAACGCACAGGTCACGAATATTCGAGATAAGTAAGGCAGTGTTGCGAATGTTACAAACAGCAGATAGACAAGAAAAGCTGTCCGAACAAATAACAAATTTGCCTTTGCTATGTATCGCATATTCTAGTGCTTTGAAAACGGCAAAAGCCTCGGCTGTAAATATCGACGAGTAAATAGGAAGAATCCCGCCTGTAATAACTTCTCCATTTGGTTTGGTGAGAGCAAAAGCTGTGTTTATCGCTTTGGACCCGTCTGTGTAAATTGCAGTCCAATTGTTTTCTTCATAGATTTTCATTAACTCTAAGAAGAGTTTCTGAAATACTAATTTACTGGTGTTACTCTTTTTGAAGGTGTGCAGGAACATGTTAATAGTTTCTTTTTTTAACAACCACTCCGGCTGTTTGTTGACCCTCTTGTACTTTGGTGGCGGATATATGTTTAAGTCTTTTCCGTATTTGATACAACGGCGTAAAGTGGATTTTAGCCTGAAGTTCCGTTTATGTCGTGACGCGTAAATTACGGTTTTATGTAAGCTGGCATTTGAAGAGTATATCAGTTTTGGAATTAGTTGCATCGTCCGTTCGTATACCCTTTCCTTTATTGTTGGTAGGCCACATTCCGCCAAGATACATTTAATAGGTGATGTAGGGAAAGCGTTTATACTTCGACGGCTCGCTGCATGATAAGGAGGTTCCAAAAGTTTCAAATTAGAGTTTGCGCACCATCCAAAAATAGGTAAACCATAGTCGATTTTAGCGAGTATTAAAGCTCTTGTAGCGTTTATTAGAGAGTTGGGATGAATAAAAGATCGTTTACTAGTTAAATATTTTATTATGTGTAGTCTTTTTGTTAAGTTATTTCTTAGGTTAAGACATTGATACCGAAAATTAAATCTTTTATCAAAATATACTCCTAAAATATTTAAATTGCTTACGGATTCTATTACAATATTTTCAAAAACTAACTGTGGATATATACATTTTGTTTTTTTACAAATATGTAGTAATTTACATTTTGCAATGGAAATTGTTGCACCAGATTTCATGCCCCATTTCTTAAACTCTGTTAGTATTTTCTTAAAAATATTGTTAGCTGTTTGGGGATTTTTTATATTGCAATAAATAATAGCGTCGTCCGCGTACATAGTGAGTTTAATGCCTTTAGTTTTAAGGCATATTTCAGTTAATTTATCAAAAGCTATAATAAAAAGCATCACCGATAGTGGCGAGCCTTGCGGTATACCATTTTTGAGAGGATACAAACTAGATAGAACATTGTTTATGCGAACCTGAAATTTTCTTAGGATCATAAAAGCTTTTACTATTTTAAAAACTTTTGGACCTGTCTTCCAAGCTGCTAATTGGCTTAGCACTGCATGAATTCCTATGCGATCAAAAGCTCTCTCGAAATCGGTGACCAAGATAGTCGCATGGTTTTTGGTGGAGAGAGTGTCAGATACAAAGTGTTGGAGTTGAATAAGTGAATCCATTGTACTGTGCTGATGTTTGAAAGCCGTTTGGTTGTGATTTATAAAATTATTTTTTGTAGCAAACCATGAAAGTCGCCTAGCAATGATTTTCGAAAATTTTACTTAAGCAGGATAGCAAGGAGATTGGTCTGTAAGAAGTAGTTAGGCTCGATGGTTTATTTGGTTTAATAATTGGGATAATGGGGGCTATCCGCCAGTTTTGTGGATAGAGTCCTTTGTGGAAAATTATATTATACAGGCAGAGTAGTCTTTCTTTAGCAACTGTAGGTAAGTTTGAAAGCATCGGGTAGGATACCCTATCAATGCCTGGTGTTTTGCCTTTAGCATTTTGTAATGCAGACTCTAGTTCACGGAAAGTAATATCGCACTCTAAGCTTCTTGCTAATGCGGAGAGATTCGTTGGTGTATAGGTGGCAGATAACCAATGTTGTTTATCTGCGATATATTCAGCAGAAAAATTACTATCTTGTGAATATGTAGACCAGATATTGGCGAAGGTTGCCGCAATATCTGCGGAATTCGTCAGAATACTTTGATTTGTATTAATGAAATTAATACGGTTGTGAGGGTGTGAATACTTCAAAACTTTTCCTTTTAGCCGTCTTTACAGCTTTTTTAAAGAGGGCGTTTGCTTTTTAATAATTATTCAGGTTATATTCAGACATTGTTATCTTGAAAGTATTCCAGTATTCATTTTTTTTTGTCACGCATATGACCAAGATCTTTATTCCACCAGATCGGAAAAACTTTTGAAGACTTACGTTTGGTTTGAGGGATCGACTTATTTGCCGCAGAACCAATCAGATTTGTGAATGCAGTAGTGGCTTGGTTGATGTTGTCGATTGGAGTGGTGGGTAAACTTCTTAAAATTTCTCTTCGAAATATATTCCAGTTTGCGCGTGAAATAATAAATTTTTGGGAGATGCTTATATTTTTCAAAGTGGAAGTTTGTTTGAAGTGAAATCGATATATGAAAGTGGTCACTACCTCTGAGAATAGAGAAAGCTTCCCAACTGATTCTGGGGGAGAGTTGGGGAGAGGATAGGGAAAGATTGACGCTCGTTAGGGAGGAATGGGTAGAAAAATGTGTGGGGGCGCCATTGAATTGGGTTGCTGTTCAATAAGAAATTCTCTATGAATGCACCCCTTGTGTTTGATTTTCGGAAACCCCAAAGTGTATTCCACGCGTTGAAGTCCCCTGTCCATAAAACCGGTGGGGGTAGTTGGGAAAGTAAATCTTTCAAATCAGTTTCGGTAAAAAATTGCTGGGGTGGTATATACGTATTAATGGTAGTAAAGCTAAAATTTAAATTGATTTTGAGAACTATTGTTGATAGTGTGGAATTTAAATCGATAATTTCATGTGGCATGATTTTTTTTATTAAAATGCAAACGCCTTGCTTATTGCTTTGGATGTTTTGTAAATTCGAAAAATAACCGCTGTATTGCCTAGGACAGGAAATATTGTTACTGGGAGTAACTGAGATATGTGTTTCTTGAACACAAATAACGTCTGGGTTTTGCTCTTTTATGAGTAATAGGAGTTCATCATAATTGTTGTTGTTTACTGTTTATGTTCTACTGGATGATTTTAAGCGTCATTAATAAGACAGAGAGAAAAAAAAATTATTTGTTTATCTGTAAATAGTATGTTCGGATATCGTTTGTATTAAATTTCATCTTCGGATGTAATTAATTCTTGAGTGTTGGAAAGAACTAGAGAAAGGGATGGAATAGGTTCGAAAGGTAGGGATTGGAATTGAGAAGACGGAGAGAGTGGTGGGTTTGTTTGGTATGGTGAAGTCGTTTGAGTGGATGGCTTGTATTGAGAAAGAAGTGGGCTATTATTAGTGGTGAGGTTAGTGGTGAGATCATTACAGGCAGAGAGTCTTGGTGGACTATCAGAGTTTATGGAGCGGCGAGAGAGGTTAGTTTCGTTTGTCCGTAGAGTCGTTGAAATGTTCCTTTCTAATGCTTGAGTGCATTCCACTATGGGCGATTTGAAAATATTGGTTTGCTGTAAAGAAGAAATGCTTTTTGATTGAGTGCTATTTTTGGTGATTTTTGGTGAACTTGATCTTTGAGTGTTGCTGGGAGAACTAATGTTGTTAGTGTTTATGGTGGTGGAAGAGTCAACGTTAGTGTTTGTTGTTTCGATATTTTTGTTGGAATTGGACGCTATTGAAGCATATGTGTTATTGGAAAGAAAAGCTGGTGTTGTTTGTTCTTTATGGATTTTTATTGCTTCGCGCGTTGAACATTTTTTTAGTGTTTTAATTTTTATTATCTCCTTTGCTTGTAAGAATTTGATACAGTCTTTGGAGGATGATGCGTGTTGTTGGAAGCAGTTGATGCAAAAAATGCGTTCGCAATCAGATGGGGCATGGGGGGAGTGAGCAATTAACACAAAGAGGGGAACGATTACAGCGCTTTGCTGTATGACCAAGAAGTTGTCAATAGAAAGAATATATTGACGTAGCAAAAGTTTGCACCAAGCAACGTCAATTTTATTAGGTAACTTGTAGAGGTTGAAGGTTAGTAACAAAACCCCCGAAGGGTGCGGTTTTCCTTCAATAAACTTATTAAATTTAAATACTGACACGACGCCTTGAGAGCTGAGCTCATTTACTATCTCCTCCTCTGAAACGTTGTTTAGAATTGGACCAAATATCGTTCCTTTTACTTGGTTGAGAGACTCGTGTAGAGTGGCTGATATTGAACAAATGTTGGGCAGTTCTTTTAATTTCAGGAATTTTTTTGCAATATCGTTATTCTTGACAAGCAGAAGTAGTTTACCATCTCGAAGGGTAGATATGGAGTGAACGTAATCACTAATTTGCTTAATAGCACGATAAATGGCAAAGCAGGAATAGTAGGAAAGGGGTTTGGCCGAGTCACTAGCTTCCATCACTACAAATTTGGGGTCGTCAACTTTTATATCTGGGAGTTCTGGAAAATCCATAACCGAAACACTTTTACCAGTTTTACGTTTTTTTTTTACCAGGTCCTGTATCGAATACGGCGAAACGATTCGCCTCGATAATTTGAGGCCCAGAGGCCATTTTGCACGAGAAACACTGTTGCGCACTTTTAAATAGGATTCTGCGCGCGAACAGTAAAAGAAGAAAGTAAGTAAGAACGAATTAACCGTATATAGAAGATCCGAAAAGAATAAACAGAAAATGTCGAAAAAACACTCGAAATGCGAAAGACACGACTTATCGGCGCGAGAGCTAGTCGATGACTGTTTCAAATATGTATATATTTGCAGACAGCCTACTAGAGTATTTCAATTTTGATGGAAGAGGAGAAAAACAAGCATTATGTAAGCTAAGAACTTCGAAGAAGTTTTAAGAGGTAAATAAGTTTAATGTAAAAGCGATATAAAACTATTTTTAATTAATTTCAATTTTATAGTCGTTTACCAGCCACAAGGATCTTTCAATTTGGAAAAGAGTATACGGAGATCTATTGAACGGGGTCACCACCGAAATAACCAAAAAAAGTATATTAATAGGAAAAGAAACAATTAATATAATTTTTCACTAATTTAATTTTATTTTATTACCATTATGATTTTGAAACATGAATTATATGATTTAAAATTAATGAATTATTGTGATTTAATAATAAGATATGTAAATATGTAAACTTTGAAACATGAATTATTGTGATTTGAAATATGAATTATTATGATTTAATATATTATAATGTAAAATATATTTAAAAAGAAATTTTATAAGATATCGAATTTAATTCTGATGTAATTATTTTTATTATATAGAGTTATATTAATTTTTTACAACATTTTTGATTTAAATGTTATTTTAATATTCAGATTATAAATGAATAAAGATAAAACTAATTTGAACAAAAAAAATGTGTCATTATTGAAAGATTTACAGTCATAAATGACAAATTGCAGCTATGTTAGCTTTTCAGTCATTATTGACAATTTTCAGCTTTGACAGATTTGTGGTCAGCAATGAACCAAGAAAAAGCATGAGAGTAAGCAGTAGAGATATATACTGATTTAATTCCTAATACCAGTGTGTTAAAGAGAGATGCAAGCTCACACGCATGCGTTTGTTTACATCAGTTTTTTCACTAGGCCATTAAAAAATGATAGAAACTTTGTTCTGCACGCTGACTCAATTTCTTTCAGCTCTGACAGTCAAATGTACGTTCAGCTGACTGTCAGTGTTCTTGTAGGGCACATTATCAAAATACTATCTAATAAATACAGCATCTATTGTTGTTCCATCAGAGAACGTATATTATAGAGAAGGTTCACGACGCCGAGAATTTAGGGATATTTCAATTTTGGGATATTACCTGTTTTGGATGGGTGCATTTCACCACAGAAAATTATTAGCGCATTTCACCATTTAACATCAGGGGCACGACAATAACAGAACTGAGTAGTTATTAGAGCCAATGGGAAAAAATATGTTAATTTCAATGTTTAGAAATGTACGCTTACAGATTCCCTTTTCTACTATGCGCAAACGATGCTGCATATAATTTATAGATCGGTATACATATGTACATATGTTTGTTATGAAAGCACATAAGTGTGTACATACATATGTATGTATGTATATATTTTAAGATTGAGCTATTTTATGATGAATTGCATAAAATGTTTGCAAATATATAATTCAATAAGATTTGTATTACTACCTAAATATGCATTTTATATAGGTTTGGTACGACATACATATGTATATTTATATAAACTTTTCAATATCATGTTAAAAGACCAAGCGGTCGCACATTTGTCCATATATAATTATGTGTGCATGTAAACAAATATGACAAACCATACGCATAATGTTTGTAAATTTGTCTACATGCAACATATGTACTTATGTAAATATGTACACTCAATGCTTCATGCGAAATCTACGTTGACGCGGACAACCAATGGCAAAGCTCAAATTTTTGGCTTTCATGTCAAAGAGTCAATTTGTCGAAAGAATGACGCGACGCAAAGCTTCACAACATTGTGTTGTGGGTAGAAAATCCGAGCTGTGCCGAAAACACAAACGAACGATCGCCAATTGCCACTGCTTCCCTTGCCGCTGTACCAGCTTCGCCGGCAAACCAGCGCAGATATATACATATGTTTGTGTGTGAGCTTGCATACATATCGAAGCAGATTTTTGCGAGTCACGGAAAAATATTTTAGACAAATATTGTAAATCGACAACGGCTATGTTGCCACTTTTGTCACTTCTTTCTGTGAAGAATCATCAGAAAGTTGTTCAATTTATGATTTTTAGCTTTTGCCATCGTCGCGAAAAGACGCTTGTTGGCAAAGGCATGTTCGGGGAGATGTAATGGTATTTGTTTTTATGAATGAAGCAAGTTTGCCTGTTGAAAGTGTGCTTGCGTTCATGAATGAAAATATTGTTGTTGTGTGTTTTTCTACAAAGTTGGGCATCGACTTGGCTGCCATATTGACTTGTGACGCTGCTGATGCTACTTGAAACCATTGTTGTTTTTGTAGAACAATATTCGTAGTTTTTGCGGGTGACATATCTACATGTGAACGTATGTATAAGTATGTATGTTGTGTATGCATTATTTGTGTGGGAATGTCATGCACACATATTTACATGTGTACTCATATTTGTATGTTGGTTGGTATACATTATTTGTTCGGCAATGTCGTACACATATGCATGTACATACATACATATAGAGCAGTGCGCGCACACTTTTTACTGATAAATGATATTACGATTTGAATTTGAATTGTACTTACATACATATGTGCATATGTAATTATGTATGCGCTGATATGTAGATGCGTATGAAAATTATATGAAATATTATTGTAATATGTATATTAAGTTTTTATGATATTATGATATTATCTCATATACATATTCATACATATGTATATTATATTTACAAACATATTCATATACATATGAAATTATAATATATTCTCAAACATAAGTAATATTTTAATAAATAACTCTTAATTGCATATTAACTACAAATATTGTTTTGAAAATAGCATAATTTAATTAGAATGATATATGTAAATTATGCATATATTCATAGAAATACGCAAAATGATAGTCACATCGATTAACATGATGGCATGTGAGCATATACAAATATAAGCAAAAGGCCAACATACGTCTGTAATAGCAATGCATGTTTCTGAGCACAATTTTCATTAAATGCTCAGCTCTGTTCACGCGCCACTGTTAAGATTTCTCCTTCTTAGCTAGCTGTGGTGAAATGCACTCATCGCATTTTGTTAGCTTTTGACAGTTTACACGCCTGTCCGTTGTTGGACCTTCTCTATAAATTTACGTTCTCTGGTTCCATATCTTGTAGTACATTCTCTCGGATTGTTGTTTATTTCCAACTGAAATTCTTCTTGGAGGAACGATATTAATGGCATATACCCATATCGATATGATTGTCGCCGTGGCGATGCAGGCCGTGCAGAGAACGTTTATAATAGAGAAGGTTCACGGCGCGAAGAACGTAAAAATATTTTTCGCTAACTCGGTCGAGATGGAAGAGTTTCACCACTGCCAGCTCGGCAGGAGAAATTTTAACATTTTCGCTTGAACAGAGCTGAGCATGGAATAAAAATTATGCTCAAAACTATATATTGCTGTTACAGACGTATGTTCGCTCTTTTGCTTATATTTTTATACGTTTATATGCAAACATGTGTATTCGTATGAATTCTTTTTGTGCATATTAATGAATACATGTGCAATTGAATACATTTGAATTAGATTACTTTTTCAAAGCAATATTCTTAGTTAATGTGGAAATAAAGCCTATTTTTTAAATTATTTTTTGTATTTTATATATTCATACTTACGTGTATACTTCATTACATATGTACATACATATGTATATAACAAACTATCATAATATAGTAAAAAAATTATATATATTATAATAGTGATAAATGTAAATAAATCGTATATTCTATCATTCAAAACTTATATTCACATGTATCATGACCATATGTGTTTATGTTCGCTTTCGCGAATTCAAATCATATTATTACTTATCAATAATAACATGTGCGCGCTGCTCATATGTACATACATACATAAATATGTGCGTATGACATTGGCACAAATAACGCATAAACAAACCTACATACTTGTATACCTATGCGTACACATGCAAATATGTCACCCCCAAAAACTGCAAAACATTGCTTTACAAAAACAACAATCGTTTGATATAGCATCATACATACTTATATGCGTTCACTTGTAAATGTGTCACCCGCAAAAATTACAAATACTGTTCTACAAAAACAACAAATGTCTTAAATAGCATCAGCGGCGTCACAAGTCAATATGGCAGCCAAATGTAGCAAATCTTACAGCAGGAACAATTTCATTCATGAACGCAAGCGCACTTTCAACAAGCAAACCCGCTTCATTCATAAAAGCGACCACCTTCACATCTCCCCGAACAAGCCTTTGCCGACAAGCGTCTTTTCGCGACGATGGCAAAATAGTCCAGTCATTAAAATAAGTTGTATTACAAGTATTAAATACAAGTATTTACAGACATATAAATGGGTATATCGAATTCCGAGATTCTTACCTAATTTAAGCTTAAATGACTGGACTAAAAGCTAAAAATCATAAATTTAACAATTTCTAACATTTGTATGAGAAGGATAAAGCGACAACCCCGCAAATATAAGTATTCAAATATATTATAATAAAATTGACAACATAGTTTATTTGTCGATTTTCAAGTCAAGAAATATGTCAAAGAAAATATTCAATATTTCTCTGATTTATGTGTACAGTGGCTGCCTTATTACATTTTTATTTTTAACAAACCACAAAATTCTGTATATTTGATTGACATAACCGGGATTGACTGTATTTGTCAAGGAATGTAAAAAATATTTTTACGCGGCTTGCAAAAATTTGCGTCGATATGTATGCATACATATTTACGTTGGTTTGTTGGAGAAGCTGTTACAGCGGCAAGGGAAGCGGTGACAATCGGCGCTCGTTCGCTTATTTTTTCGGCACAGCTCGGATTTTCTACCAACAACACAATGTTGTGATGCTTTGTTGTCGCGTATGTCCGTTGACAAAACGTGAGCTTCGGCACTTGGTTGTCCGTGTCAACGTAGATTTCGCATGAAGCATTGAGTGTCATATTTGTTTACATGCACGCATACATACATTATATAAGTACATATGAGCACATGTGCGACCGCTTGATCTTTTAAGAACTTTTAATGAAAATGTGTAAACTAATCACCATAAATCTATTTATATTAATTATTTGGTTAATAATACATACCTTACTCTATTATATATTTTTAATGATTTTATGGAATCATCATGAAATACATTGGCAAATTTTAACATACCTATGCACATACTTACATATGTACTAAGTATATGCTTTGATACCAAATACTTATATACGGATCCCATATAAATTATATGCCGAGTCGGTTGCGCATGGAAAATAAACGAATCTGTAGGAGTAAATTTGTTTACATTGGAATTAGCATTATTTTTCCACTTAACACTGAAAATGTTCAATTCTGCAATTTTCGTGGTGAAACACGCTTATAATTTGTCTGTGGTGAAACTCCCTCATCTCTGTCGGCTTATTAAGGACAGCAACTCCATGCCTGGCTCAGGTATGGCCAAAATGGGTGCGCCTTTGAAAACATGCCCTGTGGTAAGGGATCTTGCGAGCGCACAGTGAATCGACTCTTGTTTACAATTACACAATTTTTCACAATTAATTTGAAGCTTTTTACAGCTGATTCCCATATTCACCAATATGAGGAGCGCTTATGTAGACGCGATAAGAGTGACCTTTGCTTTTTTGTAAGTCCAGAAGCGTCACAGTATCGCATAGGGAACATAGCGATTCCTTAACGTTAATTTTGAGTTGTCCTATATTGTATTATAGGTGTCGATTTTTCGACTTTTTGGAAAATTTGTAATTTGACAAGTAGTAGTGCGCCACCGCTTAAGTATTCGTTCTGGATTGTGTGTTTTTTTCCCATTATGGGCGAAAGCCTTCCTGCAGGGCCGAATAGTGTTATGTGCTTTTAATATATTGACTGTCAGAGGTAACTCTGACTTTGTTTTTTATACCGATTTGTGGAGTGTTTCAAAATTGTGGCTCTAGTGGTTGTCGTACGACGTACCGGCCATTATGTGATCGTTTAGTTGTGGCTTTAGAGAAGTCTTCACAATACTGATCTTCAAAAGTTTTGTTAGTTATAAAGGGAAGTTTCCTTAACTTTTGAAATGTCCTCAATTGAGAGTTAAGGTATTGATTTGATTTTTTCTCAACTTGTTGGTATGGTAACTACTTCACTTTGTGTTTCGCTGTGCAGCGTTTGAGCATTTTGTGCCTTTGAGCAACATGTTGTCTCTTGGCAATTTTTCGAATTTTGGATTTCGGGATTTGCTTTTGCAATTATACCCGTGGTTCTTTGTGTATAAGCGCTTCTTTGAGATGAATTGGGGTATGTGCTGTAAAGAAGCATTGAATGATGTCGTTTTTGACAATATAAACAATTAAATTTGCTTTTGCACGTGACAGGCTTTTGACCTGACAAAATTATTTCGTTCGTTAATATTTAAGTTTTTTAACCTCTCACAAGATGTAAGTTTATGCCCTCTTTTACATAGTTCGCATGACGTTTGTTTTCTTTGTTCTGATGTGAAAGTTTGTGTTTTGTAAAATCTTTTGTTTAAATTTTTATTGCTCCTAGCTTGGGGTCTATTTAAGCTTCCATTTTGGTCGTGTTTAATGTTCTTAGTTTTCTTTATTCTAACCTTTCCGCAATTTCATATCTGGTGGTGAGAAAATCTTCCATTTGTTGCCACGTTGGGCACTTTTTTCGTGATGAGAGCGATTGCTCCCATAGAAGTAACGACTTTTCTGGTAATGCGGCGGTGCAAATGTTTACCAGAATTGGGTCCCAGCTGTCTGTGGGAATATTTAGTGTCGATAGAACCGACAAACAATTTGAAACAGTGTATTCTAGTTTGATGAATTCTACACTTGTTCCTTTCTTAATTTTTGGCAAGTTCATTAGTGTCGTTACTTACTTATCGACCAGTATTCTGTCGTTTTCATATCTAGCTTTTAAAGCTTCCCAAGCCAAATTGAAATTGTCGTCATTTAATGCAAGCTGTTTGACTATTTCGCCTGCTTGACCTTTAGTTTTGTATCTGAGGTGATACGATTTTTGCGCATGTGGTAATTGAGGATGGTTTATGTACACGACCGTGAACATGTCTCGGAAGGACGGCCATTCTTTTTAACCTCCGTAAAAGGTTTCTGTGTCACATGCGGGCACCTCGAGTTGGATGCCTGAACTTGCCGCTTGATATTGTCGCATTTGTGGCAGCTCTACTCTCGGGTGTGGAGTAGGTGCAATTGCTTTAATTGATTGGAGATCATAGCTTTCGTTTCTTCATATTGGTCTAAGCAGTTTTCGTATATTGCGGTAGCAGATAATCAGAGTTTTCGTGAATCGGTGAAATGAATTTAACAACCTGTTTTGAGCGTATGGCTGCTGCAGCTGTATTTTGATTTGTGTCATTATGAACCATTTTTTATATACTAAAATATTTCTCAAACGAATTAAATTTTCCTCAGAATAAACTGATTTGAATAAGGAAATTGAATTGAAACTTTTTAGGTAAATGTTTTTATTTTTATTTTAGGTTGCTAACAAACGAATATGTTATTTCGTGTTGTTATGACTGTTTTTATTTATTTGCAAAATAATAATATTTATTAATTTTACTTTAGTTCTAAGTTTGCAAATATCCGCACTTTTAATTTATAAACACCTTTTATGTCCTTATGTTAGTATTTGGGTACACCCTAATACGTGTACTCGTTTATACATATGTACGTATGCAGGTACTTATGTTTTGTGCGATTGAGAGCTCGTTAAAGAGATCAATGTTGTTTTTACATAAGTATGCACGAATTGTTAGTATGTATTTCTGATTATGCATTGTTTGTAAGCGATTGAGAGCTTGTTAGAGAGATCAATTCGCTTTTTGTACGCAATCCTGCTTGTTTTTGTTTGTCAAAGAACAAGAGGTATTGCCGAATAGATGCCAATGTGGACTTTGAAATTTTTATGTGTTTTAATATATGTATGTATGTTTGCATATACAGTGTTCGCAAATTATGTAGATTTTGTTTTACTGATTTTTTGTATTCTGTTTTCAACCAAAAAGATAAAATTAGGGAACATTTTTTTTCCTTTACCGACGTGTTCTAAGTGAACTTTAAAACGGCCTTTTTTTAACTTTAAGACTACGTATTTTTTTGTACTAATACCCCGTGTTGGGTATAATGGTACCGAGTGATTGTTTGCCGTCTATATGTATGTTCGCACTGCGAAGAGAATGCGAAGGCGAAATGAAGAATGTGCAGGCATTCTCCCGTATGCACTATGTATATATTTTTGTATGTAAATATATAAATATTATCGCATTAGAAAATTTGCATATATATATGTATGTGTTTTTTTTGTTTTGTTTTATATGTTATAATTTTGATTAATGTTTGTGCCTTTGCTTATTTGGTTTATGCAATCCTGCTTATTGTTTTGTTAAACATATGAGGTATTGTCGGAACGTATTGTAAGTTAATACTTGAACTTTTTTTTTGCTGTGGAAATATTTAGTGTGTTTTAACACAACCGTAAGCATTTATCGGCATCAATAATTTGTTATATACAAATATTACCAAACTATTTTGCTTGTTAAAAGATTTTGGTGATATTTTTTTTCTATACCAACGGAATTTTGGTTAGATACACAAATTTAATTTTTTGCTTTTGAAACATACATACATATAAGCAAATATATAAATATTAGAGGGAATCGATACAACTCACTTTCCGCTAGGGAACTATGAAGGTATGTATATGGATATTTGTACGTGCGTGTGCTTGTGCTTGTGCTTTTGGCTTTTTCTTCCAGTCCTTTGATGTGCTTGTTGTTGCTTGATGTTTTCAGTTTCTGTTTGATTATTTCGCGACGCTCTTTGCAGTTATGTATTTTGTTGGTTTTTCTTGCGATTCGCACCCGCAAAATATTATTTTAGTTTGTATTTCGCGCCTGCTCTTTTATTATAGTTTTATTGTTTTTCACTGCACTTTTATGGATGTTTGCATGTATATATCTATATTTGTTTTACTGATCGCGCCTAATTTATGTTTTTTTTTTGTGTTTGTAAAGTATTATATATTTTGTTTTTGTAAGTTTATGTTTTTGTCAATACAATTATGGTAATTGCATACAACGTTTATAATAGAGAAGGTTCACGGCGCGAAGAACTTAAAAATATTTTTGGCTAACTCGGTCGAGTTGGAGGAGTTTCACCACTGCCAGCTCGGCCGGAGAAATCTTAACAGTTGCGCTTGAACAGAGCTGAGCATTGAATAAAAATTATGCTCAGAACTATACATACATATATTGCTGTTACAGACTTATGTATGTATGTTAGCTCTTTTGCTTATATTTTTATACGTTTATATTCAAATATGTGTATTCATATATGTTTAAATGAGTTAAGCCTCCCCCACTCTATCCGGGAAAAACTGGCGCACCCTAGCACAACTCAACTCCGCTGAGAAGAACACCATACTTAACATCGGAAAACAACATGCACTAATACAACACACCTGGGGACAAATTGCATTTCACCACAGCAGATGACAATTATCTAATTAACAAAAGGATTTGATCATCGCTGCTTTTCCACTTTTTCGTTTACACACTGCGCCGCGTCAACACTATCTTTGACTCCGATCGACAGCCTTCCGCCCGCGCCGACTTACAGCGATCCAACAAATTGGATATTAACTCAATAAAACCATAATTTTATGTAATATCAAACAAAATAAAGGACAATTGCAAATATATTGTACGAGGGTTGCTATATATATTCTGGCCTAGGGCAACACTAAGTGTTGCCAGGTGCAATCTGACATTTCCATTGGAAAGTTTGACATTTTTTAGCATAACATCACTCAGAACATTTTGTCATTTAATCGTGCATTGTTTTATTTACAGGGAATTAAAAAATTCATCTCGGCCAAAAAATGGATTTAACTCGTGAACATTTTCGTGCGATCATTTTTCACAACTTTCGACGTGGATTATCACGACAAGAGTGCATCGATGAACTAAAATCTTTGTATGGCTATAAAGCACCATTCTATAGCACTGTGAAAAACTGGCACAACGAATTCAATCGTGGCCGACTCTCGCTCAAAGACGAATTCCGTGAAGGTCGTCCAAAAACATCCGTTGTGCCAGAAAACATCGATGCCGTACGTGAACTGATATTGCAAGACCGTCATGTAATATACCTTCAGATAGAGGCATGCCTATGCATTTCTCCCACCAGCATACATTCGATATTGCATGAACACCTGGCCGTAAAAAAGGTTTGTTCTCGTTGGATCCCGCACAATTTGACAATCGCTCAAAAAAAGGCTCGTGTGGATTGGTGTAAAGAAATGCTGAAAAAATACGATCGCGGTGCTTCAAAAGACGTTTATAAGATCATCACAGGTGACGAATCATGGATCTATGCGTATGAGCCCGAAACAAAACAGCAATCGACAAAATAAAAAAAAAAAAAAAAAAAAAAAATTAAAAAAACATGTTCGTTGATAAATATGCCTATTTACATTATTAGGCCAGAAATATATATAGCAACCTAAGCAATAAATACACTGTTTTTTCCTTTTAATTGCTCACGGGAGTGTGAGTGCAAGTCGAAACATTTAAATACAGTGGTTTGTATTCCTATAAATTGGGTCAACATTTAACTAATATAAATTCTTTTTGTGCATATTTATGAATAGATACAGGTGCAATTGAATACATTTGAATTAATTAACTTTTTCAAAGCAATAACAATATTGCTTATTTTTTAATTATTTCTGATATTTGATATATTCATGCTTATGTGTATGCTTCATTATATACATACATATGTATGTATGTATGTATGTAAATACTAAACTATCATAATATATTAACAAAATTAAATATATTACAATAGTGATAAATGTACATAAATCGTATATTTTATTATTCAAAACTTTGATCCACATGTATCATGACCATATTCACTTCCGCGAATTCAAATCATATTATCACTTATCATTAACAACAAGTGCGCTCTGCTCATATGTACATATGTAAATATGCTCGCATGACATTGTCACACAAATAATGCGTACACAAACCCAATAAACAATTGCGTAAATGTTTCGTAAATCTGCGCTAAAATAAACTTATCTACAAACATTTGAGTAAACTTACTTACAAATGTGAGAAATAAGTTTAATTATAAGTTTACTTATCTTATATTTGTAAGTTTAAAATAAATGCGTTGAAAAAGCGTTTACTTACAAACATAAATGTAAACTTATGATGCAACATTGCAAATCAGTTTACATGTAAACACAAAAAGTAAACCAACCGTTTACCATTTCCCGTTAGTTTTTTCGCCGACTCTCTGACGACTGTTTTTCCTTTTTTGAGTGATCGCAGTTCATAATTATTGAATTTGTGAGATGTAAAGACGTGCGTTTTAAATAGAACAGTGGAAAAGTTAATAACTAAAAATAATTAATTGAAAAATAAGTACATATAAGTATTATTTAGAAGTGTTATAAATAAAATAAAATAAAAAAGGCCTTTACAATATAAAAGGGTAAGTTGCATGTTGTATTTTAAGGCGTTGTTATAATTTTTTTAACTGCTATTCACGGAAAATATGCCACGCATTCTAACTAAGTTTGTTTTTTGCAGGAATACTGGAAATAAGGTGCTTCCAAAACTTAAAAGGTAAATAATATATGGTATTTTTATTTATTATTTCTTATTGTTTTTTTATATTAACATATGTTATACTTAGTTATAAAAATTGCAAATGAGTTCCTTAAAGCGGTACAGAACAGCAAAAACTTTTAGTTGCCAGTTGATGCACTTGTTGTATTCAAATGATAATGAACAGTCGCAACCTACAACCTCCTCAGCTTCACCTAATCCTTGCCCTATCCTATCCACTTCTTCTCCGCCGCGGAGGGAGGAATGTGAATTTCAACTAATTGAACAAAATTTGAGTGAATCAAGTTCTGATTCAGATGAGTTAAGTCCTTCAGAATTTTATGAGCATCAGCCACCAATTGATATCTTCATAGATGAACTTACAACATGGGTTATTGAATCAAACATTTCAAACGATTTGGGAAATAAGCTTTTGAAAATTTTAGACACTAAAATTCCTGGACTACCAAAGGATGTTCGCACATTACAAAAAACTCCAACCGACGCCCCTACTACTTGCTTAAGTGAAGGGCAATATTTCCATTATGGTCTTAAAGATTGTTTGACAGATTTTCTTCAAACAAAATTACATTCACTAACTTCAAATGATTTTGCATTAAATATAAATGTAGATGGCTTACCAATATCTAAAAGTTCAAAGAAAAATTTGTGGCCAATTCTGATAAATATTTATGGTACAGAATCTGTGTTAGTTGTTGGAATTTTTGCCGGTAGTTTTCATCCAATATCTGCTAACGAATATCTAAAACCTTTTGTTGATGAAATGAATGATCTTATTGCCAGCGGACTCCAATTTGATTCAAAAAATTATAATGTTAAATGTCGAGCGTTTATTTGTGATGCACCCGCAAGAGCCTTTATATTAAGCATTAAGGGTCATTCAGGCTACAGCTCTTGTACAAAATGCACCCAGAAAGGCGAACGTCAAGAAAACAGAACAATTTTTCCCTTTCAACCACATCCTTCTAGAACATCAACATCCATCAACCAAAACGGAAATAACCACATCATCGTCGAAGAAGCAGGAACAATTAATAGCTATACATTGGATCCCACATTTTTTGAAGGTAGTCAATATCAATTCAAAGCACCATTGATGCAGCTTTATCCAAATCTATGGGAAGAATCGTCGAGGAGGTAAGAAGCTTGCGGCTAGATATAGCAGAGTTGAGGAATAGCAGAGACAATGTTCCATCAAAAAAGATTATGCCAGCGGAACCTTTAAACACAGTGGAGCAATTTATGGAATTGGAGAGTTTACTCGAGAAGGATGAAGAGTATGCTAAATTTGTAAGTAAATATTTTTTGACTGTTTGAAAGCCAATTTTACAATTTTCATTTTTTGAAGAAATGGGAACTTATGCAAAATATTAAATACACAGAAGCGAAATTCGTCAGAACAGCTTGGCGCTCATTGGTATCCGATGAATGTGCTCAACATTTTGCTTGGAGTGGAACGTCAGACAAAAAACCTGTCCGCGTCTTAAAAGTATCTATGGCTATCCGAGGTACTTAATAATAAAACTTAATCAACTTTATATTTACATGTGTACTTATATACTTATATATATTTTTAATTTAAATTTCAGATGTCTTCTTACATGAAGTGAAGGGCAATGACACTGAATATACATACATATAAGTGGCACCAAGACGATTTTTCAGTTTGCCAAAAATAGACAAAAACGGAAACATCAAAATGCAGCAAATTATTTATTTTACCTAACTATTTTTCTATCATTTCATTTTTAAAGAATGTTTTTTAAATTTTAATTTTTAGTATAAGTTTAATTTAACTTATCAAGAATTTTTTTAATTTTTAGTATAAGTACATATGTATATATAATAAATAATATTAAATGAATTAAAACTAATAAAGAAAATAATTATATATCTTTAAAAATATATCATGCGATTTATTTTACTACCATTACATAAATGCATTACAACACGTTTACAAATACATTTGAAAATAAACTTACAAGCGGTTGGATATTAATTTAATAAATGCTTACTTTTAAGTTTAAAAATAAGCGATTTTACAAGTATGTGAAAAAGCCCAAAGTAATGTAACGTTTTGGTTCTTTACAAGTTTTTTGTAATTGTTTTGTAATGAAAAACGTAAACTTTTTGTAACGAAAAGGTTTACCAGTGTAAGTTTATTTTAAGTTTATTTACAAATGCGATTGTTTACTGGGAACTTACATACAGATAAGCGCACACATGTAGATATGTCACCCGCAAAAATTACAAACATTGTTCTAGAAAAACAACGATTGTCTCAAATAACATCAGCTGCGACACAAGTCAATATGGCAGCCAAATATTCGATGCCAAATTTGTAGAAAAACACACAACAGCAACATTTTCATTCATGAACGCAAGCGCACTTTCAACAGGCAAACTCGAGTCATTCATAAAAGCAAACACCATTACATCTCCCCGAGCATGCTTTTGCCTACAAGCGTCTTTTCGCGGCGGTTATAAATTGAACAACTTTCTGATGTTTCTTCACAGAATGAAGTGAGAAAAGAGGCAACATAGCTGTTGTCGGTTTATAATATTTGTCAATCCTAAAATATTTTTCCGTGGCTGGCAAAAATCTGCGTCGATATGTATGCACGCTCATACATACACATGCATATTTACGCAAGTTTGTTGGTAAAGCTGTTAGAGAGGCAAGGGAAGCAGTGGCAATTGGCGATCGTTCGTTTGTGTTTTCGACACAGTTTTTTGCAAGCCGCGTAAAAATATACATATACATATATGTATATGTACACTAGGCGTCAAATGAAAGTATAAATGTAGTATATACTGGCAACCTCAGATCATTAATTTACTTCCTACATTTTTGCTTAAGAATAAATTCATAAAGCATTTTATGTAGAAGCACCGTTATGTAAATAAACAGTTGGAGTAATATTTACACTTATTATTTAGTCGAAAAAAATATTTACTGCATCGGGAGTGATTAGTCTTCGCTGGTGAGCCTATGAGTTCGCGTCAAATGAAAGTATAATTTTAGTTTTGGTTCATTTTTTTTCAAGGTAAAACTGAATTTTACTATACACTCAGTCCTTTTTTTACGCGATCTCTTTTTACGCTATTTCACTTTAACGCGGTTATTTTTGCAACGCAAATTCCTTTTTTTACGCGAATTTCTCACTTTAACGCGATTGCTTCATCAAAATAAGCGGCTAAGAATAATTTCCACTACGGATAATGACAGTGATTAAACAGCATTCAACGGTTTTTTCAATAAATCTACCTATTTTTTATTTTCTTCTCTTTTATATATGGTGTTTGTTTTGTATTTTTTATTTTGTTATGAATGAATAAATCTTAAGTCTAAAATTTGAAACTTATTGTATTGTTTTTGAATATTTTTTTGAGCGGAACCAATTCGTCAGTTAATATTGGAAAACTAACCATTTTTACGCGATTAGTGGCAGAACCAAAAATCGCGTAAAAAAAGGACTGAGTGTATATTTAATTCATTTGTATTTATTAAGGGAATGTATGTTATGGTGAAATTTTTTTAGGGGAGAATATAGTATACCGTCCCAGGATTTTAAGGATAAAAAGGATATGGTCGGATAGAGGAGATTATCCTGATCAAGGATATATATGGTTATAGCCGCAGGAAGCTTATAGTTTAAGAGATATTCGCGTTTAAAATATGAAATTTCCAATATTTTAATAACATATTTTCTATATTTAAAATTAATTTTGCACTTATATTTTTCAATTTTATATACACTAACACATCACTAATTCGTTTGTACACATTTATTTTTGTATCATATATTGCAAAAATAGCTTTTATTATACATACATTTAAATTATTGTTGAATTACGACTATTTAATAATAACAAATTAATTTCAAACTGTCAAATCATAAGTGTTACCTTATCGACATCATTTTTAAAAATAAATTTTTCAAATAATAAGTGTTACCTTATAGACATCATTTGTAATAAAGTGAACAGATTATACCCAACTATGAGAATAAACAACCTATAAAAAATTAACCTAGTCGGCCCAACACCGGGGTGTATTACATTTTTTTTTGCGTAGACCTCCTTTTTGCGTGGGCGGCCTTCGGCCGCGCTTCAAAAAAATAACCCTGGTCGAACAAACACCGGGGTGTATTACATTTTTTTCGCGTAGAACTCCTTTTTGCGTGGGCGGCCTTCGGTCGCGCTTCAAAAAAAATAATCCTGGCCAGTCCAACACCGGGGTGTATCAAATTTTTTTCGCGTAGAACTCCTTTTTGCGTGGGCGGCCTTCGGCCGCGCTTCAAAAAATATAACCCTGGTCGGTCCAACACCGGGGTGTACCAAATTTTTTTCGCGTAGAACTCATTTTAACATTGGCGGCCTTCGGCCGCGCTTCAAAAAAAATAACCCTGGTCGAACAAACACCGGGGTGTATCAGATTTTTTTTCGCGTAGAACTCCTTTTTTATTGTTTATCAACGATTATGTTTCCTTTATTTAGGGTATAATATTTCTTTTTATTAGTTTTTTGTTTTAGTTTGTAAAATATTTTAGTACGTTAACACTAATTATTTGACAAATTTATTTTAAAAAATGATGTCGATACGGTAACACTTATCATTTGACAGTTTGAAATTAATTTGTTATTATTAAATAGTCGTAATTCAACAATAATTTAAATGTATGTATAATAAAAGCTATTTTTGCAATATATGATACAAAATAAATGTGTACAAACGAATTAGTGATGTGTTAGTGTACATAAAATTGAAAAATATAAGTGCAAAATTAATTTTAAATATAGAAAAAATGTTATTAAAATATTGCAAATTTTAAATTTTAAACGCGAATATCTCGATAACTATAATCTTGCTGCGGCTATAACCATATATATTCGTGGTCAGGAGAATCTCCTCTATCCGACCATACCAATTTTTTTCCCGAAATCCTGGGACGGTATACTAAAGCCGACCCTTTTTTTGTTCTGTTCTTAGTAAAAAATATTAAAAAATTGAAGAGAATCGGATCTTAATTGTAGAAGATGGGAAGAGGGGTGAAACGTATCAAACAAATTTATGAAAAATATTCCATTTCGAACAGAGAGGGAAGAAGAAAGATTTTTGAATAATCCAACAGAAGAAAGAAGAAGCAAGACTCAATGCGGTGGAGGTCCAAAGTCCAAAATTTCTATACACGCTGAGCGACTTGTACGAGAAAAGCTCCTGAAACCCCTGAAATTTTATCACGGTAGTTGATTAAAGGTTTTGGTTTGGATGTTTCCATTAGTACAATGAAAAGAAAACTACAAACATCTGGTTTTAAGAACTATATCGCAAACAAATGACCTATGTTGTCCATTTCGAGTAGGAAAAAAGGACTAGAGTTTGCAAACAATATCCATATATGCCAACCACATTTTGAGATAAAGTAATTTGGTCCGATTAATTCAAATTCGAGCTAAGGAGTTAAAAAACAGTGTAGTGTAAACCTTCAGATCGCTTAAAACCACAGTGCATACAATCATCAGTGAAGCATGGAGGACGTTCTCTCATGGTTTGGGGCTGTTTCTCAAAATTTGGTGTAGGTAGTGTACTTAAAATCGATGGACGAATGACGGTTGCTTCATATGTTAAGATTTTTAGCGAAAATTTTAAAATAAATGCGGAAAAAGTTAACTTGGGGTAGTTTATCTTCCAATAAGATAAACGCACATCTCGCCTGACTACTCGCTTTTTTGAAGAAGGCTTAAAGAGAAACTGGCCTGGCCAACTCAGTCGCCGGATTTAAATCCAATTAAGCATTTGTGGTTAATTTTTGATTCAAAAATACCAAAAAGTGGCCGTACAAACTTGGAAGAATTTTTCTTAGAGACGAAGCGTCAACTTGACATTATTGCAATGAAAATATTAGAAATTTGGTTCGAGAAATGCCAAAATGTCTTCCTGCAGTAATTCAGAATAAAAAAGGCAATATGAATTACTAAATTTACTTTTAAATCAAACGTTTCGTATTTTTTTCAAAATTTATACTTTCATTTGACCACTTTTATATAAAAGTCCCTTTTTTAAAGTGGAACAAAATTTTTTCCTTTCTATTCCGGAAAAATTTTTTTTAATATATAACTTGTTACTTAAATACTAATGTAAATGTAATATTAATGTATGAATTATTAGTTGTTTATTTTAATAAAACTGCATTGAAATAACGTCTGTAAAATTATTGCTTTCATTTGAATCCTAGTGTATATGCTACATACATATAGACTACTTATAGACTGCGTATCGCCCATAAATTCCATAATAATAATAATATAGCGTGGTGATCGTAACCACGGCCTGTGTCGCCACGGCGACAATCATGTTTACCCGCGCCTATAGATGTTTCTCATCAATAACATTATTACATTTCATTTTAATTTTCATACGCATCTA
Source organism: Bactrocera neohumeralis (assembly GCF_024586455.1). NCBI lineage: Eukaryota > Metazoa > Arthropoda > Insecta > Diptera > Tephritidae > Bactrocera > Bactrocera neohumeralis. Next base: position 14,468,438 of record NW_026089624.1, read on the forward strand.
CATATTAGTAAGTACAATTCAAACTCAAATCGTTTATCAGTAATATAATGTGCGCTCACTGCTCTATATGTACATACATATGTATGTATTTTTTTATAGTAGGGGGAAACATCGAAAGTCGAAGTGAGGAACTTTAATCCACTAAACCAACTCAAGACTCTCCCACGGAATCACCGATTAGGTATTACTTCATGGGAGGGACAGGACATTTATATCTCCTCTATTGCGCGGACTGACGGACGCCTTGTCTGTTGAAAATGTCTCAGTTTTGTCATTATGAATGCTGACGCTTCGCTAACAGCTTTCCATTTATCTGTCGACTGACTCATGTGTGTCGTTAGATTCTCGACCGTAAAACTACTACCGAGTGTAGTTTTTAGTTTTCCCTTGTATTTGAGAAAGAGGGCAATGAAATAGTACATGCTCAGAGTCTTCTATATACTCTGTACACGTCGGACAGTACGGACTAAAGTCATTGTGGAATCTGAAAAGGTAGCTTCTAAAGCACCCGTGTCCACTAAGTATTTGGGTCAGATAAAAGTCTAGGTCCCCATGTTGTCTGTGTATCCACGTGTGGATGTCCGGTATGAATCGGTGGGTCCAACGCCCTTTCCTCTCCTCTGTCTTTGCCGATACTGTTTTAGGCGCTGATAGCTGGTATAATCGCTCGAGTTCCTCTCCCTGCATGTCAATGGGTGGCATACTTGATAATACTTCAGCAGCGTCGGTTGATTAGTCCGGAAAGCACTTATTACTCGAAATGCAGAAAGCCTATGCACCGCAATTATCTGTTTTGCATCCGCTTTTATATTCATTGCCTGTATCCATACTGGTGCTGCATACAGTATTACAGAACTCATTGCTTTTGCTATTAAGAATCACCGGCTGGAACGCATACAGCCTGTATTGGTCATCATTATTGATAGAGCATTATAAATTTTGGTTGCTTTACTGCAAGAATACTCCAGGTGTTCCTTAAATTTTAATTTGGAATCCAATATTACTCCCAGATACTTCAGCTGCGGCTGTAAAGTAATCTCGCACTGCCCTATAGTGAGCTCTATTTGTTCTTGTACCTTCCTGGTGCTTATGAGGAAAACTTCAGTTTTTTGCTCCGCCAGTTCCAGACTCACAGAAGAGAACCAGTGTCGCAGATCATTTACGCACTCATTGCATTTGCTTCTTAGGTCGATTAAATGTTTTGCCACTGCTACCACCATGAGATCGTCCGCATATGCTATCAGTTTCATATCTTTTGGTTGCTGCCTTCTTAGCACCCCGTCATACATGAGGTTCCATAACAGCGAGCCTAACACTGACCCTTGGGGTACTCCACTCAAGATGGAGTAGTTCATGGCTCCTTCGTTCGTATCATAAATCAGCCTTCCATTTTTAAAATAACTCGTTATAATGTTCATGAGGTATGCTGGGCGCGATTTTTTCCCAGGGCTTTGATTATGTGTGCCCATTTTGCCGTGTTGAACGCATTCTTGACATCCAGGGTAATCAGCGCGCAGTACTTTTTTGTGCCTCCTTTCCATCTTTTCCCACTTCTCGTAGTGCGTCAGTATTGGATCTCTTTTTTATAAGGCCGTATTGTCTCTCTGATAATCCGCCGGCTTTCTGGATTACCAACTCCAAGCGGTTTCGTATTATACTTTCGTACACTTTACCCATTGAGTCGAGCATACACAAAGGTCGGTACGATGAAGGTTCTTCAGTTGGTTTCTTTGGTTTTAGGAGCAGAACCAAACGCTGTACTTTCCACGAGTCGGGGAACACCTCTTCCTTTATACAAGCGTTGTACATTTTAGCAAACAGTTGTGGTTTGGAGCTTATAGCTTCCTTCAGGGCTCTATTAGGTATGCCATCTAATCCAGGTGATTTGTTGTTTTTTATTTTCTTTACTCCTCTTCTGTGACTAATGGGGGTAACTCTGCAGCTTCGTTTCGTCGCTTGGCATAGGAAATCGGATCGTGTTTCGGGAATAGAGTTTCGACGACTTTTTCCATAAAAGATGCATCTTTAGGTTGGTGCTGCTTATTTTTAAATGTTGACATACAAATTTTGTAAGCAGTTCCCCAGGGGTCAATGTTTACTTTTTCACAGAGCTTCTCAAAACATGATTTTTTGCTACGGGTAATTGCAGACTTCAAGAGCTTCTTGTGGCTTTTAAGTTCTCCACTAAGTCGATTTTCATTCGTTTCATTGTGGTTACGCTGCAGACACCGTCTATCTGAGTGACAAAGCTTTCTCAGAGTGGCAATTTCCTCATTCCACCAATATACCGGGCGCCGCTTGTTGTGATGAGTTGTTCTACGGATTGTCACGTCGCATGCTGCGACCAGTTCCTTTCGCACAGTCGATACCAGATGGGTGGCGTCGTCATCTGGTGCTCTTGATGCACTCCAGACTAGCTCAAACAGGTCTGCATCGAACTCCTGTTGCTTCCAGCTTCGCTTTCGGGAAGTGCATCTGCTGAGGGGTTCCGACTCTGGGGTGCACAAAATTTGAGTTATAATCGCCATATGATCACTATTTGTGTATATATTTGAGACTGTCTACTTAATGTGCCTGCTGAGTGAATCATTTGCGAACATAATGTCAATTATGGATCCTTTGCTTCCTTTTTGGTATGTGTTTTGCCCCCGCTATTACAATTGGAACTTTGCCTCTGGTTTCTAAATACAGTCTTAAGAGGAAATCTTCAAATTCTGTAATTGCTGCGCTGGGAGGAGCATAGCAACTTACAAAAAATATCCCCCGTATATTCGCCCATGTGAAACAGTTATGAGCTTCTCTGGAACTGGTCTTAAAAGGCTGTCCTTTGCAGGATCATATTGCTGCCTTGCCGGTTTTGTCTGCAATCCATGTGCTTTCCGGACGCTGGGAGTATTGCTCACTTAGTATGGCGACATCAATGTTCTCTTCTGTAACTGTGTGATCTAGCAAATCCTGTGCTGCTGCGCAATGATTTAAATTTAACTGTATTATCCCCATTTTCTTAAAGACTTCATCATCTCCAGGTACTTGGGGCAAGTCATACTCAATACTGAGTGTTCCCCTTTGCAGAGCATGCAGCTCGGAACGTTGGTGCATACCTTTGCTAAATGACCCGCGGTTCCACATCGTGTGCATTGAGGAGATCTGTCCGTTATCTGCAGAAGTTACGCGCCATGTGACCCAGGTGGAAACACTTATAGCATCTGGGAATGGGCGAGTACTCTCGAAGGCGATAGATCGACCACCCTATCTGCAGATTTCTTCAGGTGTAGTTATTTCGTCTAAATCCTTACACACTATTGTGACGCTATGAGTTTTTGGCTGTATCAGCGCCATTTCACCCACCGCTCCCTCTAAGACGGTTTGGAATGATTCGGCTTTCTAGTCCGCCTGATTTTTTAGCTCAATCAGTAGGTCTCCTTTCATCGCTCTTATTTTCTTTTGAAACGGCTTCCTATTTTTAACAACATCCACCCATTTTTCACATGTGTTATGTTGGCCCGTAATATCTATTACTTTCTTGACCTTACTGGTCATTTATTGCACCTTTTCAATAGCCCTTTTTGGTTTTTTTTGTGGGGGGTAGTTCTCCCGATGCTTGTCGCAGCCGCTTTGGGGTGTACAACTCTTTAGAAATATGAGAAAGCTGTGTTGCTTTCTCAGCCCTAATTTTCTTCTCCGGTTTCTCGGCTTTGTTATATAAGCTCATTATGGTACTCAATAAATCGCACATAGCCTGGTTTACGTGCCTTTGACCAGCCACCATATTTTCCAACTCTTTTATTTTGCAACCAAGCTTTTTAAAATAGTTGGACGATTCATTATTTAGTGATGTCTCTCCAGTTTTGCATGCCCGGTCAGCAGTTTCGTCACTAAATGTTGATCCAGCAGCGATGGATTCCTCATTTCGGCCGTTAGGGGGCGTTCTCAGAATTTTAGAATTCCTCCGAAAAGGATTCTCTGGTGTACGCCCATACCTCAGTGAGAAAATAGTTGGGTACACCTGTCAATGAGTACGTTCAGTCCCTGCTGCTAAAACCTAATTTGTAATAGGTTGTCATCAAAGACTTGCGGTATTTTCGCTAGTTGGCGCTGAAAGCGTGTAGTTCTAGTTTTATTCGTCGCATCGGGTCATGCTATACCTTTTTGGAAATTCATTTCACGCGCTAACACGTGTTTGATTGATTGTCGTTTCTTTTAAGTCGTTCGTGAGTTATAGCGTCGCAAACATGGAGCAAAATAAAGCGAAAATACGGCATATTTTACAGTGCTACTACGATAAAGGCAAAAATTGCATTGCCGCCAATGAAATTTGTGCAGTTTATGTACCCGATACGGTTTCCATTTCCACCCCACAACGATGGTTTCAACTTTTTCGTTCTGGTGTAGAGATGGTCGAAGATGCGCCACGCTTCGGAAGGCCTGTCGTCGAGAAAAAATTCAATAAAAATACCGCAAGACTTTTTTGACAACCCATTATTATAAATGGTTGGCAATGCCTAAACCAAAAGCAGAACGAAAAGGAGAAAAAAGCGAAAACGGAGAACAGCTGATTTATCAAAACAAAGCGGCAAATTAAAAAAAATAAGCGCACGTTTGACTCGCTGTTAGTAGGGGAAATAATAAAAATATAACTAAAAAAGTTTGGAAATTTGCCACGAAGGGGCAGGTATTTGGAAATAAATATTTGTTTAAATTAAATTGTACTTATCAATTTCTTTTGGTTTTGTATCCACTTGGGTCGTCCTGAATTCCGGAAAGTCCCAAACTAAATCAAGTGTGATTTCACTAAGAAAAACTTCGATTATTCCACGAACAAACAAGCTCAAAAACACATCCACTTCACTCAACACTTGTACAAAATGTACATACATATGTACATGCATATGAGCGTATGACATACCCACACAAATAATGCATACACAAGTCTACAAATATTGTTCTACAAAAACAACAATCGTCTCAAATAGCATCAGCAGCGTCACAAGTCAAGTGCTGAACACATAGAGCGCGAAAGACTGTAAACTATTGAGGCAGCTGCACAACTACATAACTGTGTCCATAAGAACGTGTGTATTTTAATATTTGACAGATGTCGCTTGCAGTCTGTCGCGCTCTATGTGTTATACTTGTTGAAAGACAATGCAAAAAAAATTATATATATGATCGCGACGCAGCGTAAAAAGAACAAAAAAAAAATTACTCAAAATTATTTATTTGCTTATGCGAGCCACTTGAAAAGCACGCTTAAACAACGACAATTTCTCAGAAAAGCAGCCGGCATCAAAGCAAAATTTTTTTTTCAGCAATTAAAATATTTTTCAAAGGTAGGCTTCAGCAGATGCACATCATGTCGGCGCCACAGATTAACCGTTATGTCATTCAGACAAAATTATATACGAGCAGACAAAAAATATAAGAATATTTGCTCCTGCTGAAGACAGTTTACAACAGTGGTCGGCAAAATTTCATTTCCAAGCCCATGGGCTTGCAGCAATCGACGCTCTGCTGACACACATGTTCCATAAGGCAAACGGTCAAAACTCTAAAATTAAAATTCTGAAATCGAAATTCCGGAATCAAAATTCCGGGTCGACAAAATTCTGGAAATCGGAAATCCGCAATTCCTTCGCTTTTTTGGCTGCATTTCAAAGTTCTGGTTTTTCATAATTCCGGAATTTACGTATTCCAGAATTAATTGTGGAAATTTTTTCCCCAAAATTTGAGCCAAATCGTGTATCTTATATAAATTTGCTCATACATACATAATAATATAACATAAAAAAAACATAACCTCCAAAATAATTCCAAAATTCAAACATGTTTATCGGAAAGACAAAAAACAACATTATTAACAAATAAAGATCAAATAGATACTACATTAATGGATCATGAGAATGTTCATTTCTTTTTTTTCGTATAACATGTTCACAGCCATCGAATTGTGTGACAATACGCACAGTACATTTGTTTTTAATTCGTTCAGAACAAGTCCAGTTAAAGTTTTTCTTTTTTTTCGTTCCAAATACATAGAAGAAGTAGCCGTCGACGTTTAACATGTCTTTTCCTTTATTGGACTTCACCACAGTTATATTTTCTATCATTTCACAAAAATATTTAGCACGTTTTTAATAAAGAAATTGCAGTAACACCCCTGCGAACCACGGCTACCCGCTTGAGACAAATATTCCAATACAACTACACATTTTTTCTCTATACACTAACACCAACGCACATTTTCGGGTTATTTTTTGTTTACCTAAATGTGATGAAAAAAAGTTTCTTTCATCTCTTGATTTATTTAAATGAGTGCGAAGGAGAAAACATAATTGTCAATAGTGACAATAGAAAATCCTAAAAAGGGTAATAAAAAAAACGATTGAAAGACGCATGTCGTTCATGATCGTACCATCGTAAAGGAGGCTCGTACAACAAGAAGGTAAGTAAATGCATTTTATGTGAGTTTTTAACAATATTTTGAAAATAATTACTTTATTTATTTTTATAGCATTGGAAATTGGAATTAGCAGCAGCAGCTATATCATCAGAAGCGGCAAATATCAATTGTTAAGTATGTGAAAAAAGTGTGTGTACTTTGAAATTGGACTGCGCAGTCCAATATAATACGCAAAAATAAATACATACATACATACGTATATGTACATATGTATTTTATGCGTTTAAGGCGGCCTGCACAATCCAAAATAATATGTGAAAACAAATGTTTGCTTTACATTTTAAATAATCAGATAATATTATTCTTTTATTTCAGGTATTATTATGATTTTTATTTAATTATTCTTTCTTTTCAGATTTTATCACTATTTTTATTTAATTAATCTTTTCTGTCAGAGTAAATCCTATTTATATTTAATATATTTTATTCTTTCAGATAATATTAATCTTTTTTACAGATATTATTATCATTTTATACAATTAAACTTTCTTTATCTTTTAGATATTACAAATTCAATGTAATTATTACTTATTTTCAGGTATTTGTCTTTTATAATATTTTTACACTCTTTTATTTTCAAGTTGTAATAATTCCTTTCTTTAATTAATCTTTTTTTAAATTAAACATATTTTTATTTATATATAAATTATAATAAATTTTATGTAAAAATGTAAAAAATAAAATAAAATAAAAATTTTAAAAATTAAAAAGTTTTTTTTTAATTTTAAAAGTAGGAATTAAAAAGTGCAACCCTGCATCAGCTGTTTAAAATACAACCCTGCATCAGCTATTTAAAAAGAGAAAATGCAACCCTGCATCAGCCGTCGATTGGGGATATTAGAGCAGGACAGATATACTTTTTTATATGACACTGCTGAATGAGCGTAACAAAGATGTATGATCATATGTATACGTACGTGACTGGGTAAAATTGTCGCTCGGCCTATGTTAAAGTACACATGATTACCCTATGGATTACCCACTTTCTTACCCACTGATTATCTGGTTTTTTACCCGCTCATGGTTGGCAGGGACATTGCTAGTAAACTAAATCATTATGGTAGTACAAAAAAGTAAATGAAGAACAACAAACAAAGCAATAACAATAACAAATACTAGCATGGTAGTAGAAAAAAGTAAATGAACAACAACAAACAAAGAAATAACAATAACAAATACAATCATGCAATTGTAAAAAACTACTTACTAGGCAATAAAACATATGATTACAGAATGGCAAAATTCTGTAATTAACGATTAAAAATGCGTGTTGATAACAAAAAAAGTGCGCACTTTTTTGTTATCAACACGCATTTTTAATCACTAATTACAGAATTTTGCCATTCAGAATTTTGCAATTTAGAATTTCGTTATCCAGAATTTTGAATTCCAGAATATTGACTACCATAACTTTGATTCCCGGTGTTCCGACTTCCGGAATTATGAATGCAGAATTTCCAAAAAAGCAGAATTTTGACCCCAACCCGTTCCATAAACTACTTCGCGCAACGCACGATGATGTGTGTTCGCCTATTGCGTCGCTGCTAGTACTGCAAACAATGTACTACAAACATAAACACAAATACCAGCACAAAAGCAGGAAAAACGTATACATCCCTGCCAACCACGGCTACCCGTTTGTGACAAATATTCCAATACAACCCCTGCCAACCATGAGCGGGTAAAACACCAGATAATTAGCGGGTAACGTGGTGGTAAACGTGGTGGTAAACATATAGAATGTTTCTTAAACCTGGCAGATATTTTACCTACTCACGTACGTATACATGTGATCAGACATCTTTGTTGCGCTCATTCAGCAGTGTCATATAAAAAAGTATATCTGTCCTGCTCTAATATCCCCAATCGACGGCTGATGCAGGGTTGCATTTTCTCTTTTTAAATAGCTGATGCAGGGTTGCATTTTTTGATTCCTACTTTTAAAATTTCTTGAAATTTCAAACTAAACTTTTTAATTCTCAAAATTTTTATTTTATTTTATTTTTTATATGTTTACAAAAAATTTATTACAATTTATATAAATAAAAATATATTTCATTTAAAAAATATTTAATATCTGAAAAAGATTAAATAAAGAAAATAATTTTTAAAACCTGAAAATAAAAGAGTGGAAAAATATTATAAAACACAAATTCCTGTAAATAAAATAAAGGTTATTAAAACCTGAAAATAAAAGAGTGGAAAAATATTATAAAAGACAAATACCTGAAAATAAAATAAAGATTATTAATACCTAAAAATAAATAATAATTACATTGAAGAAAGATTAATTGTATAAAATGATAATAATATCTGAAAAAACAGATTAATATTATCTGAAAGAATAAAATATATTAAATACAAATAGAATTTACTCTGAAAGCCAATATTAATTAAAAAAAATAGTGATAAAATCTGAAAAGAAAGAATAATTAAATAAAAATCATAATAATATCTGAAATAAAAGAATAATATTATCTGATTATTTGTGCGTTGGTGTTAGTGTATAGAGAAAAAATGTGTAGTTGTATTGGAATATTTGTCTCAAGCGGGTAGCCGTGGTTGGCAGGGCAACTATACATTTATTGTCTATGCACTAACACCAACGCACATTTTCGGGTTATTTTTTGTTTACCTAAATGTGATGAAAAAAAGCTTCTTTCATCTCTTGATTTATTTGAATGAGTGCGAAGGAGAAAACATAATTGTGAATAGTGACAAAAGGAAATCCCGAAAAGGGTAATAAAAAACGATTGAAATACGCATGTCATTCGTGATCGTACTATCGTCAAGGAGGCTCGTACAACAAGAAGGTAAGTGAATGATTTTTTTTTAATAATTTGCAAATAGTTACTTCATTTGTTTTTACAGCATTGGAATTAGCAGCTGCAGCAATATCATCAGAAGCAGCAAATATAAATTGATAAGTAAGTATGTGAGAAAAAGTGTGTGTTGTTTGAAATTGTATTGCGCAGTTCAATATAATACGCAAAAATAATTACATATGTACATAAGTATGTATTTTATGCGTTTAAGTCGGCCTACACAATCCAATGTAATATGTGAAAACAAAAGTTTGCTTTATGTTTTAAGTAATCAGATAATATTATTCCTTTATTTCAGATATTATTATGATTTTTATTTAATTATTCTTTCTTTTCAGATTTTATCACTATTTTTATTTAATTAATCTTTGCTTTCAGAGTAAATTCTATTTGTATTTGACATATTTTATTCTTTCAGATAATATTAATCTTTTTTTTCAGATATTACTATCATTTTATACAATTAATCTTTCTTCAATGTAATTATTATTTATTTTCAGGTATTTGTCTTTTATAATATTTTTCCACTCTTTTATTTTTAGGTTTTAATAATTATTTTCTTAATAATCTTTTTTCAGATATTAAATTTTTTGTAAACATATAAAAAATAAAATAAAATAAAACTTTTGAAAATTAAAAGGTTTAGTTTGAAATTTTAAAAGTAGGAATCAAAAATGCAACCCTGCATCAGCTATTTAAAAAGAGAAAATGCAACCCTGCATCAGCCGTCGATTGGGGATATTATAGCAGGACAGTCATACTTTTTTATATGACACTGCTGAATGAGCGCAACAAAGATGTATGAACACATGTATACATACGTGACTGGGTAAAATTGTCGCTCGGCCTATGTTAAATTACACATGACTACCCTATGGATTACCCACTTTCTTACCCACTGATTATCTGGTTTTTTATTCGCTCATGGTTGGCAGGGATGCTACAAAGCCCTCAGTAGCGTTTGCGTGCCTCTGATTTACAATAACAATTATGTTACGATCAATAATGAACATTTGTGCAAACAAGAAACTGTTGAATTCTTTCTTTCTGTTATTTTTATGGCATTGCAGCAGCGCATTTTGCGATAAGCATTTGAGAAGCATTTTTTCTATTTAAAATTTAAATTCACTTGTGCAAATGCTCTTAAGCTGTGAAGTGCTTTAAATAATTAATAATATTAGTAACTAGCTGTGCCGTCGACTTCGTCCGCGTGAAATACTGATTTTGGGCTTCGCCTTTACCTTCGTCCGCGTCAATTTCTGTTATCAAAGAACTTCTGCGTAAATTATATTTTTTGCTTTATTTTCTGGTGGCAGAAGAACATATTGATTTTATCCGCAACCTGATCTTGACAACGCGACATATAATTGGCCATGTAAAAGCAGTCTTGGCGTAAATCGATCCCCACGTGTTTAAATGTTTGCCCCTGCGGTGGTTTCAGATTTCTAAGTAAAGTTATTGGGGCGCCTATTTTTAGCTTAAGGGAATGTGGAGGAAGGTCACTTAGGTTCAAAGAATTTAGAAACTCCTGTGGGTAATGGACCACATCTTCTTGATCCATTACATTATCAATAGATGTGTATGTGACTATATCTCCTTCAAGTTTATTTAAAATTATGTCATTAATTTCGTCCACGCTATTGTTTCTCGCCGCCAATATTGCCCTTTGACACATCCATTGGTGATCTTTATTTTCCATTTCGCTGATGTCAGGGTAAACTTTTGATATTAAATCCTCAATGTTACCTACTCTTACTCCTAAATCGCGGTCAATTTAAATTTTATTTTGAAAATGAGGTATTTTCCCGTCTCCTACTAAACTAATTTTGAAGGGAAAGTTATACTACCTCCCCCCAAATGGGCTCTCATATTTGTCGATAATTTTAAAATCAAAGTTCGGGAATTCTGTGAGGCCCAACGTTGAGATCGTTCAGCGCTTGATTCCCGTTGTCGGTTCGCCAAAGTTCGGAAATTTTGTGAGGCTAGACGCCGCGAACGTTCAACGCTCGATTTCCTAGCACGGTTTTGTTCATGATTGCTCGTTGAGTACCCAACCTATGCATATTCTCATCCATTCATTGCTGCGCAAAACTCGCAGCCGCTTTGCAGTAGCAGTCTGCCGAGAAAGCTGAGTTCTTTTTCTAGGCATTATAGTGACAAAGAAAGAACGTAGAAAATTAATAAAAAGAATGTTGAAAAAAGAAATTAATCAGGAACCTAATTATTTTTACCTGCACTTGGCATTTACGTAAACTGAATATTATGTCAAAAGAATTACCGAACAACACATTTATTTGGATAAAGATTAATATTATTATGTTAAGACAGCTCTAGCAAATAATTTCGACCAAATTAGTTATCACAAAAACGGTACTCACAGACTTTTTTTTAGATCATTAAAAGAGAAATAATTCTTTCATACATAACTTTTGTGTATCTTGAACCGCTTTCGCAGCGCAAGGAACGGAAGCCCTCAAAGATAAAAGATTTCGCCCTTTTTTTACACATTTACCACTGTTTCTTTGCTCCTATTGGTCGCAGCGTGATGCTATAGCCTTCCTCGATAAATGGATTATCCAACACAATAAGAATTATTCAATTCGAACCAGTAGTTTTGGAGATTAGCGCGTTCAAACAAACAAACTCTTCAGCTTTATAATATTAGTATAGACATGTATAAAGAATTCATTCATAACCGGAATTTTCTCAATATATTGTTTTGCGGAACAAAAAGGTATGTACCTATTCAAATTATTATTTTTATTCATTATTTATTTTTTTTATTTAAGGCAAATAATATGTCTGACAAAAAACATGAAAGTGGAGCACAAAAACGTAAAAAACGAGAAGAAAACGCTGCTAAGCTCAATGAGCAATTGAAAAAACACCAAAACTATTCCAACATGGTTTTACTCGCAAATCTGAGAATCAATCTCAGCATCCCATCACAACAATATCTACTTTAGAGGCAGAACCGAGAACTGTACAGTATATAGAACAGATTGGCGAAAAACAAGATGAAAGAAATTTTAAAGGTGCAGAAGAGAAAAATGAGGATGCGGTCTTAGGTTGCATAACCGAATGTAATTTAGCAGTGGAAAAAGAAATGGAATACCAGAGTGATATTGGTTTATGGAAAAGTATCACAAACGAAGTATGTACAAGAATTTTGGTATACTAGGGATTCAAAAGAATGTCAACATTTTGAAAGTAACTTTTCTGCTTCATTACGACATTATGGCAACGGTGAAAATCGAAATCTTACCAGTTCTATTTTTTTTCGCAATCATATAAGTGGGTGCAAAATTAAAAGAGAGTGGCTAATGTATTCTCCATCTAATGGGAATGTTTACTGTGTTCTCTTTGGTGTTTATCAAAAACAATCACAATTTCAAAATGGATTTTCTGATTGGAAGAATGCTGCGCAACGAATTCAAATGCACGAGAAAAGTGAAGCACATCGAACATGTGTGCAGACATTGATACGCAGGCGCAGTACTTTTGGACGGATTGATTCCTCTTTGCAGATTCAATTCAACAAAGAAAGAGAATATTGGGTAAATGTATGTCATCGGATTGTGTAAGTCATAAAATTTATTTCATCTCGTGGATTAGCATTTCGTGGGCAGAATGAAATACTTGGTTCACAACATAATAGTAATTATTTGGGTATTTTAGAACTATTGGCGCAATATGATCCCTTCCTCAGTTCACACTTATCTAAATATGGAAATCAAGGAAATGGGAAAAATTCATATTTATCTGCAACCATTTGTGAAGAAATTATTGAAATCATGGGCGACAGAGTTGTGAATGATATAGTGAAGGATGTTATTGACGCCAAGTATTTATCCTTAAGTGTTGATTCAACGCCAGACATAACACATACTGATCAGTTGACTTTAGTTTTAAGGTATGTTTCGAATTTAAGCGGAGAAGTAATGGAACGTTTTTTAACATTCATTCCAAATGAAAGGCACACGGGGAAAGACATGGCTAACATAATTTTAAATAAATTAAAAAAAATTAATATCGTCATAAAACATTTGAGGGGACAATCTTACGACAATGCTTCAAATATGTCCGGTTGTTATAATGGGCTTCAAGCGCTCGCACATTACGCTCCGTGTGCTGCACACTCATTAAACCTAGTTGAAGTACATGCTGTAGAAAGCTGCGTTGGAGCAATCTCATTTTTCGGATTCATGCAAACACTTTACAACTTCTTGTCGCGGTCAACTTATCGTTGGGGGACTTTACTTAAATGTCCATCAGAAGATGCTAAAACTAAATCTGGTTCATCATTTGTTCTGAAAAAGCCTTCTGACACAAGGTGGTGTGCTAGAGCTGATGCCACTAAAGCTTTATCAAATGGATATGAGGGCATACAGCAAGCTTAACATGACCTAATAAACAACGTAAATCAGAAACCAGAAGTTATTCACGAAGCTAAGTGCCTATTAAAGGACTTAATTAAAAAAGAAAATGTTGTAATGTCTGTAGTTTGAAGTGTCATTCTAGCGCGGATTAATGCTGTTAGTATATCTTTACAAAACAAACAAATTGAATTAATTTCTGCAGTTAATATTTCAAAATCGCTGTTAGACTTTTTGATCGCAGAAAGAGAAAATTTTGACTACCTTACTAAAGCCAATGAGATTATTGATACTGAATGGACTGATGAAAACCAACGTAAAAGGAAACGAAAAAAAAAATACTATGAAGGAAATGCAGAAGATGTTGTGTTTAGAGGACAAGATAAATTTAAAATAGAAACATATTTGCCAATATTTGATAGGCTTTGTGCAGAGTTGAAAAAACGCCTTGAAGCATACTCAGAAATACAAAACTTATTTGGATTCCTAACAACGTTTTTAATAAAATCTGATGAAGAATTGAGGAATGATTGTGAAAAGTTTAGAAAGTGTTATTTCGAAGACATTGAATGTGACTTCGCTGAAGAAATTATTCATTTTAAATATTTTATACACACATTAAACGATTTAGAATCTAACAACTTTTTGTCGGCTCAGGAGTCTTATAAAATAATTGTTGATAATATGTCACAATCTTCATTTCCTAATGTCATGACAGCCTTGAAAATATATAAATGTCTGATGATAACAAATGCTACGGGTGAACGTAGCTTTTCAAAATTAAAATTAGTTAAGAACTGTCTACGTTCTTCAATGACTCAGAATCGCTTAAATAGTCTAGCTGTCATGGCAATAGAAAATGATGTATTAGAAAAAATCGACTTTGAAGATATTTTAAAAATTTTCACTACCATGAAACTTCGAAAAGTGAATTTATGAAGTAAGCTATTCTACTATGTATGTAACTCGAATGTCAAGAAAAAATTATTTTTATGAATTAATAAAATACTAAGTTTAATGTAAAAACTTTTTTTGAATGTCTTTCTTTATTAACTGTTTATTAAAAAAAATTTAAAAAAAATCACAGGGGGCCCAAGATAACTTTTGCCTTAGGGCCTTCACATGGCTTAAGACGGCCCAGGCTCTCTAATGTCGTCGCCATAACAGCCTCTACATTTTCCGGTATAACCCGCTTGGAAACGCTAGCTAGCAGTTGAACATGTCGTTCTGTTCCTTGTATGTGTGATGGAGTTTTTGGATCATTAAACGGTGGATCATCTTGATTTAAATATTCTTTCAATGTATCGTACGGAATGCTTCGCGTGAATGGTGGTTCAAATACGATATTTATATCATTCAAATTGATCATTTCCGTATAACTTGTGCAATTAAAGTTTATATCTGTTTTTTTATAAACTCTAAGTTCCATTGGCTCGTCAACATCGGTTCGATAGCGTAGAATTTTCTTGATGGCACAGTCGTGCTTTTCTTTCCTATCATCAAACAACATTGATGACAAGATATTTTCCGAATGCGCATAATATGAATTATCTTTAATTACTTGTTTGACAATTTTGCGTAAACGAGGTTCTAGAAATCGTGACTAACCAATGAAATTGAAAAATAATGCACTGCCGTACACGACAGAGCTGTAATACTTGATATTGAAGTACATTGGCACATAACATTTAATTATAAATTCAACCAGAATTCTTAAATTTGCATCTGGATTTTCCGTTGTCACATATAATCGCAATAATCTAGCGGCCTTGGTGAGCCACCGAGGATGTACAATTTTCCCTGGTTTGATGTTAGCCAGATCCACCGGAACGACGCCGCTAGAAATTGCATGGGCCATGTCGTATAAGTACTTCGAATCGGTGGAAAATTCTCTTTTTTTCTGGAGCAGGGGGCATATTTGGCAATTCAATTTTCTGGAAGCCGTCCACCACCTAAAAATATATAATAACAAAATAATAAATGAGTGATAGCAATAACTTACCGGAAGAGTTTCACAAGTTTCGATTTGACGGCTCAGTTTTCCGGTTGCCGATCTTGGTCCAGTGCTGGTTGATTTATCCAAAGCTTCAAACAAATGCCGAAACGGAAGTTCGTTGAAGTGTAGAAGGCAAACAAACCAATGTAATGGTCTTTTTAGCAGCAATTCGAATCGTCGTATAATTCCACCGTGTGGGCCAGTGTTTGTTGGCTCACCGTCAGTGCATATTCCAATTAACGTATCCAGTGATATATTTTTATCATTGAAAAAACCATTTAATTTGGTTGTTTTGTATTCAGCGGTTTCATGTTCCAGTCTTACGTAACCAATCAATCCAGAATTGGGTTCTCTCAAAATAACAAGATGAGGTTCTTTTACCATCCTAGTACGATACTTCTCATCAATTTTATCTATCGTTAAAGTATCATCTTTTCTGCCATTGAATGAAAACGCTAACAAGTTGGTATCATCTAACCGTTTGCGAAGCACTTCTTGTCTGCATTTCTCTTTTTGTCTGCGAACTTTCGATTTATCCATGATGAGAGGTTTCCCATGCTTATCTTTAATTTTAAAATCTTGCAAAAGAGCGGTTCCCAATGCAGATGCTACTCTGTCAGGCACACCAAATCTGTCACATACCAAGGCAAAGTTAAAACAATCGTATCTGTGTATTTCGAACTTGTGCTTCTATCCATATTTTCTTGAACCGGTCATCGGGACCTTGGTATGTTGGCATTGATGACATAGACGTTGCTCCTTGCTCTTCAGTTTCCATCATAAATGCATTCATTGTTAGTCTTCTCTGATTATGTTGATCGTGCATGAACTCTTTGAGGCGTTCGGGAAACCAGCCGCATGCACATGGAGCTGCCTTCAAATCGCATTTACATGTTCCAATGTAAAAAATTGTTTCCAGGGATTTTACATACTCTGTAAATTGTTGGGTGTTGTTTCTTCTCTTGATTTGCTCTTGATACTTGTCAAGCAATTTATTAAATTTATTACATAACTTTTTTTCATCATTATTTCCATACCAAGTTTTTCCCAAATTCCAATCAACTTATCTTGTACTTGAATAGTGAATGATTTATGGGAAAACTGTTTTTGTTCTGTTTTAGCACGTTCGCTTAAGTAAAAATAATATCTCAAGATATCCAGATGGGTTGGTAAATTAAGATCAGTCAAATCAGTAGACACACCAAAAACAGTAACATCATGCTTGGGTATATGACTCATTGGGTTTTCGATAGTAATGTAGTTGCTTCATCTCGCGGTGTAGAGGATGATGGATTCATTGTAAACTTTTTGATTTGGAATGGTCACTTTTTATTTTTTTTTTAATTTTTTATTTTTTTTGAAATACCATAGTGGTTATTGCTTTAGTTCTCCTCACTTTCAGAGGTAATAAGAATGAAATGGTAATTTCAATTCTATTTCAAAATTTTCCCCTACCCAAAAGTTCGACCCCAATTGGGGGACATCAGAATTCGTTTCAGATATATGGTTCCTTCGGCAAAGTTTCTGATTTTGATCCCTAGAATATGATTTTCATAGAGCAATGGGCGATTTTTTCGCCTCCCCACAAATCGACCCGGCCTAGTGCGCATGTAAGCAAATATGACAGACCATACGTATAATATTTGTAAATTTGTCTACACACAATGTATGTAAATGTGTACACTTATTGCTTCATGCGAAATCTCCGTTGTCACATACAACCAATGGCGAAGCTCACGTTTTGTCGAAGAGTCAAGTGCTGAACACAATAAGCGCGACAGAATGCAAACGACATCTGTCAAATATTAAAATACACACATTCTTAAGGACACAGCTATTTTTACAGCTGCACGACTACACGACTGCAGGCCGACGGTTGTCGCTCTCGCTAACTTCAATATATGGGCCATTCCATCAATTGGCGACATGGTTTTGGTACCCGTGGATCTCCGAGTTTAACCAAACTTTAGAATATCGTAACATAGACCAAAATAAGAATATCTGTTAACTTTTTAGTGGTCAAAGTTGCTCCATTGTTTTTTGGCGCGCAATTCAAATTGAGATCAAACAAAAAAATGAATATTTCTTTTATTTTTTAACGACCTCAAGATTGAGTGAAAAAAATTTTGAACTTATCCAATTTTATGTAAAAAAATCTCAGCTTTCTGATAAAAATATTTTCAAAATCCAAAAAAATTTTAAATATCTAAAAAAAAAACATTCTTTTTTCAAAAGCCACGTTTTTTGTGCTTTTCCTCCAATTTTTTTTCGAAATTGACTTTTCCATTCGATTCCTCGTTAAATTTTACATAAGAATCATTTGTCCTGCGTCAGCCGCATCAGACATCGAACCACTATATGAAAGTGTCACATTATTAGGCCTAGAAGCAGAGCGACTAGAAGAGCAACTCCAAATCCTAAAACTAAGTCGCTAAATAGCTAAACTTGAGAACCAACATTATCACGAACCATCGAAAAATTATATAAATACCGATGAGCTCGAAGCCGCTGTGCCTAAATTCAGTGGAGACGACCACCGTGACGTCAATAAGTGGCTCGTCCAGTTCGAGGATTATAACGAAGCGAACAACCTCGGTGAGAGACAGAAGTGCCTGGCCTTACGGCGGTGTATGACTGGAACAGCTAAAGAGTGTACACTTAATCACGGCCTCGCCGATTATGACAGTTTAAAATCTTTGCTATTTACAGACAGTTGCGTGCCCGGCGATTGAAACCGTCCGAAACATGTATCGCTTATGTGGTGGCCATGGACGCTTCCAGAATAAGCATAGAAGAAGAAGAACTCGTGGACATCATCATCGACGGTATTCCCGACAGCAGCAACAACATTTCTATCTTATATGGTGCTAACTTCATTAAGGAGCTGGTGAGGCGCATGGATCGCTACGAGCAGCGGCGAGCAACGCATCCATTACCTAGGTTCCCCGCCCAATTTGCCATGCGTGCCGGGGCCCCGAAGTCTACTGCTCCAACCGCCGAAGAATCAACGCGAATTCGCTGCTATAATTGCTCCCAATTTGGACACTACCAGAGCAGCTGCCCAAAACCAACTAGACCGCCAGGATCATGCTTTACCTGCCATCCAATGGGGCACCAACATAGCAACTGCCCTAGGAAGAAAAATCGACCAGTTCAAGTAGCCGCTGTGCTGGAACGAGATGCTGATGATGATGACCATGTAGAATTTAAACAATGGGTAAGTGTGGCTTTGTGCAGATATTATCGAATCGGAGGCACAGGTTTTAAAGAAATGTTTTCTCTTCTTGATTCCGGCAGTCCCATTAGTTTAATGCAACGGTCAAGCGCCCCGCAATGCACTCAATTATCAATCAATCAATATCTTATAAATTTCATTGGTGTTGGCCGACACCGAATATATTCCTTTGGTACAGTGTTGCGTGCAGTAAAATTTAGAGGCAAAATTCGGTACTTATAAATAATGGTAATTCCCGATGATACGATAACAACATCTCTAATACTCGGTCAAGATTTTCTTAAAATATTCAATATACGTTTCAAACAATTTAATATGAAAAAAATAATGAATTCCAAACTAATTTGTTATCTAAAACTGAATTAAACAAAGTTGATTTTCTTTCTGATATAAAACACTGTGTTTCTGATTCGATATTAGTTGAGTTGCCTGACGGTGACCGTGGGGGATATTTGTGTAATCGGAAGGGCGGCCGGGGTAGGGTTGGTGAGGAAAGTGTCAACATGTCGAACGCATGCGATGATAACATTTTGAACTTTGGTGTTTGCAACAGTGAATGCACCGATGAATATGTCAATGTAGTAAGGGAACTAAATGCGATTGATGTTGGAATCGAACCGGAGGTAGACTTAAGACCCAAGATAGATAACGTTAAATAAATTACAGCTGTCTTACTTAGCTCTTATATAAAACCTGCAGACATAAATAAGGAACCCTACGATTATAAAATGAAAATTCTCTTAACTGATGATACACCCTTTTATTGTTTGCCGAGGCGGGTATCTTTCCAAAACCGAGCAATAATTCAAAGAATTATCGACGATCTTTTGAGTAGACAAATAATACGGCCAAGCGATTCGCCTCATGCTTCAGCTATTGTACTGGTAAAGAAAAAAACGGTGATACCAGAATGTGCGTTGACTATAGGACCTTTAATAAAAAAACAATCCGAGATAACTTTCCATTGCCTTTGATAGAATATTGTATAGAGTACATGTCGGGTAAGAGGGGGTTCACTTTGTTAGACCTAAAGGACGGGTTCAACCAATTGACCATGGACGTGAATTCAATTCCATTAACGTCATTTGTCACGCCACAAGGTCAATTTGAATACCTTCGAATGCCGTTCGGATTAAAGACGCACCAGCGAATTTCTAGAGATTTGTTTACAATATCTTCCGCGATTTAATAGGTGCAAGAGAAATTGTCGTGTATATTGACGATATCCTTATCGCATCTGCCGATTTCGAAAGTCACCTCCGTACCGTCGAGAAAGTCTTGAAAAGAACTTATACAAGAGGATTAGAACTTAAACTGAAAAAGTGTAAGTTTGGATACCATGAAATAGAGTACTTAGGATACCTCGTTAGTCCATTGGGAATACAAAGATCTGATGTTCATGTCCGTGCTTTCGTTAATTACCCAATCCCGCAGAACCACAAGGAACTTCGCTCGTGCCTTGGACTATTTTCATATTTTCGGAAATTTGTACCGTCATTTTCAAAAACGGCTAAACCACTTTTAGATCTCTTACGTAAAGAAGCAACATTCAACTTTTCAGAATCGTGTCAAGAAGCTTTTAGGAAATTAAAATCGCAGTTAGTAAAAGCCCCAGTGCTAGCAATATATGACCATACGCGAGAAATAAAACTTCATTATGACGCCAGCAGTCATGGGTTCGGGGCTGTCCTACTCCAGAGACGGGATGATAAGAAGCTACATCTCATTGCATACTTTTCAAAAACTGCTACGGGGACAGAGTCAAGATACCATAGCTTCGAGTTGGAAACGCTTTCCATTATCTATGCTCTCAGGAGATTTAGGATTTACTTAGAAGGGAGACCGTTCACCATTGTTACAGACTGCAACTCCCTTACAATGGCGCTAAACAAAAAACATGTAGGTCTACGAATAGCGCGATGGGCCCTAGAGTTAGAAAATTTCAACTATTCGATCCGGCACCGAAAAGGTGTTAACCTCTGTCATGTAGATGCGTTAAGCCGAATCCCCTTGCCCCCAAATACTGCGAATGATATTAATATACTTGCACCCGATGTGCCTTTAAAGTCTGTAGGTAACTCGAAGGATTATCAAGATCTGTCCGAAGTGCTAACAATAGGCGAGCGTAGGTTTAGGAGTAGTTGCCAACTAGTTGCCGCCATCGACAATGACGATTTGGATTTCCAAATCCAAGTTGTCCAGAGTAAAAACGCGAGACTCAAAGAACTTTTAGACGAATTAGAAAAGGGTGAAGTGGTTGGTTACGAACTAATAGACGGGCTGGTTTTCCGCCGGCTAGGTAACGACTCTTTATTATGCGTACCCGCCGAAATGCAAGACAACGTTATTCGTATAGTGCACGAAAAGATCGGACATTCGGGGGTGGACAAATGTTACAGTCAAATACGTAAACACTATTGGTTTGAACATATGCGAGATAAAATTGAACGATTTACCCGTAATTGCATCAAGTGCATACTATATTCAGCCCCGGCGCGTTCAAATGACCATAACCTGTTCAGCATTCCAAAGAAGCCAATCCCCTTCGATACCCTTCACCTCGACCAATTTGGCCCGCTGCCAGCTTTAGATCAAAGCGCAAACACATATTGGTAACCATTAATGCCTTCACCAAATTCGTAAGACTATACCCAGTCAATTCGACAAGTACGAAAGAGGTTTGCTGTGCCCTAGAAAAATATTTCAGTTACTATAGTCGTCCAAGACGAATTATTACAGATAGAGGGTCGTGTTTTACTTCACTTGATTTCAGTAAATTCCGTTTTAAAAGAAACATAAACCATGTAAAAGTCGCAGTAGCATCTCCACAAGCCAATGGTCAAGTATAACGGGTTCATCGTGTTGTGAAAGCCATGTTAAGTAAATTAACCGACTCGACAGAACACTCTGACTGGCCACTCCAACTCTCCCAAGTAGAATACGCCATAAACAATACGGCTCATAGTACTAAATACACACCTAGTGAGTTACTTTTCGGCGTGACCCAGCGGGGCTGCATAGTAGATGGTTTGACTGAATTCTTAGAAGATAAGATACTACAGGATACCCCTAGGGATTTAGAGAAAATACGAGAGGATGCCCTAAGAAAAATAGAAAAGTCCCAAGAATACAGTTTGCAATATTTCCTAAGAAACAGTATGCCTGCAAAGAAGTATTCAGTCGGGGAATTCGTAGTAATTAGACATGTTGATAATTCGGTCGAGAAAAATAAGAAACTCATCCAGAAATACCGTGTCCCCTATGTGATACATAAAGTGTTGCCTAATGATCGGTACCTAATAAGAGACCTTGACAATTGTCAGCTAACTCAACTGCCCTATGACGGAGTGATTGAGGCTATTAAATTCGGAAATGGCTGTCATCATGTTTGTACTGACGAGTCCCCTCAGTCATTGTCATGCATAGGCCACACTGCTTCATAAATTATTTCTAGACTATTGATTGAGGCCAATCAAATTTGTCAGGTTGGTCGAGATGTAAACATTAAGTTAATTATAAGTTGTCTGAACCACCCATTGTATAATAGAAATGAATTGTATGTATATGAAGTACCCGGTGACCTGTCAAAAAAAGAGCCGGTAACCCTTTTGTCAATGAAACATCCGACATTCATTTTTTGTAGGTCAGAAAAACAAAACATGTTCTTATTAAACAGATATTCTTATATTGCTCTATATTATGATATTCTAAAGTTTGGTCAAAATCGGAGAACCACGGGTACACAACCATGTCGCTAATTGATGGAATGGCCCATATGTTTATATCTGCCAACGGCAGTAGGACGACAGTAGAGTTGACAGTAAAAAGATGAGGTAGAGCGGTGATCCCACTAATATGTAAAATGTAAAATTATTCAAAGCTCTAACAAACCTGACGTTATTTTACAAATAAAAGCATAAAATAGCTTTTATAATAACAATTGATAATATAAAGCAAACAAATTTACCTATTTACTTATTTTTTGCATAAAAAATTTCACTTTGAACAAAATATTAAAATTTCATTGAAGTGCAAGGTATTAGTATGGCCACAACGAAATTGTGTATATGCAAAATGGACAGCTGTGTTGTCTTGTGTACATGCGGGCCATTGTTATGTCGCTGCCTTCTTAGTACAAATGTTCATGTAGTAGGATTCGCGACGCCATTTTCAGTTCACTGTCGTGCTGCTGTAGTCTGTCGCGCTCATTGTGTTCAGCACTTCAATTTGTCGAAGAACTGATGCGACGAAAAAGCGTCACAATATTGTGTTGTTGGTAGAAAATCCGAGCTATGACGAAAACACAAACGAAGGATCGCCAATTGCCACTGCTTCCCTTGCCGCTGTAACAGCCTCTCCAACAAACCAGCGTAAATATGTATGTTTATGTATGAGCTTGCATACATATCGACACAGATTTTTGCAACCCGCGTAGAAATATACATATATGCTACATAAAGACTACGTATAGACTACTACGTAATATAGCCACGGCGAAAATCCTGTTTACCCGCGCCTATAGATGTTTCACATCAAAAACAGAGAGAATAAAATATAATGTCACAGAAATAACATCGTCGGCATTTTTATTTTCTCCTCTGCTCGAAGAACCAAAACTGGCGCAGTCGGTAAAAACAAACTGCAAAGTTAAGCGGTACTAAAAACTTCAGTTTTTAGTAGTTCCGTAAGATTTAGCAACGTTAAGCAAATTTTAAGATTAGTTCCCATTTTAAAGATCTCGAATATATATATATATATATAAGTCGGTCGGTACAGATAGCCAAGTTTAAGAACTTAAGCTCTACACTAATTATCTTCAACGTCGGAGAGCGACTCCGAGGATTACAATTTGTGAAGGCGAAGAATAGCTTCATTCCGCCCATCAGTATTACCAGAAAAAGTGAGATTAAAGATTAATGCCCCACACACAGAAGACGCAGAGAGAGCGAAATGCACCGTACAAAACAACAACAACAAGCTCAGTTATATTAAAAGAGGATACATCAACAATGAATCCAGGCTAGCAGCAGCCACTTCAGATGACAGCATCGCAAATTATAAAGGAAGCTTCAAGAATAATGGACTTTGACGGCAGTTATTTATCATCGTTCATCAGGGAAGTTGACATGATCCTTCCTTTATTCAACTCCAACCCACCAATGTTGGAATTTGTAACGCAGCGACACGTCAAAACGAAAATTAAAAAAAAGGCAGAAAGTGTCATCCGGCCTTTGGGACCTACACCAACATGGGAGCAAATGAGAGAAGAACTTATAAAGAATTTTGGAGTAAAGGAGTCATACCACACCCTTTACAATCAGGCGATTGTACTACTACTTACGTTAAAGTCAAGTCTTCAAAAGACAGGTTTGCTAATACAATTTGATAAAAGACAAAACAATTTTCAAAAAAAAATAATTATAGAAATTTTTCAAATAGAAATTCTTCGGCTCACAATTTTGGCAATTTCAATAATAGACAGTATATGCAAAATTCCAACAATTTTCAATTTGAACAAAATCAGCAGAGACAATTTCGTAAAAATTATTGGAATTTTGGCAATTTCAATAATAGACAGTATATGCAAAATTCCAATAATTTTCAATTTGGACAAAATCAGCAGAGACATTTTCGTAACAATTCTAACCAAAATGAGAATTATCAACAATTTAACATTGGACAAAGTAGACAAAATAATTCCGAGCAATTTAGCTTTGGACAAAAAAACCGATGGAAATAGATCACGTTCAAGAACAAGCAAATTTTCGGTTGCCAGCCCAAAACAATCGTTATCGATAATAGAAGTGACCATAAAAAATTCAAAAATTAAATGTCTTATTGACACAGGGATTACAACATCATTATTGAAATATAATGTGTTAAAAGATTATGAATGGATTGAGCTTGATAAACCAGTTCACTTTAGCACCATTAAGGAAAATGTTTCCCTAAATAAAGAGTTAGTCACCCCAACCCCAAACGAATTCAATGAAAAAAGTTATATACATTGGAAACTAACCAACATAAAAAATAAAAACTTCGATGCTATAATAGGACAGAATATTTTAAAACCTATTAAAGCAATAATTAATTTAGAAAAGGAGTATTTAGAGATAAACGGCAACAAAATTAAATTTATAAGTTCATGCCCTTACAATTACGAAGATATTAATATACTTATACATGAATGAAGAAGAAAAGCAAAAATTAGAATACGTTCTAAAAGCAAATAGCGATTTATTTTTCCAAAAATATAAAAACCTTTCTAATACTCATGAAATTTAGCATGAAATTGCTACAAAAACAAATAGACTAACTTATAATAAATTTTATAGATATCCCCAAATTCATGAAGAAGAAATTAGTAGACAGATGAACGAGATGTTACGCCAAGGCATAATTAAAGAAAGTAATTCCCCATACAACTCGCCTCTTTGGATTGTACCGAAAAAGAAAGACAATTCAAAGAAGAAAAAATGGAGAATAGTTATTGACTACAGGAAGCTAAACGAAGTCACTATAGATGACAAATTTCCAATACCCCATATGGAAACAATACCCAGCAAATTTGGAAGAGCTCAGTATTTTACAACATTAGATCTTGCAAAAGGCTTTCATCAGGTATTAATAAAAGAAGAAGATAGACCAAAAACAGCTTTCTCTACACCCCAAGGACACTTTAAATTTATAAGAATGCCTTTTGGACTAAAGAATGCACCAGCAACTTTCCAACGTCTAATGAATTCAGTTCTTAGGGAATATATCAACAAGATATGTGTAGTTTATTTAGACGACATCTTAATTTTTAGTTCAAGTATTGAAGAACATACCCAAAATGTCAACAAATTATTTTCAGCATTAAGAAAACATAATTTAAAGATTCAGGTAGATAAATCCACATTTTTCGCGAAAACAACTGAATTTCTAGATCACACTTTAACAACAGAAAGGATACAACCAAATTTAAGCAAAATCGAAAACATACAAAAACTAAAGTTGCCTACTACATCAATGCAAATTAAATCATTCCTATGTATAACAGGTTATTACTGTAAGAGATTACGCTAAAGTAGCACATGGTTTAACAAAATATTTAAAAAAGGATATTAAAATAAACACTCGCGATCCTCCGTACATATGTATCATCCTTTGAAAAACTTACAAATTTATTAGTAAGCCCACCAATAATGAAATATCCAGGCTTTAACAAAAAATTTGGCATTTCAACTGATGCAAGTGCCTTTGCAATTGGCGCAGCATTAACCCAGGACAGTCATCCTATAAGCTATGCTAGTCGAACACTTAAGAAACACGAAAGAAGTTATTCCACTAGAGAAAAAGAACTACTAGCTATTGTCTGGGCAGTGACATATTATAGACCATACATTTACGGCAGAGCATTTGATCTCTTAACCGATCACCAACCACTTAAGTGGCTCAAAATAAAAAACAAGGGAAAAGACATTAACCCAAGATTGCAATGATGGTTAATTAAACTAGGTGAATACAATATTAATATAAATTACGTGAAAGGAAAGGAAAATAACGTGGCCGATTTCTAAGTAGAATAGAGAGTAACACAGGCCATATTCATTCATTGGAAGAAGACAACATAAGCACAAATGCTACAATCCACTCTCAAGAGGAGGAACTAAATGATCATTTTCCAATTTTACATGCTATTGTAAATCGCTTCCATACACAAATCATTTTAACAAAAAATAAAATTATGGAATCTGAAGAACTAGGCAACACGAGGAAAATTTTTAGTAGCGCAGAAGATATAAAAAATAATAATTTCATAGATCTTTGTCGTAGCACATAAATAGTGGAAAATAGGTATTTTTTCTTACTTAACCGATAATCAGTACAATATAGTTCAGCAAAAGTTTATTCAAATATTTAATAGACAGATAAAGTTTTTTAGATGTGAATTCCATGCTAAAGATATGAATAATGAAGAACAAGTTTATAAATAAAATTTGAATGTTTTGATTCAAAAATATATAAATAATTGCGATGTTTGCAATAGAGCAAAATATGATAGAAAACCTTTAAAACCAAAATTTCTATTAACGGAAACACCATCAGATATAAATGAAATAGTTCACGCAGATATATACATAAATAAAAAATGTTACTTTCTTACTTTTATAGACAAATTTGCGAAATTTGCTACGGCATTTCAGATAGAAGTTAGAAACAGTATAACTATTATAGAAAAACTAAGACTATTTTTTTCTATCAAAGGAAGACCCAGAAAGTTAATATTAGATAATGAATTCAACTCAATTAACATAAAAGATTTTTTTAGGAAAGAAGAAATAGAAGTTCATTTTACACAAACAGTCATACTGGGAAATCAGATATCGAAAGACTTCATAATACTCTCTCCGAAAAAATTAGAGTCCTAGAAATTGAAAAACCAAGCCTTTCGACAGCGGAAAAAGTATTTCAAAGCATGGAATGGTATAACAAGCCTTATCATTCTACAATTAAAACCACACCTCTTGAGGTTATAAATGGAAAAACTGATAAAAATTTGATTAAAGACACTATTCAGAAGACTAAAGAAAAATGCATAGGAAAACTTAATAGGAATAGAGAAGAGTTTCTTATCTTCTTAATTGGCGTAGAAACCGCTTAAGCGATTATAGCCGAGTTAGCAACAGCGCGCCAGTCGCTTCTTCTTCTCGCTACGTGGCGCCAATTGGATATTCCAAGCGAAGCCAGGTCCTTCTCCACTTGGTCCTTCCAACGGAGTGGAGGTCTTCCTCTTCCTCTGCTTCCCCCGGCGGGTACTGCGTCGAATATTTTCAGAGCTGGAGTGTTTTCGTCCATCCGGACAACATGACCTAGCCAGCGTAGCCGCTGTCTTTTAATTCGCTGAACTATGTCGATGTCGTCGTATATCTCGTACAGCTCATCGTTCCATCGAATGCGGTATTCGCCGTGGCTAACGCGCAAAGGACCATAAATCTTTCGCAGAACTTTTCTCTCGAAAACTCGCAACGTCGACTCATCCGTTGTTGACATCGTCCAAGACTCTGCACCATACAGCAGGACGGGAATTATGAGTGACTTATAGAGTTTGGTTTTTGTTTGTCGAGAGAGGACTTTGCTTCTCAATTGCCTACTCAGTCCGAAGTAGCACCTGTTGGCAAGAGTTATCCTGCGTTGGATTTCTAGGCTGACATTGTTGGTGGTGTTTACGCTGGTTCCAAGATAGACGAAATTATCTACGACTTCAAAGTTATGACTGTCAACAGTGACGTGAGTGCCAAGTCGCGAATGCGACGACTGTTTGTTTGATGACAGGAGATACTTCGTCTTGCCCTCCTTCTCTATTTAGTTCTGCGGCTCGAACTATTTTCTCCAAAAGCAGGTTGAAAAAGTCGCACGATAGGAATCGCCTTGTCTGAAACCTCGTTTGGTATCGAACGGCTCGGAGAGGTCCTTCCCGATCCTGACGGAGCTCT